>NW_024884141.1:885869-915567 GCF_019232065.1 Centrocercus urophasianus | reverse complement strand
AAATAAATAAATAAATAAATAAATAAATAAATAAATAAATAAATAAAATAAAAATCCCCACTTTTAATATTGAACATTGAAACTCAAAATCTATCCATATTAGGAAGAATTATCAGAAAGTATTTCACAGTTCTTTAGCTCACCCTCTCAGATCAACATGATTAATTGCTCTGTTACGTTTCTGTTCCTCTTCCAATCATTTAGAGTACTTATTTTTATAGCATAACTGCATGCAGTTAACATCTCTTGATTTTTTCTTGATTGTGGTTTAATGAGAAAAATTCAAGACATCAATCTTTGCCTTAAGTTATTCAAGTTCTTATGTTTAAATGATCACGTTTACTTTCATAACAATACTCCTTTCATGCAACAACCTCAAAGCATCCTAATAACTTTAATAAAACACACAAGAGCAGAGCTGTCTTGAAAAGAGTTGAGTTGGTCTCAGGCAATATTATTGGCATCCTGCACACTATCTTGCTGCTTGAGGGAAAGAGTAACATTAGCAGTCAAGCCAATACAACCACACTGAGGTAGAAATTGTAGATAAATGCAATATATAACACAAGAAATTTATAACCCAGACTATTAAATACAATGAAGTATAAGGAACTTTTGCACTGGAGTCTTCTGTGGTAAACCAAAAATATTAAGAACAATTAAAAGGCAATATCTGATTTGACTTAAAGACATGTGATGCTTCAGCTATGAGTGGTTTAGAGGCAGAGGGTTCAGTTTCCAAAATTTTTGAAATCATAGAATCAGAGAATGGTTGGGTTGAAAGGACATTAAAGACTGTCCAGATCCAATCCCCAACTGTGGGTAGTGTTGCCACACACTAGATCTGGCTGCCCAACACCCCATCCAACGTGGCCTCCACGGATCTCTGGATCTCTGGGCAACATCTCTGTTCCACTGCCTTACTATGAGTAAAAAAGAATCCCTTCTAATATCTAATCTAAATCTTCCCACTTTTATTTAAAACTGTTCTCGCTTGTCCTGTAACCATCTGCCTGTGTTGGTGCCCCTCCTGTTTATATACTCCCTTTAACTACTGGGAGGCTGTAATGAGATCTGCTCAGAGACTTCTCCAGGCTTAACAAACCCAAGTTCCTCAGCCTTCATTTGTAGTAGAGGTGCTCCAACCCTCTGATCATCTTCATGGCCCTCCTCTGGACCACCTCCAATAGCTCCACGTCCTTCCTGTACTGCCAGGATGCAGTACTGCTGATGGGCCCTCACAGAGGCAAAGTAGAGGAAAGCAATCAAGTCTCTTACACCTGCCACCTCACTTTTGATGCATGGTAAGCATCAAAGATAATCCCAGGTAAGTTGGCCTTCAAGGCTGCAAGCACAGACTGTAGGAATCTTTTGTTCCATTTCTGAATTAAAATGAGGCTTTTCAGAATACCATGAAAACATGCCTTGAATAGAAATACTGGTGCATAGCACCTATCACAAAAGAACCATTAACATCATGGTTAGAACACTTAAGACTGCCATTCATCCAGTTCTTCCCACGTTTTCTCTGCTGTTCAGATGAACATTTAACCCTACATGCAATTCTTACTGTAAGAGTTCATGTTAGGGTTTTCAGTGCCTAACATCTACCAGAACACCCTTAACTTTTCTGGGAAAATCAAAGAGATACTGCCCTACCACAGGGACTGTCTTACGGCCCACAGCCTAAAAATCAGGCTGAAGGGGATGCAAGAACTGGAAATGCAGGAACAGCAGTGCTAACACTCAAGAAGTTACTGGTTAAGGACATGAGAAAAGTTACTGCAGGTCGTATTAAGAACAAGATCCACCCCTTTTCTATGACCTCCCAGCTCTTTGCTGCTTTGCTGCTGAAAATAGCAGCACAGGCCAATTCCTCAGGCTCCAAGGATCTCACAGAACCTGGAAGCATCTTCCACTGAGTTGGGAAGCTACCAGTACTTCAGCTCTCCCAGAATGAGGACCGCTGTATTCAATTGTAGGGAGTTAAGAAGGAATGAGGAGGTGGGAGGTCCAGCTTGAGATGGGTAGCTCTGGAGATACAGCTAGCTTGATCTAGCTGTAGATGTCCCCACTCATTGCAGAGGAGTTGGATTAGATCAACTTCAAAGGTCCCTTCCAACTCAAATCATTCTATGATCTTATAATCAATTCATGATGCCATAACCACACATCCTGGTGCATGTATGGAGCACCTGATAAGAGCACCACACAGTCATGTTTGACTCCTCAATTTTTATTCTGGTCCTAAGAAAACAGATAGGCTCCCATAAATTTTCTATGTCTTAGAGTGCTTGTTTAAAAATTCTTGGCTTGTTCTTGTCTAAAGAAGCTAAACGTAATGGAAAATCTGTCACTCTCTTGATTATCTAGTACAAAGATTTTAACAGCGAGGATCTCTGTGCATACAGGCCATCAGAAATTACTGCATTATATTATCTGCAAAAACGCATTAAGAAAACAATGTTTAATTCAAATCATGCACACAGAGGAAAGCTAATTATTCTTCCAGAAAAAAAAGATAAAACTGCATAATAATTCAATTACCCAACAATTATACAACAAACAAACAAGCAAAAACCAGAAAAAGCTATGCAGTTGTGTTACTTTTAATTTACTTGTTGACAGTCATTTTCATATCTGTACTTTCCCGTTACCAAGGTCTTATATCAAAGATGTCAGTGCTGATCAGCTTCCAGTCATCAATAGCACTTATTGCAATAGCATCCTGCTAGGAATGGGGTTTTCTGTCTTTGCTGGAGTACACCATTGATTTATGGGAAAATAAAAAGAAAGAAAAGCAATTAAATCGGGAAAATGGAGACCTGGCTATGGAGTAAAGCTCCAGGAAAGAAATTTTATTTTTGCTATCAGACTATAAGCAATCATCTTAGATGTTTTCTTGTATACTTACTCTCTTATGACAAAAATAAAATTTCATTGCAAACATGCAAATAGCATGCTCAAGAAATGTTCAGAAAAAAAACTTTTCTCTAAAAATTCTGATGTATGGCTTCAGAGTTTCCACAGCACTGACCTGAGCTTTCTCAATTATTTTCAAAGTCCTACAGAGCTGAATAAGTAGTCAAATGATAGATTTATAAAGAAATATTTGCAAATACCTTAAAAGGGAAAGGAAAAGAGATAAAATTTGTAAAGCATTCTTGAAGATTCTATTTCAGGTGAATATTCTGTCGCTGTCATATATAATTTTGCAAGGTGTTTGGAATAGTCCATATGCAGATATGCTTTAAACATAAATCTCTTTTTAGAGCTACTGAGTGAGCCCCAGTGTGCCAGGGTGGGACGTGCCCACTCATCCTGCCTCCGCCATCCTGGAGGAAGCCTGACAGCAAACGTTCCTCTGGAGGGAGCTCCTCTGGACTAAGGAAGATCCAGCCTGCAACTTTTCTTCCTCCCACAGTGACGTCCAAACAACAGGAGAGCTTACATGATTGCCCTTTTTGTCAAAGCATGCTTAACAAAGAAAGCTTGACAGTCCCACATAGAGCCAACTGAATTTTTAATTTCTTTTATGCACACGGTGCAGAATATATGAACCACCGTTGCTTGGATAACTTCCCAATGGCTTGGATGTTTAAATTTCAGAATTGCCATAAAGCATCTATTTAAATGCTAGGAATATTTTGCAGAAAAAGCAGATGCCCATTTATTTCCCTTTCCTCAGCCATAAATATAAAAACGTATTTTTGCTAAATAATTTCCTCTATGTAAAGAGCTTTTCCAGCTACAGATGAATTCTGGCAATGGATAATTACTCACTGGTTCGGTGACTGCATTACATAGCATAAGATATATCAAAGACATAACAACGCAACCCGTTTATAAATTCTTTGACTACATCAAAGACAGTGAGGAGAAGAGAAAGCCATCATTATCATACTAATGAGGCAACTTTATAACATCACATTTAAGTTTTCTCACCCAACCTGAAACCGAGTTTCATAAAAGAGGAATAAGTCCCATTTGGAAAGTGGTTTGTCTGTTAATTTGGACTAAACTGGAATGCACTGTTAACTAAACACTGCCTACTCTTAGAACAAAAGCAACAGCCTCCACATCCTCCAATTATCACTACTGTAAATGCTAAAGCACTTTAAGTTTTGTTCAGGCAGAAGTACGGCAGAGGGATCTCACCTAGGAGGGCTCCCAGAAAACACCTGGTTAAACCCAGTTACGTTTTATGAGCAATAAAACAGTGAAGGATAGCACTGGCCATTTTTACATGCCAATATCTTTTTAAGTGAAAGGGATCCATGCTGCAGCACAGTTTCAACAAGTATCACAAAACCAAATTCCCAAGCATTATAAACGCTTCACATGTTATTACATTCTCATTGGTCCCTTGCTAGGAAAGAATACATATGAGCAAGAAACAATCAATGGTTGTTTAAAGAGCCTAATATCAGACTAGTAAAAATAATGCAGCACAGCAACAAGTTCACTGGAGTGCTCCTTTAACACACAGCACAGCAGATTTACAGCTGTTTATCTTGCAGAAAAAAAAAGAAATGCAAAAAAGAGCATAAAGACTTTTGAAAGGATTTTTCCTCGGCATTTAGTAACTAATATGCAAAGTAGTGAAGGATTCTTGCATGAAATCATGAATAGCAATAGATGGATTTTCAGGGTATTAAAAAACTGAGCAGATACACAACAGGATGCCAGCAGGCAGCCTGCAGGAGACATAAGGCTTTATATTCCCACTAGGAACATACCTTCTCTGCTTTTGCTTTCCTGGCGTTATGCACAAACCTGCGTCCCAGCTTCTTGGCATACCAGATAGAGGCAAACATTGTAGTGATGAAGATTTCAGTCTGAATGCGCAGCGCAGACACGCACGGACAAAAATAATTAAAAACAAACAAACAAAAAAAAAGCCACCCCAAAATCCAACACCCAAAAAACTTCCACCGCAGCTGAGATACAAGTCTGACGCTGGCTCAGATCTCCCAACTACGCAGCTGCTGTGTCAGATCCGCTCATGCTGCCTTGAGAAAAAAAAAAACAACAAACCAACAAAAACCAAAAAGCCCACCCCAGCGTGGCCAGCCTGCAGGTGTATTTACATACTGACAGCAGGAAGGCCGGGGTGAGGCATCTTTGCATCCAGCTCACATCCAGTCTGCTAAGTGCCTGTCTGCAGTTCTTTAGCACTGTCACCACAAACTACATATGTGTCAGTATGAGAGGAAGCTGCAGTAAACTACTGTAGCAGACAGCTCACCTCCTCTTCTCCTGTTCTGAAATTTAACTCCTTGCTTCTCTCTGCTTTGCAACAGAAGCGGCAGCACTTCCAATCTGAGGCACACAGCACTGCAGGAAAGAAAGGGGTGCAGGAGTGCCAAAAATAGAAATGGGTTTTAACTGTTAAGGTGAAGGAACAGGTGCTGTGTGTGTTTCAGTGCAACTAAGGTATGAAGGAAAAATGGGTTTTACTTTATTGGAGTGGCTTAGGATATATCCAGAGATATTTTTGTTGCCTAGTTTCAGTATGCCACAGAAATGCATCATAGCTGTTCCATTCTCTTGCTGATGTCATACATACACTGCTAAAGATTTGAGACTCATCCAAGGGCTCCTGCTTTGCTTTGATAATAGCTTCATGAACCAGAAAACTGACTTTTCCCTTTTTTTTTCTTTTTTCCTTCAAATTAATTTTTAACTTCTGCCCTACCTAAGCATGCTTCTTCCCCTTTCTCTAATTGCAACTTATTTAACATCAGGAGCTGAGAAGTGCTTATGACAGCCCATTTTTTGCAGTAGAACTGCAACATGCCGCTTCTCTTCAGCCAAATACCTCAGCTTTAACCCCTGTCCCTCTCTCCAGTGATAATCTCTAAACAATAAGCAGTAACATACCCTTTTGGCTCCAGACATATGACTAAACAGATGTTCTTCCCAGACGGGAGCAGTAGTAAAACTGCAAACTTACAGGGTTTATCTCTATGTTTTTGATAGCACTTTGGTATATAGGATAAATCCTGCCCCATGCCCTCCCACCTACAATTGCTGAGATACCAGCATGCAGCAGAACTACTGCTGCCCTGCATGCAGGACTGCATTAGTGAAGCACATGCAACAGTAATTTCTGCTCTGCTTTTCCGTAGTAAAAAGCAAATCAAAATTAGTAGGTGCACAGAAAAGAAAATACAGCCGTAGCAACCCAGTATGGGACTCTTGGGGACAAGGAAGCAGTTTTTCTGCCCAAGGAATTTCAACAAATGGCTAAAACTATATTCTCCAGGGTGCAAAATTCAAATGGGAAAAATATTCCACCCCCTCTTCAATCTTACCCAAAGCATCCAAGATACAGGGGATAGATGGCATTGCCCAAGCTCTGAGCCTTAAGGTATATACTTCTCAATTCTGCTACAACTAGAAATAGTTCAAATAATTCCTTCACTGCATTTTAAAATAGCGAGTTGGTTAACTAAATGAAATTCTTAGATAGCAACTGTTTTCATGGAAACTCTGAGGCATAGGTCTGCTTTTTGCTTGACATCTAAAAGCTTCTGACAAAAGATTGGATAACTGGTAATATTTCTGGAGAAGGAGTACCATCTAATTGCTTCCTATTCAGGCATTTAGTTAATGCTGGCAATCAAAGAGTTGTAAGAACACAAGACAGAGTAAAATGATGTCTCATCTGGAGTATGATTGCTATGGAAGAGCTATCTGTTCTTAACATCACTCCAACTCTCTGATGGTAAGAAGATGGACTGTCCAAGGTGCAAAACCTTTGTTACACCGCATAACAGATTTGTACCACTCTCCACATTTATGGAATGATATGTTGTCTTGTAGGTGATGGAGAAAAGAAGCAAAAAGGAAGAATGATGCCCTCCCCCAAAAAAGAGGAAAAAAAACCCGGAGGTTTCTTGAAGGGATTTCACTGCAAGGAAACACAGATGGGAAAACAAAAAATACAGAAAAGGAGAAGCAACATCATTACACAGCTTAACTAACGCTATAAAAGCTAATGTAAAAAGAGCAAAAATAAAAAATTTACACATATGCATGAACAGCAGAGCACCTCTCCCATTCTACTCCCTTGCTTTTATGAAGAGAATAATCATAATTTGAAATCATTGCACTACAACAACAAAAGAGTATATCCTCTCAAGCAACTATTTACATGGTTTTATGTATATTCAACTGCTGAGAAAATCAAAGGAAACACTCACTAAACAATAAAATCTCGGTTTATGACTTCTATCATCAACATTAGCAGCTTTACTGAACTATCTATTCAGAAAAATAGGGAGCAATAAAAAGCCACAATTCATCCCAATTAAAGGAAAAAAAAAAAAAAAAAAACCAACAGAATACATTGTTCATTTAAGGAATAATGATAAAGCAATTGGGAGATAATTTTCTCCACCCCCTGAAAATATTAGATCAGAAAACACAAACCTTGCCAAATACCTGATGCTGATTCCAGTCAGAAATGCATTTTAACTGTTTGCATGCATTTGCAGATCTAACCAAAACCTACAGTCCAGGAATGGGCAGACTACAAGCTGTTTTCTTGCAGCTCCATCATGCAGTAGACTGTCATACATTGCCAATAACAGGTTTATTAGGTCTGTATCGTTACCCAGGGATTTTATGATTATTAATACTTTACTGTAACCATTACAAAGTCTGCGTTTTACAGAAGTGCTACAAGCTGAGCTGCTTTAGAAGAGGAATTGGAGCTCCCAGCTGCAGTCTGCTCACAAGGAGTAACGTACTTGAGCTTGCTCACTGAAGTGCTATATTACAAGGGCAGAGAGATGCGTGCAATTGAGCAGCAATATTATCACACACAAGAGATAATCGGTTAAGAGCAAATTTTACAGGGGGCTTCTTACTGCGAAGGTGGTTTTCATTAAACCAAACCACCTCTATACTATATATTCAGTTGCATTCTTGTGCCTCTCTGAAATCTTACCACAACTGAACGCATGGGCATAAGCACCAAGCAACAACTGTGTTGAATCCTATTACAATTAAGACATGGCTCCTCAACATCTCCAGCAAGAGCAATCATGACATGGGTTAGTGGGCATGGTGCTGATGGGTTGACGGTTGAACTAGATGATCCTAGATGTCTTTTCCAACCTTAATGATTCTATGATTCTATTTGAATCGACGCTCAGCAGATGGCTGTTTTGAACACCTTTCCAATTCACAGAATCGTAGAATGACCTGGGTTGAAAAGGACCACAGTGATCACCCAGTTTCAACCCCTCTGCTATGTGCAGTGTCACCAACATCCAGACCAGGCTGCCCAGAGCCACATCCAGCCTGGCCTTGGATGTCTCCAGGAATGGGGCATGCACAGCCTCCTTGGGCAACCTGTTCCAGTGTGTCACCACCCTCTGTGTGAAATGTTGTTTGTGTGCACTGAGCATCACCAGTATTTTGGATGGTCAGCCTCCTCTTTCAATTTTTACATCACTGCTTTACTTAAGCAGCTCATGGGAAGAAGCACAGCTTTGCTTTAGACAGGGCATAAATCTTCTCTTGTTAAGGGATAACTTCTCACAGAAAACACGTGGAGTGTCAACCTCCCCCTCACACACCTGTGGTGAAGATAGATGGTAGCTGTAGATACTGCTTCTCTCCTACCTCATCCGAATATACACACACAGCAGTCATAAAATGCGCTGACAAGGCCATTTAAAATACAAATATGGTTCGGTCATAAATAATGCCTTTCTTATAAGAATAGGAAGACAGATGAAAAGATTAGTCATTCGAGGCTTGCAGAACTCTGCTGCCAGCAAAATGGACAGGAGATGGAACAAGTTAAAAATGAAATACCAGATTTAAAACTTTACTTTGATGCTTGTATGTTAACACTCTGCATAGCTGTGGGTACAAGAGCAGAGCTAATGATGTAAAGTTAGCTTTTTTTTTTAGTACGAGGCAACAACAGATATTGATTTTGTTGACTGTACAAGCAATCTTCCCTGATTCCCAACACATCTAATTATCTTACGCAATTACACGATGCCAAGATAGGTTATTCAATGACTATAATACTAGGAAATACATGAACCTTAGTTTCTACTATTTCATCCTGAAGGTACAAGTTTTACACATTACACAAGTCTAAGTAAGTGGAAGTCCCAAAGTTTTCTAAGGATCACGTTTTTCCTTCTGTGCTACCAACAGGAGTCTCACTGGACAAACATTCTTTCTGTTGCTGCCACAGGCAATATTTGTATGGGAAATCCACCTCTATGCTCACAAAAGGGGTAGTGACCCCAGTCTGCAACACCAGAAGCGTTTCTGACTTCTCTTCTGCTGACCCCAAACCCATTCGGTTAAAGTTACAATAGAAATGAAAGATCAATTTCTTCCAGTTATGATGTTCCATAACAATTTTTTTTTTTTTTTTTAATAAAAAACATAAAATTGTATCACTTCTGCCTGAATTTTAAAGATGGGGAAAACTAGATTACTCAAAAGCTAGATGCTTCCTTGGAGAATCTAATTCGGTGTCTGGAAAAGAGCTTAGCAATTCTTAGAACAGTCACGTATCCTGACAAAGAAATGTCTCAGAAAAGAAAGCAAAAAGCGAAGGGAGATTGGATGAAAACAGAAACAAAAAAATGAAAAGCTGTATATTAAAGATCACAGAGGTTCCTGCTATTCTCTTCCAATTTCATTTTTTCTAGGATATCTAACTTCTTCCATTATAATTCTTGTGCCAATCCTTTCCTCTTCAGAAATTACCCTTCAGAACTCTTGTGTGACATAGGTTTGCCCCACTATAATGTGCCCCTTAAAACACTAGATGGTGCATACAGACTTCTCCATCAGCTTTTCTGATGTATGGCAGAATTGTCTTCCAGGAGAGGGCAGGAAGAATTCCACACGTAGTCAAAGTGAAATAAAGAAACAAAATGCAAGCATCTACCTCAGCAGATCTCTCTTATGTGTGAGACCCCAGAAATTTTCTATTTGCCTTCTGTCGTGCAGTTTTTCTGCAACTTCTTCACTCTTCTATTATTTGATGTTGTAGATTCTCAGCTAACTATGATACACTAAGGGACATGGCTTAGTGATGGGACTTGGTGGGACCGGCTAGAGGTTGGATTTGGCGGTCCTGAAGGCCTTTTCCAATCCAGATGACTCTATGATCCTATGATGCATGGCACAAAAGGCCAAGAGAGGAGAGTACATAGTGCTGTGCTACACAGCTGCATGAAATAGAGCTTCAATTGTTGAAGCACATGCAACGGAAAATGAATAAATGTTACGTAAAAGAGCGAGAATCACATCCCTGCACAAAGCAATGTATTTTACCACTACACAATATAAGAAAGACAATGCTTTAAATTTAGCCAGTTCTTCCCCTTCTCTTATTTGTTAAGGCTTGCAATGGAGGCAGTCTTAATTATGGTACTTAATTTTGATTTTCAAAATTGATTTTCCACTCTAGTTTCTGCTGGTGCATAGGAAATTCTAGTGAGTCACACAAGCAACATAACAACTATTATCAGCCTTAAAAATAAATCAGAACTTGCAAATTTCTCCTTTATCCTTATCTTGGTCCCTTGTTCTGCACAAATTTCTTCCTTATTCACCTTTCTGATAGGAAGTTCCTTCCAGTGAAGTTAAGAAATCCCAACCAAAATGGCATAAAGACCCTTAGATGTGCCATTTTGCTGTTCAGATTTTTTGTATCAAATCAAAGCATGACTTACAAAGTACATTATGTATTTGCATGGCAGTAGTCCCATGGGAAATAATATCAACAAGGAAATTTATTTTGGGGGAGATAAAAATAAAGACAGAACAACATGTTGAAGTCAGTGCTTTTCTGTGTCATCAGTGCATTTTGCAAGGAATTTGATAGGCATAATCCTGAAAAAAAACAAAATCTGGTGTGGAAACACTTTTACTACAGTACTACATGTATGCCTCCCAACCCATAGTATTTGAGGACCTTTGTTTATTTTGTGTTTGCAAGTGATTCTGTGAGATGCTGGGATGTCATCTCTGTTCTAGAAAGGAATAAAATGAGACACCGCGCAAACAAGCAGGGTATATATATATCATCCTATCGTAAGCATTATATTATTCCTGATTACAAGTTGACTTCTCTTTCAAACCCCTCCTTAAATCTCTCTTTCACTTTATCAGCCTCAAGAGCAAAATTAAAAAGTCACTTTAAACAGAAACACCACGATTTGCAGCCAGTGTATCGGTGAAACACATGGCTTCCTTTGACCTAGCATCATTTAACAGTTTGAGGTGAATGTGTCTAGCCCTCATCCTGATACCAATATCAAGAAAACCGTCATGCACAAGTAGCCCAATTCAATGAACAGTGAAGTGAAGAACTGCAAGTGATGAAATCTAAAAGGATGGGGAAAAGGTGAGCTATAAGCTGACTTCATGCTATTACCTCCTCTCTGACAGGCCCATGCACACTCCCATGGTTTGAGCCTACTCAACAAATTTATGTGCAACAGCAGAGCCCACGCTCACTGCTCCCTGTTACTTTAGAGTCTTGGCTGCTTTACACTGCACTCCTCAGCCTGCACTAAAGCAGAGCAGATCACTATTCCCAGCTGTGATTCTCTTCCTTCTTTTTCAGCCATATTATGCCACTGGTTGGGACATCCCCTGTATGAGAAGTCCCTGCAAACCCTTCTCCTCCAGAGGCTTCGACCTGGCAGAAAATAGACAAACACAACAGAAACTGACTTCTGCTCCTTTTCATTGCATTATTATTATCATTAATCACAGAATCACAGGGCTTGGAAGGGACCTCAAGAAATCATCGAGTCCAACCCCCCTGCTAAAGCAGATACCCTACAAAAGGTCATGTAGGTAGGCATCCAAATGGGTCATGAATATCTGAACAAAAGGAGACTCCATAACCTCCCTGGGCAACCTGTTCCAGTGCTCTGTCACCCATACCAGAAAGAAGTTCTTCTGCATGTTAATGTACAATTTCCTGTGTTCAAGTTTTAGGCCATTACTTCCTATTCAATTGCTACACACCGTTGACAACTGCCTGGCCTCATCTATTTGTCTCCCACCTCCTTTTAGATATTTATAAACATTTGTCAGATCCCCTTTCAATCTTCATTCTTGCTCTTCACCTCTGTCCTCAGGTCTCCTAGGTTGTGATCTTCACTTGAGTATGAATCCTGATACTGTGAGCCCTAAGGGGAGAGGATGAGCAGCCCAATATTACAAGAGAAGTCAAAAGGTATTTAGAGGTAAATCGTTACAACCATTTCTGAACCTTTTAGGTGTTGAACTCTGGTTTGAAAAGCAATGTATTCTTTATTAAAATGCAAAAGAAAAGAGATATAGAGGAAAATGGCACAAAGATGATTGTAGGGCTGGAGCACCTCCCCTATGAAAAAAGGTTGAGAATGTTGGGCTTTTTCAGCTTTGAGAAGAGAAGGCTCAGGGGAAGCATCATTGTGGTCTTCCACTTAAAGTGAGTACTTCAAGTGGGTTTATAAACAGGACAAAGACAAATTTTAACATGGGAAGATAGTGAGAGAACAAGGGAGAATGGTTTTAAACTAAAAGTGCAGAGATTTAGGTTAGATGTTAGGAGGAAATTTTTTACTCAAACGGTAGTGAGGTGCTGGAAGAGGCTGCCCAGAGAAGCTGTGCATGCCTCATCACTGGAGGCGTTCAAGGTCAGGTTGGATGCAGCCATGGACAATCTCATCTAATAGGTGGCAACCCTGCTCATGGCTGGGAGTTCAAATTGGCTGGGCTTTAAGGCCCCACTAGGTCCAAGCAATGCCACAATTTATGAAAAGATTCTATTTAGTCTGTCCAAACATATGATCGTCTATAACTAAGCTTGATTGCCAAACAACATAAGTCATCATAGAATGAAGTTGGAAGGGACCTTCAGAGGTAATCTAGTCCAATTACCCTGTAATGAGCAGGGAGTCTACAGCTCGATGAGGTGCTCAGAACCTGGCTTTGAATGTCACCAGGTATGGGGCCTTCACCCCTGGAGAAATCCAGTACTATTTGCAACTCCAGCTTCCTGTGTGCAGAGACAAGGAAGAGGTCTTCATGCTTGTGGAACTGACTCACTGCTTATTTGTCACCGAAGCACAGTGCAGGGTTTTCTCTCTTAATTGTGCCACAATTCTTCCACATAAGCTTAATTATTCTTTGCAAGCCAGCTGCTCTGCCTCAAATGAAAAGAATAATGCTCTACCACACTGGGACAGGCTAAAGATAAAAGTATTAATGAATATGAAGTAATGTGATATAAAGAATTATAGAAAAAGAGAGCATCTACCCCCGCACTGGTTTGTACAGAACCTTAGAGAAATCTGCAGAAAGGTCTGTTCGAGTCTGTAACAAAACTGATTACACAAGTGGCTTATTGTAATGTGACAGATGAAAAGGTTCATTTTGACAACAACGGTAATAAATGGTGGTGTTTGTACCTGCTTTGACCTAAAAGAGAAAAGAACTCTAAAGGAATATGAGGTCAAGAGAAAGAATATATTTTTTGTTCATGAATGAGAAGATCTTCAGAAGAACATTAATATCCCAATTATTAAAATATGAACTGTCTAAAGAATATTTCATTAAATTAATTATATGAAGAAAAAAATGGCTACAGGTAAACGCTGTGCCGTGTTTTTTTAATGAGTACTCCCATTCTTAGGCCAAATATGAGAAATACAGTTGCATAGGATTTTTGTAGAGCGTAAACCAGTTGAAGAACTGAGGCAGCATATAGCTAGTGGGATACATTTTGATGATGGATGAACTAGAGCTGATAGAAAAAAAAATCCTGAAAAGTAGTTTTAGCTTTTTGGGACAACAATGCAATATAGCATCTTTTTCAACACTTCAAAGTTTTTAAATTTAACCCGAATGTTTCAAGAGAATAGAAACTTCTGGAGTTCTCTATCCAGTAGAAAATTGAGAAAGCATTCCTTGAAAATGTCAAAATATTTTTCTTGCTTTTTCCATCAAAAATCAGAACATTTCAGCCTGCTTCAGGGCTGCCAATACTGCTATCTAAACTACATCTGCATTTAACATTCCCATGAGATCCCAGTCAACAGATATTTTTAAAATTTCTTTTTTGCACATCTCACTGAAAATACTTTCTTTTGATTCATTCTAGCAGCCTAGAAGATTCTCCTTCACTTTTTTGTAAACTGATTTTTACCAGGCCAGGCACATTACTTGCTTTCTCATGTCACCCATTATCCATGAAGATACTATAATCAACTTACCTGAAATTTTAGAAATGCATATCAAGAAGGGAAATTCATACAAAAGCAAGTAATTAACTACTTCCCATTTTTCATGCATAGTGGCAAGCACCAAATTTCATGCCTAGACCTCCCAAAAGAGGGATATAAGAGGAAAGGCTATTTCCCCATCACTCTCCACAGCTAAACACATAGAATATTTAGTATACACATCTTTGAGAAATCCAGCTAGATAGTGAACGAAACCATAAGCTCCAAAAGGCTTCCAGCTGAAGAAAATAATGAACCATGTGCTAAATTCCATTTCCAGCAATGAAGGGGAACTCTGATTTTACTCAAAATAAACAAATTCTTCTCTTCACTTTCTACTGCTTCGTCATTCGAAGTCTTGAAATGTTCAGTGAAGGTAAAAGCAACAGAAAGACCCAGACTTCTAAGGAGTACCTTATCGAGCAGGTTCAGGCTCCCAGATACTGCTGGTTGTCAGCTAGAGCCAACCTATCTCATAATTAATGACAGCAGTTGATCTGGTCTCTGGTGAGCACCACTTCTAATCCAGATCCATATTACAGTAAGCTCTATGTACAATAGATACTAAGGGGAGTACCTGCAGTTGCCTGCCTACCTAATATGAACAACACTCTCACATCCCTCAAAAGTCATTATTTTAATCAGTTAAGCACATCGCACTGCCAAAACTGTTCCTTTAAAATGCCCTCTGTCATATCTATTGCTTGCTTTCAAGACTCCCTTTTCAAAGGTGTGATAGATGTTTAAGTGCTTGAAGTTCCTTAAAAATATTGGATTAAGTAATACTCAGTTATGGTTACTTGGTAAGTTGTGTTCTGCCCTCAATACTGATGTAGATAAAGACACCAGAAAGACAGCAGATTGTAGCTGCATTACACAAATATATTGGTAATTTGTTGTGATTTAAAGATGAGATAAGCAAACAGCACAGTCTTCTAGTCTCAGATGGTTTCGGTCTGAAAAGGATTAAAGCAATATGCATTTTTATTATCTCATCTATTATGGACAATAAATCACCATTAAAGCTCAGGACATAACATGACAACACAAATGTGTTATATGAATGCATTACCTCAGTGTATTTCAGGGCAAGAGCTCCGTAGTGAAACTGAGTGAAACCTGTAGGAGTTCTATCAGAACAAGTGCATGATATAACATATCAATCCTTTGGCTTTTACTGCATACTAAGGATGCATCCCGAGTAACATATCATGGATAAATGTTACTTGTTACATCTCCTGTTTCTTTGCACATGTAAAGAGATCAAAATATTAGGCAGGGTTCTATAAATCACAGTTTCAACTGTTTCTAGGACAGGGCACACAGTTTAGGTTCCAGCCTCTATAACTGTGCGTTTGGAAATGTGTAATGTGCCTTAGTGAAAGACCTGTGTTTGTGTTTACACAAGGCATACTCCATTACCAATGAAAATTCAGGATGTATTGTTGTTTGTTTTAAAGCTTGAAATCATGTACAAAGTCACTTACTCAAGCAGGAACGAAGCCAGTTGAGATGGGGCACTGAGCAGCTTGGGTGGCAACCAAACCATGGCAGGAGGCTGGAATTAGGTAATCTTCAAGGTCCCTTCAAACCCAATCCATTCTATGATTCTATGATTCTATGATTCTATGATTCTGATTATGAACTGGTCAAAAATTACAAGAAGGGGAATTACAAACTACTTGCAAAGTTGTGGCTTTCAGAAGTTGAAGTAATTTTCCCACAAAGCTGCATAGTGTGAGAGAGGCTGCTTAAGCTGATGCACTGCAATATGGTTTACAGTTACATTTAAACATCTGGTCTTCTTGGTTCATGTGCATCGATGAGTTTTAGTCAGAGGAATGAAGACAGAGTCTTAAAATGTTATGGAACAGCATTTTTTTTATAACTATTTCACTTGTATGTACTTCCTGGACAGGATTAAAGTCAGGATTTAAGTATGAGCCCAGAACACCTTCATAATATTGTTGTAGCTGATTGATATTAAGCACTACAAATTTCCCAGCAAAAATTTGACAAAATAGAAGGAGTTATACAGTGGACAGATGGCATTATATACAAAGTGGTCATACACACGCACACACCCCTTATAATTCCTAAGAGTTAAATTCTCTTCATCCATTGACTTATCCTGGGGTTTTGTCTAATGAATGACACTAATTTTCTCTCAGTTGACTCTAGCAGAACCTCCATTCTTCTGCTTATGTGTTTTTCATAGATTTAGGCATTCTATTTTATTCACTCAAAACAGAGCAGCTGACTAGGTCAATATTCCTGACAATATCAAATACAACTGTTTAAGGTTGCCAAAAACAATTTAGGCATTTAGAACATACCTAGCTAATGTCAGCACCAGCCAAATAATTTACCAATAACTTTAGACTTTGGAAGAAACGTCAAACTATAAACAGCTTTCATATTTTAGATGTAGAAGTCTTACATATTCAATTCCTCCAGACTCTTCTATTTAAAAAGCAAAAGCCCTAAAATACTTTAGAACTGAACAAAAAGTAGTATTTTGCACTTAATTAGGCTTCTCAGTACGTGTGAAAGTACTTTAGAAGTGACCTTCAATGAAAATAAAAATCGACAGCCATAAAAGCCATTTGTAAATAGATACTGATTCTGTCATTTCACTCCAACCTAATTTATCCTACAGGAAAAGAAGTGATGCAAGAACTACCAATTTATTCTCTGCTAACCGGTGAGCATAGCTCAGATATTAAATAATCTGAACTGCAACCATTTTTTCTATGTACACTTAAATATTTTCAGTAAATCATAATTAAGTAATTTTCCACTTCTGTACTATGATATATATTCCTATTATTTTAAAATTTTCAAACATTCATCCACACACGACAGAATGTTTCGGGATAGACCAAACAGATTTTCTATCACATGTTTAATGTGAAATGAAGCATTTTAACTAAAAGATTTGAAAAGCAAAAATTCAGTAATGTGCATAACTCTAATTAGACTGCAACTGAGCAGAACTGTTCAGCTGCCTTGCATAACAGCTGGTCTAAATCTCTGAGGGAGGAGCATATTTTTACAAAACATTTTATGAGGCCACACACCGAGCGCCACAGGAGTTTATTATAGAGGCAGACAGGTTGATTAATAAATATCAGTTTTGCTTTGGGAATCAGAAATGTAAGTGGTTTGCCTGTCCAAGATGCCTAGACAATTTATGGATTTCTGCTTATTTACTTGTGTGTTATTTAGTGATTCCAAATATTATATTAAATAAATAACTTCATACATTACTAGCCAAGTTCTTTTATCAACTTCTCAAATGCTTATACTTGGGAACATTCAGAAGTGAACACAACGATCTTCAGACAGAAAGATTTGTAGAAAATGAGGATAAAACAGCTGAGCCAACATTTAACACCAATCTGTCTCCAAGACACATGTACAGACAGCCTGGCAAGATAACTAGGGCAGGAGGAGTGGAAAGAGAGGAGGCCAAAGACTGGGGAGTGTTAGATTTGCAGTTGTGAGTCACTTTATCTTCTGAGTTACTGAGCAAGATGGATGTCATGACCTTTCACACAACATTGCTGAATAAAGTGCAAGTAATGCTGAATGTCAGCCTGGACGATAACTTGAATCATTTTATAAAAGCTCAAAAATATTTGAAACTTTGCACAAGAAGCACAACTTTTCGGAGGCTAGCTATTCTGTATTCTGGACCCAATCTCGCTGCTTTGTAGTCCTGGTGAACAATGGAGCATAAACCGTTATGTATATTTCTTAATGAAATCTGTACCTGGCAAGAACTTAGTAAATGCTTCATACTGAAAACAATGTTTTGGTGATTCTGTAATGTATAAAGAAAAAATAATCAGACTGTAGAAATGTAGAAATGGACTCACACTACTGGAACTATATGTCTTTTTTCTATCTCACTATTATTTTCTTAACCTTTCAGTTAATTTCATAGATTGTCATTATTTTCTTTTACATTTCATGTTAGAACTTAATTCTTGTAACCAGTCCTTGCTGACAGATCCTGGCACTGCTGTGATATCAACAATTGTCCCCAGTCATTGAACTCTGTTAATTCAGAGCATCTCTTGGAGGGCACCCACACTCATCTGCAACATTTCTTATGCAGTCCTATATCATTAGGGTCATCAGTAGCATATTAACCATATTGAACACAAGATTTATCTTTCTACATGGATAAGTTGAGATATATTAATTCTCTGCCAACTCATTCATGCAAACTGAATTTACTAAGAACATACAAGCAGGGCTGTCTTGTCAGCTAGATTATCTGCTCAAAACTGCCATTGTCATTGACACTGACATTCTCATTCTCATTGTCATCATCTTTCCTTCCTTCCTTCCTTCCTTCCTTCCTTCCTTCCTTCCTTCCTTCCTTCCTTCCTTATTTTTTGTTCACTTATTTATTTGATTTGTTCTTTATTTTGAATGTCTTTCTGTGTGGTTCAGAATTCCCATAGTGTCATTTCTTTCAACTTGCTCTCACTCCTTTATTCCCTACCATGATCTAGCACACATCCCTCAAAATAATTGGAAGAAGATTATCTGGTATTTTTTTCCTACACTTCTTTGCCTGTATTTCCACTCTATGAGGTATAACCAACAATATTTTTTGAGAACTAGGAATTAGGCAACTTTCTGAAATGAAAAAAAAAAAATAAAAAAAATCTACCAACCAAGCTGCTTAAAAAAATAAAAATCAATACCACATCCATAATTCATTAAAAAACTGTCACTCTTCAAATATTTTTTAAGCATCTCATTCTACCTCAGAGGTTTTAAGTTTATGAGAGAATCTTTCACGCTTATGATTCAGAAACCAGAGTGTCTTGCTTCGAAATTTCTTCACCATGACACAAAGGATTAATCAGTCAAAGAGGAACAAGTTTGGAGAGATAACTTTGATAGTACACTTTTATTACTGACTGCACAGAGTATTTTTCCTATTTCTTGAAATAAAATGCTATGAATGAAGCAGAATCTGTGAAAATATCAAAACACAGATGCAACTGACCTATCTTTTACCTGGACTAAAAATAAAAAAACAACCAAAACCAAAACCAACCAACCAAACAAAAAACTTAATATGAAAAATTAAACAAGAAAAAATAATAATTCCAAACCAGCCAGAAATAATTTACTGCTAAATAAACACTAATGTTTGAAAATAGTGTTTTGGATATAGAGCATCCTCCAGCAGTGTGTTTGGTAAGCTCATCCACATGCACACATACACAGATATACAAATGTGTAGATGTTGGTGTATTGTGTAGAAAGGGAAACCAGTTTTACCGAAAGTTTGGCACTGCTTTCTAACAGTTTTGTATGTTCTACTGGCCTTGCTATAGGCATATTTCCTGATCTCTCCCTTCTGTATAAACTTGTAATTATTTGGGAAGGTCAGTACCTCCCGCTCTGCAGCTCTGTTCAAGCTCTGTGGTGGAGCTGCCACTCACAGATGATACTGGGAAAATTGCCATGACCAGAGAGCTGCTACTTGTTTTCTGCTGTCTTGCTTTGAAAAGGAGAAGCCAAAATAGCTCATATTTGTATCTCAGTGTTTTTACAGTTTTCAGTCTCAGTATTACCTGTTATAGATGGCTATCTTAAGCTACAGCTACAAAATCATATCCAGAAATGTTTGTAAAACCATTGCCTTTCATAAATTGCACTATTTACCCTTAGACCAACATGCTTTCAGGTTCTGTTGCTCTGTGAATAAACAATTTTTTTTTTTGCTTCAAAGCAGTCAGCTTCTTCCAAATGTTATACCCTGCTCTACATCCTTCCAAACTGTCTATGTGGGGCCTTGTAGAGGCTGAAAGAAATCCCAAAGAATTCGTCAGCACCTACAGTCTCAGCTCCAAGCTCTAGCTACCACCAGTGCAGTGTTCCTGGGACTTCTGAGAGTAATTAATCACTTCTTACATAATCTATGTTCAACTACCACACAAAGTCAGCAATATGACACAGCTGCTTTCTGGCACTATCATGGGACCTGTGTTATAAAAGTTGGACTATAATATCTAACTTCTGGATATCTAAAATCAGGTGAGGTGAATCATGCCTTGACAGAGGCATTAAGCTTTCTACCAAAAAGAAAGAGTCCATTTGTATTTTTTCATTTGTTGAAAGTCAGGATTGTGGAATGATACTGTTTTTGTATAATTAATTGCTCTTGATATAAAGATAAGCACTGAGAAGAACATTTGGTTTAATAACATTGGTGGCACTTCAAGGCCTTAGTCTGAATATGCTTTTGTGACACCCATTTCCACTGACTTTTAAAAAAGGGTGAGATCTGAAGTTTTGGTTTTGTGTTCCACAGACACAGATGCTCAGTGAAGTGAAAAAATGCACAGAATCATTCCTGTGACTTTAAATACATGGCAATGTATTTCTGAAACTCAAAATATATATCCGTAATATGGAGCTGTGTGATCTGCATGCTTGTCCTCTTCCAACAACATTATTTGGAATTCTGCTGGACTTTTCAGCAACTATTTTTCCTAAAGAATCTTCTTTACATAGGACCAGTAACACATTCCTTTCTTATTGCTTAAGCAAGTCATGCCTACAGCTTGTTTCTGATAATATATTTTATTTCCTAGCCAGACACTCTAGCTGTATGTGCAATCACATATTAGAAGATACTGACTTGACAATGCTCAGGGATAGACCCATTTAAGATTAATCCTTGGACAATATTTACAAACTATACAAAAATCTGGGATTTTATATGTTCACCATCACTTCTGTCCTTCATATAGTTCGGGAGATTTAAGAGAATGGCATCTTACCATTCATTTTCTGTCCAGGACAGATAGCTCTTGTAAAGATAAATGTGCTGCCAGCCTGCTCTACTGTCTCTTAGTGCATCATTTTAAAATTTCATGACTTTTTTCACCACTAAGCCTAAGATAATGCCTATAGAGCTTTCTCTCCTATAATGCAAGGAAGAATTGTAAAACATGCCAAAATCAAATGTATTCAGTAATTCCTGTAATAGGATTCATTTCACTTAAGCAGTCTAAAAAAGTAGGGATTGCAACGTCAAGGATTCAGACTCCATATTAGCCTTTGCGATATTATATTTTTCTTTAAGGGGTATGTTTAAGGTATCTTTGTGAAGCCTATTTACATGGATGATATTACTTTAATGCCTGACACCTTCAATATAAGGCATGAAGGCAATGAAATAGTTAAATTGGAGGCTACTACCCTTTATCTGATTTCAGAATGCAAACTAGATCTGAAAGCTGCAAAATGCAAGGATCTGTTATGCATTAAAGCTATAAGTTACAAATTAATTCTAGAAATCAGGAAAGATTTGACAGGAGAAATGTGTGTCAGTTTGATCCCAGTTCTGACAACAGTATTGAAAGCAAGTGTTCAAAACCAAACATTTATCTCTGATTTAATAATTTCAAGAGAAAAGCTCCTGAATCTTCAGTTTATATCTAAAATTCTGTAACTAGACATGGTATGGAAAATGGAGAAAATTTGTGAACTAATATTTTAGGTCAGCTGAGATAAAAACTAAAATTATTTCCTCATTTTCTTCCTCGCTTTAGAGATAGAAATCATGTTTCTGGCTTGCTGATACAATTATTTGCTTGTATGCTTGCCAGGCTGTGTAGTACAAATCCATCTTCACTACATGCTCTATGCCAGCAATTGCTCTGCTTGTGCTAGGTGGTTGGAAACCAATCTGTTAAGGTCCACAGCATGATGCAAAGCCATTCTCCTCTCCTAACACCTTTCTCATTGAGAGTTGTCTTTAAGAGCAATCTCTCTCCATCAGCACATCTCCTCGCCAGTGCCCAGCCAATAGATCTTACAGTCTATGCACAAGTTTTTAAATTATGCTTTCTTGGCTTAGCAGGGTTTTTTATGAGTTGGCAGAAAAGCACACAGATGAAAAACTGCTTGGTTCTACCTCAGCTAACTAT
Source organism: Centrocercus urophasianus (assembly GCF_019232065.1). NCBI lineage: Eukaryota > Metazoa > Chordata > Aves > Galliformes > Phasianidae > Centrocercus > Centrocercus urophasianus. The sequence continues at coordinate 893,327 of NW_024884141.1, read as the reverse complement.
ATATTCTGACATAATTTGGGTGACCATTACCCAGATACTTCTCTGGGCAAACTGAAGAGCTGGGTAATTCATCAGTCTGCTAACATAATCCTCATTTAAATCCTGATGCATAGCAGAAAGTACTTAATATTACAATTCATCGCCTATCTCCTTTGCTGGCATCAGTACAGGAGGAGTCTCAATTTTTCTTTAGGAATCTACATTTAAAGTTGCATTAGAAGAATGCATGCACTGTACAGATGTGATTTCAAAAATGTCTGCCTTGCAAATTACACACGCTCCTATGCTAGGCACTCTGACAATATCTAATCCCTGTTGCTGGGATGGATGACTTTCCATCAACAACTGGAAATGATTCCTTCAGCACTTATCCATCATTTCTGAAATCCTCCTGTCCTATTAAAGCATCTCTGACTCATTGCAAACAATTTAATTTGGAACAAAAAGATCCATTTGTTATGCACAACACTGAATATTAGTGATGGGATAGAACTGTTAGACCATGGAAAGGGATTCGGGAAAACGGGCTTCAGCTGCCTGCTCAGCCATGAAATTGCTGTAAAACTGCTCTGTTCTCTTCTCCACTGTATACCTTTGTATCAGCAAAGCAGAAGAAAATGATAATGATCACCCCCATAAAGCATGTCAGCATATGCAGATTAAAACTGCCTTATAGGTCAATATAATTAGAGGAAGGTGAGGTTCTGTACTACTCATTACATCTGAATGACCTATCTATATATGTGCATAGTGATTTGTTTAAATCTCCAAGAACATATTATTTGCACCCTCTCTTCACCTTTCCCCTTTATCCTTTCTACTTTCAGGATAAGGAAATCAAGAAAGAGACCCATTCATTCATCAAGTAAGTTTCCCTGTAATCTACTACCAGTTGTATCATTCTAAATTAGTAACCAAAATTAAGAAAGAAATGTAGACAGAGCTAGCACAACTTTTGCGCTGCTGATTGCAGAATGAGGAGCTTAAAATGAAAGAATTTGAGAATGGTAAAGAACTGCAGAATAGCTCTGTAAATAGCTGTGAAAAATTTAGCAAAGCTATAGTCAGTGCAGATACTGTGGGCACTTCTGTGTTGGATTTGTCTGATTTCTGTGTTGAAACTTCCAAATCCATTGTAAACAATAAGTAAAGCAAAAAAAACAATTCAGTTTCTCGAATCGTAAGCTCCTGTCCATTAATAAAACTGGCACGGCAAAACCAAGAAATGCTTTTGAGGTAAAGATGTAACATAACTTCATTAATAAATTTTCATTTATTAGCTTCTATTGACCAGAAAGTTCCTCTTAGTCAACAACACATAAAGAAAGGCTTTATAATGCTAAAAAAAATTAAAACATCGCTTAGAGCATGTGAAAGAACTATCTCCTAGTCACAGGGTGCTTTTTTATCTTACAGTGCTTTAATTCCTGTACTTTTTTCCTACCTTTTCTTTTCTCCCAGAGCTACACTTTCATGCCCTAAACCAGAATTATGAAGCATCTAGGACGTCACTTTTCGGCCTACTCTGTAATGTAACATAATTAGCTATCACTGTTAGAATTACTAAAAAGATTTCAAGGGATAATTTTCAGAATAAAGTGTGGCTGCAAATGTTTCTTGCTGACAGAAGGCCCAGAGGAGTTCAGATTTGTTTTTATATTCAGCTGTCAAGTGATGGTGGTTTATCTATACAATATATTAAATTTTATGTCAACTTTATTTTCTCTGATTGCCATCATTTTTATCTGTGAAATCCACCAGTATTTGGCACAACTGAAATTTATTTTCAGAAAAGTTGTTCAGCACCTTTTCATTAGATTTTCTAACACAGAGGAAGAAAAATGTTATGAAGCAACCCAAGTAAAAAAAGGAAAGGATGCTTCTTCTACCATTTCAAGTGGTAGACAGTTTGGCACTTTACAGCAACATTTATCACTCCGATGCTACTTATTTCTTTCAAGTTAACTGTTTTTAAAGAAGTACATCCTTTTTTCTTATCTTTGTTGCTTTATTTTATTCCAGAAGGGAGGTCAGTACAGTATAATGAAGGAAAGGAGTTGAAAAATCTTTAAGGAGGATGAAAGTAAAAAAGATGCTTTAGATGGATTCTGTATTTCCTTCTGTGGAGACAGGTTGAGCAGACAGTCTCTCTTCATGAGATTCAGGATGCAGCAATGTAGAAAATAAGTAGAAAAGAAAACTAGGATGAGTGAATACAGAAAGCACTCCCTTGGTGCAAAGAGGAGAACAAGAGACAACAGTTGTACAAGTACAGCAGCAACATGTTAATGGTTTTGTGTTGATACTTTTCATGCCATATCAGAGTACTTAACGTGAGGCAAAGGCAATTCTAAGAAAGGCTGATGGATAATGAACAATAATGTCCTCAACAGCAACATGGGAAAAGTGCATCTACCCAAAGAAATGATCATCAAAGCAGTAGAAAAAGTAAGAGAAAAAAATTGAAGACAGCACAGTCTCAAGAAAATCAAGATCAGAGAGATCAATGTGGTGAACATGAGATGAATAGACATTGCTTTTGGACAGGAATGACTGAAAGCACCTAACTGCAGCTGCAGATGGAGGAATGAAAGAGAACCTCAACTCTGTTCTGCAGCCTCAGACAGCAGGTGGTTTCAATGCTGAACAAACCCAAGTCCTACAGTAGCACATTCCAGAAGTAAAACTGTAACAACATAAATCCGAAGTACGTTAGCAAATACTGCTGCTTAAAGTGTGTGAAGGGGTGGTGATAGCATAAATTTGGTTCAGTATCAAATACAGGAAACATAGCCTAGTGAATATGATAAATCAGCAATATTTCAGCAAAAGACCACATAGCTTCATTATTCTTAAAGCACCACCATCAGTGGTAGATTGCAACAGGTAAATATTTCTTGAGTATTATGTTTAATTTGTAAGAAATGTCAGTGAAGAAAAAGAGGCAAACCTGGAAATTCTCCAGTGCATACTGGGTCATTCCATCCTCATAAGAATTTGAATTTCAACAAGAATTTTTAATTGAACCCCCTGGATTTTAGTTTATGATTTAATCTACCAAGTTGCTAAGGCAACCAACGATTATAGCTGTTGGGCAAAATTCATAGAATTGTTAATCGATCTTAATCTGGATACAGTGCATCAGTAGTTATTTCACAGGGGAAATAGAAAATGCTAAGAAAGAGTTTGGGTTTAATTCTTAAGTTATAATATAGAATGACACCAGAATTGCAAATATGCTCTTCATGATAAATACCTGTGTGAGAAATACCATACTTTAAAATTCGGTGCTCCAACAGAGAGGAATCTTTCAGCAAGATCTATGTATTCCTCAGCAGCATGTCTCTCCAAAACATCTAATCAATGAGATTTTTAATATGCTTGACTCTCCCTCTGCTCTGAAAGGGGAAGAATGGATTTTCCCTGATCGAAGGTCACAGTCATTATTCCAATATGACTGTGTTAGAGAATAACCTTTGTATGATGCTATTTCAATCCATGTACTATTTGACTGGCCCACAATATGAAATGTCATGGCCAGCCAAGGTGTGGTCAAGAATTTGTGCCTTTTACCTTCTTTCCACTATGGAATTTAACCATTTTCCCCAAATCTCTGAGCCTCTTCCAGTTTCAAATTTCACTGGTAGATGAATGCAATTAAACTTACCTACCACACTATTCAACAAATTTTGAAATTATGTATTTTAAAAATATCCTTTATATTAAGTGTAATTATTATCTGATACATAGCATATCCATTTTAATGGCCACTGGTAGTTAGCCAGAAAGTGTATTTTCTGTTTTATGATCTTATTAAGTGTCCACAGATTGATACATTCCATTTTAGTTAATCTAGCAGTTATAAGAGTGCTTTCACTCTGGCTTAGTGAAACTGAATTTTAAAGAGAACAGCTAAACTTTTCTGAAAATCCAAAGCTAGTACCTAATTCCTAGACTGTTCTCAAAGCAGTGCCTCCTATTTTATCATGTTGACCCATGACACTGAATGTGAATGTTGGTGGTATGGTAGTAGATGTGGAACCTTCCACCAATATTCCATTACATCTGTGACAGATGGCAGCAGAGGGGCAGACTGGCAGAACAGTGTCTGACGTGGAAATGTGTATGATGGAAAGGTGTGGAATTGAGTTCTTCTGTGTGGAAAAAATGGCAAAAATGGCACCCATTGACATTCACAGATGCAGTTTGCATCTGTTGCAGTTTCCATGGAAATAAATAGAAGGCATAACTTTCAGAAGAGCCCACATATTTCACAGAAGAACATTAGCTATAGTATTTTAAGGCAACATTTTGCAAAACAAATGCATTTGGTTATTCTATTTATTTACTGTTTCTTCAACATGTATTTCTCATTTGTAGTCTATTCTTCACTTTCTTTAGTTCTTGTAATCTAGAATATCTCTTTTTTGCTATGCTTTCCTCCACAGATTTCACCTAGAATATTCATTCAATCTACAGAAATAATACAGACACTAATACCTTTGAACAAGATACTAGACAAAGCATCTTAGATGGAGTCAAGGGACAAGAATAAAATTTCCACTACATTCCTGTAGATCTCCATTTTTACTCCAGTAGTTCACTGAGCAGGTTTTAGCTACAGAACTGAGAAAGAATTTTCTCTTGACAGCTCACATATAAATTGCAAAAATAGCAAATTACAAAGTCTCTCAACTGTTACTGGAATTTATAAAAATGTAAAGGTGAAGTAACTCAGCACAACATAAAGAGATCTGATAGATCATTAATTTCATTTTATTTTTTTTTAATATTTAATAATCAGTTAATATTGTTTGTGGAAATAAGGGTGTGGTCCTCTTCAGTATCACCTGAAACCACAAGCATAATTACAGCAAAGGTGTATATGTGTGTAACTCACTGTCAAAATGAGGAGCCCTCTAGATTATACTGCAAGAAACACTACATTAATAAGAAAAACAGAACTATGAAGACATGTTTCAGTTGGAATTATATAACTAACTTTCCTCCTCTTCTCTCTCCTCCTCTCCCCTCCTCTTCCTCTCCCTCTCCCTCTCCCTCTTCCTCTTCCTTTGTTTTCTTTGAAATGTTCAGCTGTTTAATGTTGCATACTTATAAAGCTTTTAAGGATAAGCTACCATCTGTCCTTCCTACACTACAGTCCAAAGGATAAGGAGAATGGTTTGGAAGTGAGAGATGGGAAATGCCATTTCTGTCTGTCTTTATGTTCAGTATAAGTGGAACAAATATCTTGCCTTCAATATCCACAAACTTAACAGGACAATGTAATTAATTACTGTTTTGTGGAGAGCACTTTTATACATTCAATTTTAAATGCTTAAAGCAAAGTTTTTCAGTCTTCAGGACTTCCAACTGAAGTATCTGATGTCTGGCTCTGCAGTTAGGGAAGCATAGGTTCAAGAAGAGGGAAGACTGTGCTAAACAAAGCCCCTAATGATAATCATATATGCTGTATGCAACTGTAGCTTGAATCCAAATGCTGGAACCAGCAATTCATGATTTCATGATTCTGTGCTCTTTTGCTGTACCATAATTTTGGGCTATAGGCCTTCCTTTTTTTTTTCTTTTTCTTTTTTCCCTTGCCTCTCCACAAATGAAAAAAAGGCAGGATTTAAATCAGCTCAGAAAGGCTTTCTAAGATCCAGTCTTCCATGAATAATACTTGGCTCTACTTATAGTACTGTGTATATTAAAACTTACTGTATTTAGAGTCAAAGACAATGCTTTTTTTTTTTTTTACTTAGCTAGTAATTAATTAGAGGATGTAGGGATTATGCTCTGACAAGTATTTTATAAAATGTCATTCATAAACTATTTGCCTGAATCATCCTTTTTTGGATTTTTACCTTTCAAAATCATTTTGTGCTTTTTTTTTTTTTAACCCTTTGGATATGTTACTAATTATACATACCTGATCTGTGATTACATTTTGAATTAACCACAGTAAGGAAAAAACTGAGAATGAGACAGGCAAAATGTAACTCTTTGTCAAGTATGAGCAAGTCTTTACAGACTGGGGAAAAGTTGATCAAATAGGTGATGAAGGCATCAAACAACTGTGAGGGGGAATAGTCTCTCTTTTGGCTGAAGTCCTGATTAAAGTCAGTGGGGAAACGAAGACTTTTCCTTGGTCTACAAAAAGGGTAAGAAGGAGGACCCAGGAGACTACAGGCCATTCAGCCTTACTTCTGTCATTAATAAGCTGATGCAATTATGGATGTCATCTGCAAGCAAGTGGAAGTGAAGAAAGTCAGTCAGTGTGGATTCACAAAGGGGAAAACATGCTCAACCAATCTAGCAGCTTTCTACAATGTCATGAATGTCTGAGTAGACGAGGAGAGAGCCATGTGTACCTTGTGTACCTTGACCTCATCAAGACCTTTGACACAGTTTCTCACAACATCCTTGTAGTGACAAGGATGATGAGGGACTTGGAGCATCTCTCATGAGGACATGCAGAGAATCCTGCGGCTGTTCAGCCTGGACAAGAGATGGCTGAGAGGGGAGTCTCATCAATGCTTATAACTATCAACTGTTGTCAAAAAGATGGGGCTAGACCCTTTTTGATGGTGCCCAGTGACAGGACTGGGCACAATAAACACAAACTGGAACACAGGAAGTTCCATCTGTGCATGAAAAAAAACCTTCTTTCTGGAACACATTGTAAGAGAGAGTTGTAGAGTCTTCTTTGGAGATATTCAGAACTCACCTGGATGCTTTCCTGTACAAGCTACTATAGCAAACCTGCTTTAGCAGGAAAATGGGACTGGATGACCCAACCAAACCCATGATTCTGTGGGAGTTTAGCATAAATATTATGTTATTGTTCTTCACTTGAAATATTGTAAAACCAACACAGTGTAACTTTTAATTAAGCACCTGACGTAAAATAGTTTCAAAGGCATTACTGGTGTTTTAGGTGAAGGTGTATGATGAAGTGTGTAAGATGCTGGAAGTGTGTAAGACGGCTGGCTCTGTAGTATGTTCTGTTTAGCTAATGTCTATTTCATGCAAATTAGGGGGAAAAATAAAGCTGGTTTCATAAGAAAAATATTTAGAAACTATAACATAGTTAACTACTGGAAGGCAGAAAGGAATGAGATGGATGCAGAAGATAGATAAAATGAAAAGATACAGAAACAAATAAGGAATTTATATTAAGCACAGGGAAGAAAAAAATATTGTGAAGCTGAAGAAGGGCAAATGAGAAAACTAAAAGTAATTAAAAAATCTGAGTTATAATAATTCAGTGCATTCAGTTTGATTTCTGTCCTTCTTTGATGATTCTTTCAATCACTTTTTTTCTAATATAGTTTTGATTTTGACACTGAATTTCCCAAATGGAAAGAAGTGTGGTTTTTTAATCAATCCATTGAATACTGTGAAAAGGGGAGGGGAGGGGAGAGGATGGAAGAGAGGGGATGGAAGAGAGGGGAG
>NW_024884141.1:771779-884279 GCF_019232065.1 Centrocercus urophasianus | reverse complement strand
CTTTTCAATAATCTATTTGTTAAAAAAATGCAGATGTTTTATTAAGAGCATGATAAAACTTCGTCATAAAATTCACAGATAAAGTTGCAAGTCATACACACACATGGTTCTTTGACTGCACAATGTGCATGCATCAATGGTGTAAAAACATACCATAAAATAGCAGTGGACATTTTTATGCATGAGTGAATTGTAAAGAGGAAACAGTATGTCATGGTAACCTTTAAGTCTACACTGGCACTGATGCCAATATTCACGTTTTTGAGATCTGGTAAAAAGGATACATCTAAGTATGAGAAAATCTGTGTTTAGAGAGTAACATAGACTTACAATTTTAGTTACCATAATAGTTTTGAGCATAGAAATGAAATAAGAAATAAACTAAAAGACAAACTTCATTGTTGTTGATCAATTTGGAATTTTTAAGCCTATTTCTCAGCTTAGAGTACCCAGTTCATGTCTTAGGAAATGATTTCAAACAATAGAGATGCTTTTTCCTTTTGCAGATTCCTGAAATTACCACTGAGCTAGCAGACTTCTGGAGTTCCCAATCTGTACAACCCTGAAAAGGTTATACATGACAGGTTATTACATCCTATTAAACAGAGACCTGTTTTATAAGAAAGTGGGAGCAGTAACATGCATTGCACTCTTTAGCTTAACTGAAAGCCTCAATAAAATATAATTTGTATCCAACTGCACAGTTGCATATGATTCACATGTTCTGACTGCTCCATCTCCTCTCAGAAACGTCCTGCTTTTTTATGTCCTGAAGGAATTGGATGATGCAGTTACCAAGCTGCTCTCCCCCATATTTGAAAAATCGTGGCTGTCAGGCAGAGACCCCTGTGACTGGAAAAAGTTAAACATCAATCCCATCTTCAAGAAAGGGAGAAAGGAAGACCCAGGAAACTACGAAGCAGTGAGCCTCACATCTGTGCCTGGGGAGGTCATAGAGCGGATCCTCCTGGAAGACATGTTAAGGCACACGTGAGATGTGGAGGTGATCTGAGACAGCCAGCATGGCTTCACCAAGTGTGTATTGTGCCTGACAAATCTGGTAGCCTTCTATGATTGAATGATGGCATTGGTAGATGAAGGCAACTGAGATTGTCTACTGGGACTTGTGAAAGGCCTTTGACATGGACCCTCACCACATCATTATCTCTAAATTAAAGAAATAAGAATTTGAAGACTGGAGTATTTGATGGAGAAAGAATTGGTTGGAAGGTCCAAGTCAGAGAGTTTTGGTCAGTGACCCTATGTTGAGGTGGAGGCTGGTGACGAGTGGTGTCCTGGTCCCACAGGAGTCTGTCTTGGGACTGGTGCTCTTCAACATCTCTATGAATGATATAGATAGTGGGATTGAGTGCACTCACAGCAAGTTTTCAGATGACACCAAGATGAGTGGTGCAGTTCACACAATAGAAGGAAGGGATATCGTTTAGAGGGACATGGAAAGGCTTGAAAGGTGGGCCCAAGTGAACATAATTAAGCTCAACAAAGCCAAGTGCAAAATGTTGCATTTGGGTCATGGCAGAGTGAAAGAAATCGTGGAGAGGAGTCTCCATGGAGAAGAACTTGGAGGTTCTAGTGGATGAAAAACTGATCATGAGCCAGTAGTGTGAATTAGCCTCCTGGAAGGCAAACGCTACCCTGGGCTGCCTCAAAAAAGAGGTGGCAGCAGGGAGACGGAGGTGATTATTCTCCTCCACTCAGCTCTTGTGAGGCCTCATCTGGAGTATGGGGTCCAGGCCTGGGAACCCCAATACAGAAAGGATGCAGAGCTGTTGGAGCAGGTCCAGATGAGGGCCACAGAGATGATCAGAGGGCTGCAGCACCTCTCCTACAAGGAAAGGCTGAAAGAGTTGGGCTCATTCAGCCTGGAGAAGGCTCTGGGGAGATCTCATTGCAGTATTTGAGGGGAGCTTATAAGCAGGATGGAGACTGACCCTTTATATGGTTTGATAGTGATAACACAAGGGGGGATAGCTTTTAACTAAAAGAAGGGAGATTTAGGTTAGATATTAGGAAAACACTTCTTTTATTCAGAGGCATTGGCACAAGCTGCCCGGAAAAACTGTGGATGCCCCCTCCCTGCGAATGTTCAAGACCAGGTCAGATGGGGCTTTTCTGGCAGTGTGATCTGGTGGCTGGCAACTGTATCCACGGCAGGATGTTGGAACTAGATGATTTTTAATGTCCCTTCCAACGTGATTGTACTAAATATTTCCAGGCTTTAAAAACTCAAAACAAAAAAACAACAAAGCCTCCCTGCCTCTATGGCTTTGAACTGCATTGTTAAATTTAAATATTTAGTAAAATATAAGCACTAATAGAAGCTTATACAGCATTGAAAATGTCACATTTTTCTCTTTCTTTCTCTCCCACTAACAGCTCTCAGAATTACAGAGGTTTACTGGTACCTAATACAAGATAAGTCCACACTGTATCTCCTCTGATTACCTATTTTTATGGAAGTTGTATGAATTTCTTATCAACCACTAAACTCTTTCAAATTTGTCTGAAAAGAAGTGAGTGGAGGGAAAATCAGAGGAGGGGATAAAAATCAGCATCATGATGTAGTGAATTTATTAAGAAAACATAAAAAAATACCCTTTTGTTTTCCCACTGCAATGTATATTTCATTCTCTTTTTTTTTTTTTCCTCCACATCTAACAGCTTTACATTATAGAACTACTTATGGAAGTAGAGTGGTTTCAGTATTTCAGTACTTGATTTTTGACATTTATTTGTAAACAGTTTGCTTAGTGATTTAAATCGCTACTGTACATAAAGATTTTTCCACAAAGCTACAAGCCACCTCTGAAACATTCAACTAATTAAGCATGCATGAGTAATTGATATTCCCCCTTCCACTCTAGAAAGGCCTGTTTTTCAAAATTACATTTTATCATTTGCATATTCCTCCAGATCTGTTTGATTCTTCTTGTTTTCACTACCCAAAATATTTGTGTCCCGTCCACAAGTTGCTCTGTACCCATCTAGATGTTTCCCTAATTAGAATATTTGTTTCTGTAGTCTGGGATGGATTTCAGCTTTTCTGGTTTGTCTTCAAATAACCTTAGTTTTCCTTTTGCTATACTGGGAATAGTCCATTTATTTCTCTCAAATTGTTTTGATTGCTTTGTTTCTACTCTTTCACAGTGTTCACTTTTTGAAATATTTTCTTTCAATAGCAGCTTATAGTGTTAAGACTGTTAAATTATTTAGTGAGTACAAATAAATGACTTTGGTCTTTTCCACTTTTACTAATTCACTGACACTATACAAGATTCAACTAAGTTAAAAGAAACCTGTTTTTCCTTTACAAAAGCTATTCTTATTTCTTGTAATCCCATTCTGTTCTTCTCATTAAAAGTATTTTCAGACATGTAACATCTGAGATCATCCCCAGTGTTTCTTAAAACACAGATAAAAATTTGCTACCATCCGGTCCTCAGGACAGAGCAGCTCTGATACTGAACATTTCTGTTAACTATCCTTCTTTCAGACACTTTATTTTATGCAACAGATACTACCTGTGAGAGAGATTTTCATCTCTAATTTTACAAATATACAATATCAATAAATCTTGAATATCCATACTTCAATTGCAAGTGCAATTAAAACTAACAATTGAATAATAATAAGTCAATTACAATCATCAAGTGCTAACAACCTGTTTGTTTCCAGATCCAGGCTTTGTCCCTGATGCCCATCTGCAGTGCTGGAAAGCTGCAGAAGGGTTGCTGACACAGAGAGTCCAAAGTTAAACAAAGAAAATGGGGCCAGGAGGGTAAGTAAATTCCTATTCTCTGATATGAGCACTTCAGAAAAGTAGATGAGACTGGATAGAAATACAGCATTAATACACAGGGGTGATGTGTATCCAGCACTGCGCCTACACTAATTAGTCCTTTAGCAATGCAAAATACTCTTCTCCAATGCCTTCAACACTTTGCCCATGTTTACTTGTGTTATATATGTAAAAAAGAGTGCAAGCTCCAGGGCAGACACAGGACATAAAAGTGCTAAGGAAGTGAGGAAAATTAAATGTGAAGGTCATTACTTTTTGCCTCCTGTATCATCTTAATTTTTCCTCAAATGCTTACTGTTAACCCAGACTCAGCCATCACACACAGCTGCCTGGACTGTCTCTACCAACGTGAAAGTGAATTTTCCCTCCCTTCCCACAGCCACATCCTACAGGGAAAGAGAAGCTGGGAAAGACATTGACTTCCTGAGCAATGTGGGAAGTCTGAGGAAAGAAGGGATTCCCAGACCGTAAGGACTTTGCAAATTCTCAATTTTGACATTGTGTGAAATGTTGCCTAATGTTTAAAAAAGCTTCTAATGTCTGTCTTACTAATAAAATCTTATCACAATTTAAGAATGACACTGGAGTCCCTGAGATGCTGCAAAAGGATGGCAGAGAAGATAATTGCTGTATGCCATAGTTCCCTCGACCAGCACTCAAAGAGTACACATAAGGCAAGAACACTAAACTCAATAATAAGTAAGAACTATAATGTTTTAGTAAATAATATGGTGAATTTCAGTCATGCCTTCTACTGTCATAGGTTTTCAACGTCATATCTAGAAATCCAGAAAACTTCAGCAGAAAGAGCTTATGAGAAGTGAACCGGACACAGGTGTCCCTGCAAACAAAGGATATCTGCCAGAGTGTGCCAAACACGGTCACACTATATCTGAAGCCTCTTAATGAAGCATTTACCCTACCATAATTAAGAAAACTCATTTATACTAACCACTATGATGAAAATGATGTTGCAAAACCCATCTAATTGAAAGTATAGTAACACTCATCAACTCGGTTCAACACATGTGGAGAATTAAATTAAGGCCATTAATTAATTAACACATTTAGTAAGCAATGGTGTGTTAGTAAGGGGGTTAATTTCTAACAGAGCAGACCATTTCTGTTTTGGTCTCTTTAGTTAAAAAGGGACTCCATCCTAGAACCATTTTAAATCAACACTGAGTCTCTTTTCCTTTTTTTTTTTTTTCCAAAATGTGTATATTGTATTTGTCCATGTGTTCCTCACTCTGCAAGAAGCAAAGCAACTGTGCAGTACTAATGGGAGAAAGCCAATAAATGTAATAAGATACCACTGGTCTGTAATTCAGCCCCGAGACATGAACGTCTCTAGCTAAAGAAATGACAAAGGAATTATATGATAGTTAAAAAGTAGTTATATTTTGATTATAGTAGATTGATTATTAGACATAATTTGAGTATACTCAGGGATTCCTATTAATTTCTGCTCATTTGTATTGTTTTTAGCCTACGTAAGTCTGAGATATCACATGCTTTTATTTATGCTTTTCCTAAGCTTAGGGCAATGGAACCCTACTCTGCACTCAGCCCCTGGGTAATACTATAACCTAAATTATCATCATCATCATTCAGATTGAATTAAGAGGCTTGGAAAGAATATGCATCTAGGGAGGAATCTCCAGACCAGTCTTGCTCAGATCATTACTGATAGCTATAATGAGAAGGGCAGTGGAAAATTTGCTTTGATGTATTTAGGGGCCTGGAAGGACTGCACTAATAATCTGATCAGTAATCACGACATAGCAAAGATACTGTGTTCTGAGCTGTTCTACAGGAGGGCAATTCTGAGAAAGGATGAATTTCATTCTCTCCCACACCTCTCATTCTATTATCAGATGAGATTTTCAAAAAGAATTTATAAGAGTTTGTGGCTTACAGTGCTTTGAAAATCAAAGGGAGCTGTATTCCTACTTATATTAGGCTGAAAGCAACTTTCCCCAAAAGCCCAAATATAAAAGAATCTGATTTTTTCAAAATTATATATAAACACAACAGCCATCCCTCAGTTTAGCAGTGTTTGGGAAAATTTTGTACTCAGTCCATTCACACATGATCTTACTGAAGTCTACAGAGAGTTCACCCCTGGCCAGATCAGGCCTGCTGTGTTTGTATCTAGAACAATGGAACAATGCTAACAAACCCCAAAATTTCAGTCACGCAATGCCAGCAAAATTCGTTTAGAAGCTGCTATTTTTATCAAGGTTTCTCCCCCTGTAATCCCCTGTGGCAATGCAATGAGCAAGCTTCTATATGGGCTCAGCCTCCTTTTGAATATTAAATTACTGAAGTTCAGAAGAATTTAATTAGTACCTCACCTACTTACCATCTTCCAGTGATGCCTCAACTACAATTATGGCACTACATTACAGGCAATTTCAGCTTAATTGAATAACTTGAATAAAACCTGGTTTTCAATTGCCAGAATAATCCCTATTAAGATAGGTGTAACTGAGTTATAAACAAAAAAGGTTATCTGTGCACGCTGTGTCTGCTACCAGGTTGATGGCAAATACTCTAGCATACTCACCTCTGATATTACCACACTGTCAATAGGCTTATACTTACGTAACACTGGAAATACATCAATTACCTGGGCATGAGCAACTAAAAAATTACAATGCCAAAGCAAGCTGTCAGGTAGGTCCCAAACTTTTAACATACCTCCTTTCAATTTTAACAGTTTGTGCCCGTTTCCTCCTAAACACACGTACCTACATGCAGTGTGCTTCAGTCATCATCTGCCTCTCTCTGTTCTCATGGGCACTCAGCCTTAACTGTTGTAAAATATATTTTCTTACAAAACCCTTCTACCATAAACTCCAACAGCAGAGAGCCTCTTTTGCCTTTCCTCAGGATACATTATTATATCACATTCTTCATATGAAAACAAGAAACAAAAAGGAAAGAGAATGAGAGCAAAGCAGACGAGAGAAACAGGAAAAAGCCCTGACTGCATTTTTTTTTCTGCTGTTTCTTTACTCCAGTGCATTGGGTTAGTTCTGAACTGGTTCAGATTCCCCCCAGTTTGAGATAATGACCTGCCATAGGAACTCAGCTGATGAATTGTTCCACTTCAGTGAGAAAGTATGAGTACAAATTGCACCATGATAAAGCCAGTGTTGGAAAAGTTACAGAATGCCACAAATACATATTTCTGTTGTCCCCATAGTCCATCTGAACTTGTAAAGTTTTTAAACCAATCTGGTAAGGACGTACAGATCAATCATTGCTGGGATGTATATCTACCTTGCTTCTCTGAATCTGTGCTGTCAAAAGACTTTGCCTGTGCAGTGTTTCAAATGGCCCCAAAGCACAGACATGCACAGTCCTCTTAAAGCTTGAGCGTGGAAATTCCCAGTAGGCAAAGTGCTAAAGGAAAACATGGGAAGCAAATTAAAATTTTCTAAGGAATTCCAACACTTCGTTTTTAAAGTAGCATGAAGACACGCTGAGTTTTAACACTTTGCTCAAAACTTTTTTTCCACCAAGTTTAGAAAAATAAATGCTGACATGTGTAGACACATGCAGCTCCGCTTCTTTATTAGTATTAAATGCATTAGTGTTTAGTAGTCCCTGTGGTCTAGCTTATATACTCTTAAATAGAGAAAGGATTAAAATTAAAACTACTAATTTAGTAATATACTAATCCCAGTGTATGTATGACAGTGTAGATAACTAGCATTTTACATACTGCTGACCTGTCTTGGCTGTTTCTCGGAGGACATTTCAGACATTAGTAAAGCATAAGCAGTGTAGAAGCACCCTTGTTTGCACTTAGCTGTAAACATTCCTACTCTTTAAATGTCATATTGTCCAATATACTGAAAAAGTAATGTTATTTCAAAACAGAAGACAAACTCTGAATATAATCAGTATGAAGATAGCCCAGTTTCACCTGAAACATCTACTTCAGACCTGCTTAGTTTGCAGATTTGTAGCAAAATAGTAAAAGAAACTGACTGCCTATTGAGTGCTCAAGGGGAAACAGGAGTAACTGGAATGCGAAATCAGATGCAAGTGAGGTCTTCAGAGGTTGGCTGATGTCATCAACACTCCAAGAAGTGTTTACTTTGTACTATTTTGACCAATTCCCAGTAATTAATATAAGACTTTATATTCACATGCTGCATGCTCTTACAAAAAGCTCTATTTCCCTGCTTAGGATTTGCTCCTCTATTTGATGAAAGGCACAGTTTGTGACACAGACTTCAAAATAGAAACTTCTTTATTTGTTGAAAACGTTCTTTTCAGTCCTTCCAATGTCATCAACTGCAGCCATTTTATTAAGTCAATTATCAGGTTTAATGCATTTTAGATTTGGAAGCACAAAGTTCTGCCACTAAAGGCAGATCAAATCCAATGCAGCAACCCATAACCGTAATGGAAGAGAGGCTTTGAAAAATCAAATGTTTATATTTTCTTTGAGAAACAGTTATTTTCTGCATGAAATATTTTAATCTGATAAGCTAAATTCTAAATCTAATGTGTCTAAATGAAACGTTCTGTTTGTGTTTGGAATATAACAAGTGTAATACAGAAGGCTTGAGTCTGTTGACTGAAAAAAATGAACTGCATCTGACATTGCTCAGAGTATCTGCAAGTCTCAAAAGACTGAAAGCTATCCATAGTGCTGCCATTTCAGTGGGCTGTGACCACCAGACTTGATGATATCCCAGTGTAGTTCACATTGCCTTTGCTTGAGAGGAGGGGGAGACACCTTACAGCTGTAAAAGAAATCAACACAAACTGTTCATAAAGATCATGGTTGAGAATGGGGAGGCAGGGAGAGCTCCTCTGAAAGCAGCCAAAAAGCGAATTGATCAATAAGGATGCAATCATCTTGAACAAGAGGGCATCATTACATGTTAACAGCTACCTAGTACAAACGTGTACTTTGTGAGTGGCTTACAGTATTAACAAAAGCCATGTGTAGGTGTAGGAATGGATATAACAGAAAAGTGAAGAAGATCCAAAGGAGAAATAAAGGAATGGATTCTGAAGGCGATTCAGAAAAAAATAAAAAATAAAAAATAGTGATGTAACAAAAGAATGTTACAGTGATTAGGTATGGAAAAGAAAATAACAGGAACAGAAAAGACATGACAACAGAAGGTGCTACGGGAGATCAAGGCAATAAACAGTGCAGATCTGGAAAAAGTCACCTGAGTCATCAAGACTGCTGACTGTTTCATGACATTTTCCCCAATTGTTTCAGATTGAGTAGTTCTATTATCACTAAGAAATTATTAGACAGCAAATGACGTGGTTTGCTGACATAGATCTTTTGCAGGGAACTAAATGGCTAAAAGGCTTTTCATTTGAAAAATCATTCTGAGAAGCTGCAGTTAGCTAATGGTACCAACATTCTACATAATAATAGTCCCTAAAGTTCTTATTTAAACTAGATTCTTCAGAATAGATGGAAAATAATAGCCTATTCAGGAAGATCTTTTTTTATCTTGATGCCAGAAGTCTGTTTTTTTCACAGGTCCACACTCCACAAAACTTTATTACAAGATGAAATAGGAGCCACAAGAAACAAGAGTTATAAAAGAAAACACTTAGAAACAAAATACAAATTAACCTGAGCACCTCTTAGTGAGGCTGTCAAGATATTCCTCGACATGGTTTGAAGGCTTGGCCACATCAATTCTATTTCTTCATGCTAAAAGCTGAAGTAGAGGACCCACGTGAAAACTTCTGCTTTGTATTCTTCAATATGTGGTACTGAAAAAAGGCATTTTTCATGAGGAACATCACTGGATGTATAAATGCATAGATCTTCAATGTAATGAGTGAATTATGAGGCTATTCCTTGGTAAAAAGGTGTTATGGCCATTTAATGCTTCATTTAAAATGGAGAGTACATTCCCAAGTGTCAGCAGTAGCTGAAGTCTGACAGAAGGACATTTCGGCTGCTGAGCTCAGGGAAACAGTTGGTGTTGAACCTGTCTGACACTTCAAAGAAAAATCCTTCCTCTTACAGTCTGACTAATAACGTCAAGATGCTTTATTGCACTTCTCACGAGTAGGTCATGAAATACTTGGAAAGGTGGCAAGTACTATTACAGATGCCATACAAATAAACTGATATTTTTGTACTTACAGACTCAGTGAAGGAACTGAGAGAACACACAAATCTTACATCTGTAGGATACAGTAATGATTCAATTGATTTATTTGATATATTTCATTTATTTCATCCGGAAAAAAAATACATATAAAGAAATCCAACCACCTTTACAACAGTACATCTATTCTTGGTTTATTTGATATTCTATGAGAATGTTATACGGGCAATGCATCAAGTGAAAACCAGCTCAGTGAACCAGAGTAGCTAGTCGTATGTAAAATATTGTAGAAAGACAAAAAGGATTCCTGAAATCTCTCATCTTCTGGATTATAAGTGACAGACTTCACCAGAAATGTTTGCAATATATGAGTCCTTTTTTTTTTGTTATTATTTTTATAATAAGACTCAGGAAGAAGACTATCCTTAAGGAGAAATCTGAGACCTGGAAAGAATAAAATATGTAACAGCTAATTAATACTAACGCATAAAGCACCCAGCAGATCAGGAACAGAGCGAGTCTCCTGAAACTGCAATTTGTATTAACACTTGAAAAGACCTGCAATACCTAGGAGGCCTTTCTAAAATAAACAGTGTCCATTGCCTGAAAATATTTCCAAATTCCTTTGAAAATTCCTTTCTTTATTCTTCAGGCAAATCCAGCAACAGATAATGGGCTGGTAGACACTGACAGAATTTGCTGTGCTTGCGGGGAGGGGGGTTTGAGGGTGGGGGTGGACATCATTTATTTTGTCAAAAACAAAACCACAAAAAAACACAAGAAATTGCAAGGCCTGAGGTTTACCTCAACTAGCCGAGATTTTTCCAATTAAATCACCCACTGACAGAGGCAATTCTGAGTGGTTTCTTTCCAATTCTATCAGAAGCTGTAAGGATAACAAGGTACTGTCTGCAGCAACATACACTATGGGGAAAGTCATCAGTCAGAAATCCACTGCTAAAAAAGTCCAGCACACAGAACCAGCACACAGAACAGCACATCTAAGTATGATGACAAAAAGACCCACACTATTCTTCGTTAGGACCACGACATTCAAATTTTGCATCATTTTAGGATGTGCTTCAGAATAAGATGGCAAAAAAATGGAAGACATCCCTGCCTGCATGAAACGGAGAAACAAAATATCCTTCAGAATACTGATTTATAAGCTGCCTGGAAAGAAAATGAAATTAAAATTCAGAGCTCTTTTTGGTACTTTTCTAAGAGCTAGAACCAGCATAGGCCCATTTGTCTTTTCCCTTTGTTTCTTCTTAATCCAAATGCATTTTCATATTAAAAAACACAGATCACAGATAGAGATCTATGATATATGCCTATCTGTTATTACAGTAAGAGATTAGAGAAAAGCAGTACATGATTAAACATGTAACAAACGTTGTATCTTAATGAAGCAACCTACTGAATATTCAGTGAAAATCCACTAACAGATACAGACTGCAGTATGGGGCTTTGCCAATAACTGCATATTAAAAAGGGATGGGAAAAAAACCACAACAATAAAATCACAACAGCACCAACAAAGGATAGGAAGCTAGGAGGGCAGAGATCAAAATTATTACTATAAGATCACTGCTACTGGGCTGAGCTAAAAAATGCTTCATGCAGATCAGCCAGACTTATGAAATGTAGTCAGTGTAAGCACAGAAAGGGATGCCAGATCAAATTTTAGATGGGTTGCTAATATATCTATGCATACATTAATGTGTCCTCTACATAACCTCAGTTAATTTTGCTACCGCAAGAGAAAACTTCAGACTTCTGTTCCTCACATCTACCACAATTCAGCCTCTCACAAGCTCCACCATCTTTAGGAGACTCACTAAGGAATGAAAGCATGTGCTATGGCACAGCCTCATTCATTTGTCACACCTGAATCACAGAAATTTAAACAAATCAGCCTTCTCCTCTTTCCTATAGGAGCCTCACCTCTGCCATAGTGTTCTTCCACAATAATTAGAACCATGCATGTTCAGACTCTTCTCAAAGTAATTGAGGCTTCTTGTCACATTTAGATACTCTCCATAAAATCACTAGAAACTACATTTACACAGGAGAATCTGGCAGGGTAACACTGAAAGCTGTTGTCTAACTCTGCTTTCCTGATAGACGGAGGTATTTACAGGAGCAGAAGACTTTTCTGCAACTGCTAAAACAGCTCCATGAATCTATTTTGCAACGTTGTTTAGAAGCTCTCTGTGGCCACTTCTGTAATTAATCTACAGCTCAAGTGATCTCCTGCAACATCACGAGTCTTGGACTTTGTTCTTTTCACTGTGACCAGTTGGATGACTTTGTAATTAATACAGAATTCAGTAGTAAAAAAATAGAAAATCATGCTCTCAGAATTTTTCAAATTGAGAAATGGAGCTGTTGAACAGTATCAACAACAAGAAGTATAGAATGTTTTGATTTTATTTTTCCAAGTGTTCTTTTGAACTCAAATGTTATTGAAGACTGAATTAATTCATGAAATAAATATTTTTTATCCAATCTACATTTTTAGACTAAAAAATGTTACTCTTTGAGACAGTTTCAAGGAAGCTCAGACTAAGGAATTATACACAGATTAATGAATCATCCAGGATTATCCTTAGAGCCTCTTCCCCCCCACCTTTGTTAGTTTGTCAGAAAAGTACAGCAGCCACCATCACAAGGTCTGACTCATGCTGGGACAAGGCAGGTTTCAGAGGTGACAAAAGCTGTTTCATTAGAGATAGAAAAGGGTACATCCAAATTCATCAGCCTCTGCAGGAATGACCTTCCTGCGTTTAGGCACATAGAAAGGATGACAGGAGTGCAAAGAGCACTCTCTGCACTCACCAGAAGATGGGAGTTGAGAAAGGGAATACCAGTTTTGAGCAGAAATAATGATCAAGTGGCATTGTCTTTTCCACGCTGCATACGGGGGACTACAAATAATTGCTAAGATAGAGGCTCTTGCCATCAGTAACAAAAAAGAATGATTGTAATCAACATATTGTGGTGATGGAATAAGGAAATCTTCTGGAAAGCAATTAACAGAAGTCTTAATTCATGGATAAGCTCAACTATGGAGACCTCTAAGAAAACAAACTGCTCATTTGCTTTGTATGGAGAGGATTTTCCCTCTCTCCACTGGAAATTCATTCCATCACTTCTGACCTTCTATAATGTGGGAGCAACCATGCTGAGCTGCATGAGAGCAGGGCAGCAAGAACAGGAGGAGTATGCAGAGCAGCTCCTTCCCTTCTACAAAGTAGGGCAGTCAAAGAGGAACCAACTGAGACAACCAAACCTCCTTATTTAAAAATATCTTAGGATAAGATAATAACAGTGATTTACATGCTATTTCTTTTTATACAACTGCCAATGATGCTTACAGTTAAACCTTACTTTAAATTGGGAAACAGAGATCAGTAACAGGAATAGCCTGGCATTTAAAATATGCAAGAAATCACAGAGATCCAAGATCCTTATATGGATTTTTACTTCTAGGCTTACCTAAAGAAAAAGGAACTTACTTTAAAGAACAAGATATCTAATATCACAACAATGCTAATAAGGTTCATTCAGAAGCCAGAGGTTTCCATTATTTAATGAACACTGATTAGCAATATTCCTAGCAGGAAGGGAAAGAGAAGATTGCTTCATTTGGAGACAGAGCTTGCATGTCTAAATTCCAGGTACGTCTGTGTTGTATTCAGATTTCTCAACACACCAGTGCTTCCAAAGGCACCTGATTTCTAACAAGGCATTTTTTACTGAACTAACACTTTCTAAGCCACATAAAGACCTCAATAGAAGGTTGCTGAAGCAGTAATAGTCTGATCAAAGGACTCTGAGCTAATCGCACCATCTAGTGTAAAACAGGGGAAAGTGCACTACAACTACTCAGTATGTTACACACATTTTCATTTTGTGGACTAGAACACCACAATTTCCTTACCTTCACAAATTGTAAAGAGCATTTATCATCGCAGTATGTCAACTCTTGCAAAGAACTGCTGAGGTGCTAACAGTTTCCCCAAATGTTAATACAGGAACATAACCAAAAACTTCCTTTTAAACTTCTGTGTTTGACATTCAAAGTTGCTGAAGCTATTACAAATTTTACCTTTTCCACACCAATAGGTAGATCAACCTTTAGCAGAAGCTTGCAGCTTTCTAATAGTTAGCGCATACAATCACAGTGAAGAGTGTATAGGAGAAGCTACCTGACAGTTCATGGAGAAATCTGAGGGTACAAAAGTGGAAAGCACAATGAAAAGAGGATCCTCTTTTCATCTTAACTGTTCTTTCTTATTATTATCTTCCAACAGGAAGTGATGTGGCTATGGTCCACCAGAGTGTAGGGACTCAAAAGATAACAAGACTGACTAGCCCGTGTTAGAAAACCTCTACACATTCCCAAAGAGTTTTTAGCATTATTGGTATCTGAATGTCTCTTTTCATAATGGCTGAGGACCATATTTCTGATTATTAAGCAAATAGAACTGCTGAGATGTCAAAGAAAATTTGCTTTACAGCTTGGTATCTGACAAAACCCAATCCCTTTGAAGTATCCAGTAGAGACTAAGTCCACTAGGATAATTGTGTACTACATCAAAGTACATAATCCAGAAAGTGAAACTACAGAAAACTTCTTTACTACTTTGTACAAACAGCTTGGAATCCATTATGAGATATATTTGTACTATGCAACACAATGCATCAAGCAGTTGAATTGCACATGTGTTCATAAAGATGGGCTGAATGTTTGTGCTGAGGATTAGAAAGTCTTTCAAAAATCCCTGGGACACTGTACTTACAAATATATGCAGTGGTAAAGACAGGTCAATGACTTATCCTTCTGAATCTCAACTATTCATTAAAATTCTAGCTGTAATAATGCAAGACTGTGACAAAAACCTCAAGCTGCCTTATGAATGCACACTGAGATACTCACTAGGAATTTAGAGTGAGGGCAGTGTGATGGTACCAATCATGCTACCTGAGCAAACAGTGTATAAATAACTCTTACGGCTTCCAGAGATGGCTGTGGTACAGTTTAGTTTGCAGCCACACTAGAGGGGAGCTTTCTAATTGCACAATCTTCACATGTTTCTTTCCAAATGAACACAATTGCATGGAAACAAGCAATGTTGTCCTAAGTGACTTGAGTTTGGCAGAGTAAAAAGTGAGATGATTAAGATGGACGCGTGGCTTGGCCTTGAGATCATCCTTTGGTTCCAAAACATCTTTGTTATATTATTTCAATGCTCAACATTTTCATTTTATTATGCTAGTAAGTGTAATATAATGAGACTTCATTGCATCCTTTCAATACTGAAAAGAGGATTATAAAAAACAAAACTTAATTTTTTACAAAATATGATAGTGATACTACAAGAAGAAATGATTTGAAACTAAAAAGGGAAGAGTTAGGTCAGATTTTAGTAGGAAGCCTTTTATCCAGAGCATATTGAGGCCTTGGCATAGGCTGCTCAGAGAAGCTGTGGATGCCTTGTCTCTGGAGGTGCTCAAGGTTAGATTGGATGTGGCCCTGGGCAGCTGATCTGGTGAGTGGCAACCAGCCCATAGCAGAGGGAGGCTCTGACATCCTTTCCAATCCAAGCCATTTTATCATTTTATGGTTCTGTGATACTACTGTTTCATCATTCTATCATTCTGATTCATTCATTCTATGAAATACAAACTTTGGAAAGTCATCCTGTCATCAGGGCTCTTTGCAGAGCACAAAAGACCGCCTCAGAAATTTGTTGAGAGGTGTAGCGTGCTGCTGCAGATCCCACTGTGAAACACAGGTAAGTCAGGCAGTTATTTTAACCCCACTGAGTCAGAGTGCCATCCCCCTGCCCATGTGACATGCTTGCAGGCTGGGTCAGGCTGACAGTCTTAGTGACACAGGAGTATGGGATCCCTCTCAGTAAAAAGTTATGACTCTGATTTACACACAGATTCCCTTTGCAGCAAATGTCCTGACCTGTATCTAGAAAACAGAGGCAGAACCAGTCAGTCTTTCCAGTGCAGATAGCTCTCATTGGAGTTTCCTGACAGTTTTATCCCACTCCAAATGCCAATGTCTTCTCAGTCATAAAACCAGTGCTGACAAGCTGTATTTTGACTTCAGCATTTGTTCTATATCCTCCGAGTAGGATTTCAGCAGTTCCATATCTCACACAAGAGAGCAAAATATGTAAATTCCAGGCATTTTCCCTGGGAGGGCACACTACGAGTTGAGAGGCAGCGTGCCCCAGATTTAAGTTATTATTCAGTGCAGCCATGTTGTGAAGAATACTGCTGTGAAGAAAGTGGAATACTGAAGAGCATTTAGGAATAGGGTGAAAAATCCATAGTCTAAAAAAATCCAATAACCTATTCTGATTGGGTTTTAGAGAGTTTTGAATGGTATTTCTCAAATATGCAGAAATTTAATTAACACAAATCTTTTGAATGGGAATTACTGTTGAACATCAGAAACAAAAGTGAATCCAAAGTGGACATTTCAGACAGGCAGGGTACCACAATGTCATGGATTTACTTCAGCCTCCAGAGCTAATTCTCTTCTGAAGGGTGAAAGACAAGGGTAAAAGACTGCACAAGAAAAAGCAGAAACTTCAAAACCATCTGAAGAGATCAATTACTAAATTTAGACTATGTGGCAGACATGAGACATTACATCCAATGTGGGTCTGAGGGAAAGATGGGAAAGGGACAGAGCCAAAGACAGAAATCCTCCCACTCAGTGAAGAACTTGCAGGACATAATGAATTCCTAAAGGAAACACTTCACTGCTTTTCATCTACACATCTGGAAGCAACTATTGAAAACATCCTACTATTGCAGAAGTGATTACACTGGGGCCCATTGAAGATAATAGATATCTCTGGATCTGCAGATATCTCTGAATACTCTTCACCTCAAATAGAGTAGGGATGTCTCTCTTGCAGGCAAGAATTTTTTTAGTCTGCTGTTTTCCCTTGAGATTACACTGAAGTTAAATGGAGGTCATCCTTTGCAAATAACCGAATTCACCTACTTCTGCATAAAGAAATGTAACACTGGTGATTTCTACAGTGGAAGTTAGGTAGGCAATGTGGAATCCTTCTAAAGCATGAAAAGGCAAACTATGTATAAAAACTACACAAAGAAATAACAAGACCATCAGAAAAAAATTGTTTCAGTTGGTTATTCCACGAAGGCTCGATGAATGCCAGATGAATTCACATCAGTCTTTAATAGTAAATATTTGTTTTCACTTGCCACAACACTGTAATCACTCTACTGGACAAGCAATGACCATTTCATAGCCTTTTGGCACTGGAATGTGTAAAACCTGTCTGCCTTATTGGCTTCTTAGTTAACAGCCTGAACAAATCCATTACCCAGAACATCACCACCATTATTAAAAATATTTCACTTTTTTTCCGCCCTTTTCTAGGCAGAAAGAAAAGAACAACCAATAAGAATACTATTGTGCTCCTTTTACTAAAGGAGTTTCAGGAACTTCTTCAAACTGTTGCAAAAGAGCAAAATTTTCCAAAATTGAATTATTTTTGGTTAATATCCAGGTTCACCATGAAGATAAACATTTTGCCCAGTCAAATGTGTCAGAGAACATCATACGCAGACACACACACACAAAATCCCTGTAAGTAGTTGCTTTCATTGACAGAAAGGTGTCTGTACATCACTCGGAATGGTAACAAAACCCACAGAAAGCAGCAAATGTTTGAGCAGTAGATCTGAATGGTGACAAATGAGTTCCCTTTTCATTTCACATCTTATGACTTTGATGTAACTATATGACTTGATATAACTATATAACTTTGAGAGATGGAAAAAACAGGATTCCATCAAATGGCACTTTTTTCTTTTCTTTTTTTTTTTTTTTCAATTTATGAGGACAATCAGGAAGGAAATCCTTCTGTTAGAAAATCATGGTAGCAATGAGAACATACATTATTCTTTTTCAGTGTAAGAAAAGAAGGCTCATTTGCCAGGAGTGATTTTTCCTCAAGCAAAAAGCTCACATCTCAATACAAGCTTTGCCAGCTACACCATCACCTATCCCAATACAGCCTCAAAATCCAGACACGGGACAATCAAATCTAACAAGTACATTCCAAAACACAGTTTGGCTGTTTGCACAACAAGATAAGGTTCTCAGGGGCCTTCATATTATACAGTTTCTCATACTGGAGAGTCAAAGCCACAGCAAACACTGATCCTACCTTCAAAGGAGAAATGTGCGACTGTAAGACATATCCATGGACATTCTCTATTTGAGATAAGTTCTTCTCTGACACATGAACAAGCTCTGGGCCTCTCACTTCATGGGTCAATCGAGGCAAAGTATGATCATGTGGAACATCCTCATCTTGATAACGGTATTTCTAGAAAAAAAAAGATAAAGAGGGAGAAATAAGTTTTCAGGAAACAATGGCTATGTGTTAATGTAAATATCAGATACTGGATAAGCTACGAGACATTAATATAACTCTTGGGTTTTCTAATCTCTTCTAGAAAGAATACTTAATTCTTTATTTAACATTTCATCAGTGAGAGAAAGCCTCGTACATAGCTCGCTCCAAAAGTAATGCCTCCTATTTCTTTCCAGTGAAACTACAACAGACACAAAGAGCATGATAGCACTATTTGATTGAGCCACTTCTCAGCTACAAAACACTTTTTTTCAATATAGTAACCACTATTAGCTATGTTTTGTTTTATTTTGTTTTGCCAGTGATGAACAAGTGTCTGCATGTTGCACTAGTAAAAATCTGCATGAGCAAAGGTGAGCCACTGTTCTTGTCACCATTGCTGAGACACACCACCCACCACCTCGTTGTGCTCACATACACTGTTTGGTCTCCATAAATGTTCAGCAAGCATCGACAAATGTCAATGGGTGCCATTTTTTCTACATGAAGGAATTCAGTTCCACACTTCGCCACTTTTTCTGCGTGGAAGAATTTGATACCTTGGCTTCACACACTTCCATGTCAGAATGTCTTTTAGTTAGGCTGCCCCTCTGCTGCCACCTGCCACAGGGCAGCAAAATGTAAGGGAATACTCACGGGGAGATTCAGCTTCTACTCCCATCATTCACCTTCAGTGTCTTGGGCCAACATAATAAAACAGGAGGCATTACTTTTGGAGCAGCCCTCACATCATCACATGGATACAGTAGACTTGCTATCTTCACATAGACATCTGAGAGCACATTCTGGCATGGGCCAGTACTGACAACAGTGTTACGTTGCTCTGCTGAGCTGTAGAGCCTTCTCACACTCTTCACACCCTGACAATAATAACTGCACTTTTGTAGCTTTTCTGAACAAAATACTTGAGTTATTTTCCATTTTGCCATGGATTTTGCAATGCATTTCCGTGGATAAAGAAGAGCACACATGCATTTCTATAGAGCCATGGGCAGGTGAAACTTATTTTCCATTGAAAACATTTCCCCTGACCCCGCAGACTAATTGTGTTGTGAGGTGTTTTAACTTCCCTTTCCACAGAAAAGTAACAGAAGAAAGAGAGAAAGTGAGCAGCTTGACCAGAGCATGAAGGATGTAACTGTAACCCTCAAAATCAAATTAGATTGCCAGACCTCAGACTCCTTTTCACAGGGCACCTTCCCCTCAGAGAACAGGCTCAGCCATGAGTGGGCCTGCTGTGGAATCGACTGTGGGTTTCTTCCAACTTGGGTTATTCTGTATTGCTAATGGCTGAATCTGGAGTGGGGCAGAACCTTCCTCTCCTCACAAAGCCCAGCCCTGCAGCCCCCATCTTCCAAAACCTTGCCTTTTATTCCCAATGCACGTACAGCAGTTTTGAGGGAAAAAACTACAGAACGGGTAATTTCTCTTCTCCAGGCTAAACAAATCCACCTCCCTCAGCCTTTCTTCATAGGAGAGGTGGAGCAGCCCCTTGGTCAGTCATCCTTATGGCCCTTCTCTGGACCAACTTAACAGTGCTGCATCTTTCTTGTGCTCATAGTGTTTTTTAGTGTAACTGTAAATGCTTTCATTTGAAAGGTATGCGCTCAAACATTGCAATGTGTGGAATCAAAGGCTATGGAAAAGACAAAATCTAAGACTTATTTGAATGTTCAAACAGGAAAACAGTGCTGTTTCAAGTTCAGGTATGCCCATAAAGACTTTGCAAAGCGGAATTCTCTGCTGTTCCTGCCACTCACTTGGAGCACCAGGCCCTGGTGCATCATTTACTTATCCTTCCAAAGGATATCCTCCTGGTTTATTCCTGCTTTCACCTTGATATGTGGAAGCATTTGCCAATTATTTTTCAAATATCCATGTGACATGATTGATTCTCTTTTTTCTTTCTGGGATATACCTGCAACCATTTACATACTTACTTTTCAGATAACATAATTAGTGAATCTACAAAATGACTGGCACCAGAAACGTATTCTTCGGGCAAGAAGCCATCAGCCTAATAGACAGCATTCCAACCAATGTTCCATTAAAGTCTTGGCACACAAATCACTTAAGCCCCAAGCAGTCCATTATATTTTGAATCCAGCAAGTACTCTTTCCAAAAAAGACTACTACTCAGAGACATCCTCTCTAAAGTGAGTCATCTGCTAAAAGGTGGTTTTGAGAAAGAGCTGCAGAACACCAGACTCATCCCATCTTATTGGGAAATGACAAAAATGAAAATGTCCTGCAACCACTTTCCAAACAGGCACGACAGCAGTGGCTGAAGCCCTGAGGATATTTGGCTGGATCATTCACTCAGCTTAACAGCACAAAAAGCAGCATAAGGTGGAATTAAAGAGAGAACATTTCTTCATGTCCATCAGTAAGACCTTTTCCCATCACCACACTGCAGTGTGCACGTTATAAATGAGAGCCAAGTTCCAGAGTAGATTAGATGACCATGAGCTCTGTGCTCCTGAAAAGCAGAACACTTTCTGTAGACCTTTCATTGAAATCATATACTTTCTAATTGAAGTCTATAATTTTGTCTGATAACTGTGTATTTCCACAACAAATTAGATAACATCCAAGTTCATTTGCCATAAACTGGAAAGTTTACAGAACAGAATGACACTTCTCTACTTATCTTTATCTCCCTCCCATCCTGAGGCCAGCTTTCCCATTACTCATAAGGTAGAAGCCTAGAGCATTTCTGGGTCAATCCTGTTACATGTTTGCATCATGTTCTTAGCATCAAACTCATTGATTGTCATGCATCTGTCCTCCCACATTATCTCCTCACTGAAATGCCTTCAGCAGTGAACCAAATCAGCTTGACACAGCAAAAAGCCAGGGGTAAGGAAAGTTTCTGAGAACATAAGGCTGAAAATACCAAACCAGAGCTGAGATTCTCCTGCACGAATGCCTCATGTGTCTACATTATCCTGTTCTAATGGATTTCAGTAAATGTACTTGAAGTTACCCAGTTCCCTAGAAACTGAGCTTTCTGTAAGGGTTAATTCAAATTTCTGGAGGGAAAGTCATGATTGCACGGAAGTGCTACTCTTCATTTGACAAAAGAACAGGTGGATGTCTTATGATAATTAAATTACAAATCAGTGCCTGCTGCTGACAGAGTATTGTACGCTGCCAAGTAGCATCAGATATTTAAAATCCTCTGTAATTACCTATAATGGGGGAGTAGAGTGTGCTGCTGTGAATTTTTAATATGAACGTGCCTTTTTTATGTGATCATTCTCTCTAAAATGTGAGGTTATTGCAGCATCGCTGCTCCTCACACTGTACTGTCTAAAGGAACATTCCTAA
Organism: Centrocercus urophasianus; assembly: GCF_019232065.1. Lineage (NCBI taxonomy): Eukaryota > Metazoa > Chordata > Aves > Galliformes > Phasianidae > Centrocercus > Centrocercus urophasianus. The sequence continues at coordinate 862,572 of NW_024884141.1, read as the reverse complement.
GGCTGTGTTTGTCAGGTAGATGTCAGCTAAACAGGACTGAAGATGTGAGTCCAGCAGAGGTGAATGGTCAAAAACCTTAAATGTGAGCAAAGTCAACTCTCCAGAAAAAAAAAAAAAAAAGACACTATCACTAACAAATTATAATATCCAAATTAAAGCACCTGAATGGAAATAGAGCTACACTGCCAGTGAATGAAGCTCTTTGGGAAGACGTCATTCTAGTTGGGGCTAAAGAGGATTTTCTTTTACAAAAGTCCTAAGTGCTCTTTTCAGGTAGTTTTGCTTCACAGAAAGTGCAAACAAAAAGCTTCATTTTAGATCAACTCAAACTGATCTGTGCCCTAAGCTGAACATGATCCTACTAAAGTTGCCATTCAAAGGCACGTGTCCCTGCTCTTCATATGGATGGATCACATCAAAACATTACACATTACTTCTGCTAGCAATGAGAGCTGCAAAAGAAAGCAAAGTTTATTACAGGATTCACAAGGCTCTATAACATCCTATAAAGTAAAAGCGGCCAGGGAATATTGGTCTAGAGAGGCTCTCAACCTACAGGAAAGTACTCTGACATCTGTAACATATAAAGATGAATGAATCAAGGTAAAATTTTGATGTGTCTTCACTCAGCTGAAGCATTATTATAGATACAGCTGATAGATGTCAGAAATGGAAAAAGATGCTGCAACATAGTATGAAGTGGTAGTCCTTTCATGAGTGGATCCTATTCCCAATCTCTCTTTAAAGCCAGTTGATCAGGAAGATTTTGTTTTAGTCAGAACAGTAAGTTTTGCCAAAGGAAACAATAGCAGTACTACGTTTTAGTTCTTAAGCATCAGCACTTTAAGTCTCAAATCCTATTGAAGTTTTACAGCCATCCTCAGGATGGGTCAGACCTGCACATCTTAGAAGTGGCAGGCCTTCATATAACCCACATAATTTGGAGAAGATCACTGCGAAAGTAATTTTTGCAGAAAAATTTCTTCTGGATACAATGACCCCTTAAAGATTCAGTCACCCTACTGGGGCTAAACAATGCATGCAACCTTCTCCTCATCCCTTCCTCACTTGCCTCTTCCCTCAACCCAGGATTTGAGTTTCTTTGAAATACCCCATCTCTAGTCATCTGCAGGAACTCTTATTGAAAACCACCTTTGAGCAGGTAAAGCAACAATCCCCTTCTGCACAATATTAGGTCCAGAATTCAATACTCTAAATTGGTTCACATTCTTAGCTACAGGCAAAAGCTAAAAACATTTGATGTAGGATTTGGTCCATTTAGATAAAAGTTTAATCCATGGAGGCCCACTAAAAAATGTCAGCACCCCTTTGTCTTGCTTTTGTGATCAGAAATTTCAGTGGTCTTTGATGAGTTGAATTTTACTGGCTTTGCTCTTCAGGGGCAACAAATTTCAATGTCATACAGATGAGTATCTTGAGAAAACAAACTTTATGATTTGCACACACAAGTCCTTGGGCATTCATCCAATCATGAGTAGAAATAACGTTACTCATTCAACTGATTGCAAATGAGCAACACAGCTTGAATTCTGAATATTTGCAATCAATCTATAGAGTAAAAAGGGAAAAAAAATACTCTTCTCATTACATAAAATGGAAGAAATCACGATCTGCTTGCCAAGACTGTGGAAGTAGATTAAGAAGCTCAAATCTTTGAATAATTATGCTTATTGTGAATGACTTGCTCTTTTGCTTATCAAGTAGATTTCTAACAAGCTTGTCACTCTCTCACAGCAATACCTTTCATCCAAGAAGCCTGAAGAGCTTTACAAGTGGTAGTCAAGTCTGATAATATCCTGTTGAAAAAAAGCATGTGCATCATCTAAAGGTGGGAAAAATTAGGCACAGAATTAAAACAGCTTGCTCAAGGTCACAAGAATAATCAATTAAGCCATGACAGAACTAAGGAGTTTTTCCATTCTGCTCTTCTAAGCTCAGACATCGTGCGTCTACAGTGATGTTAATAATAATAATTACTACTAATAATAACACAATTATAGGTTGGTCACCGCCAGTGTAATTTTCTTTTAGTGTTCTCCCCCCCAACCTCCCTGCCATGCTTCAGGAGACAGCAGAATTTCTAAGGTCAGAAATTAGGTTTTTCTTTGCACTAATGTAATGGCTAGCAGTGCTGTGTTCAGTTTATCTTGTGTTATCTCTAAGAAACAGGTAGTGATTTTTAGAAGACAAGAGGCTTTCTGCAAGAACCAGATTGTTTCATGGAAGGAATTCTGTCAGCAATGAACACTGAGAGCCTGCATGGCTTTTCTACTTTGTACGCACCAAGAAGTTCATTTATTTGGGAGAAAAAAAAAAGCAAAAACAAAAAACAAAACAAAACAAAGAAAACATTATTTACTCTCTCAGTTTACTGAAATAAGGAGGTGCTTGCCCAGTATATGTAAAATGCATTCACTATTTTTGAAAAAATACAGGTAAAATGCAGAGTAGAGCATTTTTTACAATATTGTCACATATATGTATATATATTTAATCTTGAAATAATTTTACTTTTCTTTGTGGAAATGAAATGAATATTAACGAAAGTACCCCTTTCTTGTACTGGCTAGACGCAGTTTCACCTTCTGCTCACAAGATGGCACAAAACCATCGAGTTACAGCATGTTCTTGCAGCTACGAAGTATTGCACGGAAAAAAATCGAACTATGCAATGTTAAAAAGCTTCAGATTACATTTATTTTGAACTGACCTGGTAAAACATTAGAAAAAGACTACAAAATTTTTTAGTAAGCACATACATACCGGTTATACCGGCATACATAAAGTCGGCAACTAGGGAAAAATGTAGCAATTCGTATAATCCTCAAAAATAAAAAAGAAATGAGGACCTTACTGGTTTTTGAACACTTCAGCATGAACAAAAACACAGTGTATTGACAAGAGTGAGGCTAGCCCAGAATGCTGCATTCCTGAAGGAATTCTAAATCCTAATTAAAACCGCCTGCATGCAAATCTGTACCATGAGGTATTCAGCTCCATATGCTGCATCACATTTGGACCTGTTAACAGCATCAGTTTAGCCCTCTGGAGGTTGCTAGTTGCTATCCAGTAATTTAAAATAGATTTTTAACTTGAAACACCAGTATAAAAAAAGACATTCTAAGAGGGTGGCTTTGCTAGTATTACATGATGAATGTGGTAGCAGACTGTAGAAATTAGTAAACCTTCAAAAATAAAAAATAAAAATAGATAAACAATCAGTATTAGCTGGACTAAGCTGAAGCAAAGGAAAGACGTGGGTGAAACCATACGGTTGGTCAGCATCAAGCTGTAGCCACTTATTCACCCTTTGTCCTGTTAATAACATCACTTGCATACCTCTTTCCATTGTTTTCAACTCTTCCTTTCAAAATACTCCTTTTCTGTTGTGTCTGTATTGAAGTACTACAGGAGACTACAGAAGTCCTCATGCCTCCTTAGCTCATCCTCTGGGCTCCACTTCTGGGCTGAACATGAACCAGCAATGTGCCAGGGTGGCCAAGAAGGCCGATGGCATCCTGGCTTGTATCAGAAATATTAGTAAAAATTTCTTCTCTGAAGAGTGGTGTGGCACTGGCACAGGCTGCCCAGGGAGGTGGTGGATTCACTGTCCCTAGAGGTGTTCAGGAAATGCTTAGATTTTGTACTAAGGGACATGGTTTCCTGGGAAAATATTGGTGGTAGGTAAGGGGTTGGATTAAATGATCTTGGAGGTATTCTCCAACCTTGTTGATTCTATTATTCCTCTCCCCCTATAGCTTCCTGTGCAGCCCTATATGCGCTATGTCTCCCCTCCCGTCCCCTAATCCCCTCAGCTCTGCTGCTTCACTCCCCAGCGTGGAAACACTGACCCTCACAAATTCCTCTCTTGGAGCATGGCTTCTGCCATGGGGCAGCTGTGCTGAGTTTACTACAAAGCAAATGAAGAGGGAGAGAAGGTAAATGCTACCAGTTAGTGTAATTTTCTCAGAGGGTTATGTCTGTGGTGGAAATGCAGCACAGCAAAACACCCTGCTTTTATATCAGAAGATAACAAAGTAATCGTGTAATCTAATACATAGATAATATATGAATATTGCCCAATTGCTTGCCCTTCCTGTTTTCTCTACCAAAGATAAAGATTTTATTTTAGTCCATCTCTGCCCAGCACACTACACCATACATCCTTTGTGTTTTGCAGCAGAAGCCCTCTCCCAGTCTTCACACCTGGGTGCCCTACTTAGCTGAATTTATACAGAATATTAGGCTCTTCTTCCTACTACACACTGCTAGTAACTTCACAGTTATCCAGTTATAGTGAATAAAATTATGCAAGTGATCTGTTATACATATATCTACACATTTATTTAAAGTTATAACTATGCATTTAAATTATGTAATTTCTCAATGCTCTTGTGACCCTCTTTCAACAGCACACCACCAACTGAATTACTGCAGAGAGAAACCAAGATTATCCACTAACTGCATCTCATGCATTCATCTCCCCTCTCACCCACCCTGTTCACTTATGCTGACCTGTTTAGTCAAGATTTGGCCTTTTTACAGGTTTGCTTGAAGCTGAATTGTGCACTTACTGAGCTCCCAGCCTCATATCAAGGTTCATCAGCATTAGTAGAGAACAAAACAATGGAGCAGGAATAAAAAGACAAAGAGGAGTAGTGTGATTTGTTGAGATAACAGTACTGGTAAGAAAACAAAATTTCAAATTGTCATCCCAAGTCCTTAACTTCCTTTTTACAGATATATATGTAACCCAAAACAAAAAGCTTAACATGTCCATGTTAAAATAAGCTGAGATCTATAGTATGTAATGACAAAATCAAGGAAGGCTGAACTTGATATTTTCTCAGGAAAGAGGAGGAAAAGTCATTTCAACAGGGACTGGAGCAAATGGGGATGAATATCAGAGCTAAGTTAGAAAAACCAGGAAAGAGAGAATTCTAGCATCTGCACTGCTTTGTTGCTCAAAAACACCAGTGACACCTCTAGGGGAAGTGTTTATCTCATCTCATTCAATTAGCAAAAGCTGCTCCCAGCAGTTACTACTGAAGTAGGAGAAGCTTGTGGCTCTGCAGGCAGTGGTCCTGCCCCCAGCTAAGTTGTGTAAACTTGATCCAGGGCTGCAGAGAGTCATTTCAAATTTTGGCCCCACCTCTGCTCACAATTCCAAGACTACTTGAGTATAAATATTTCCACTGATAGCTTTGCTATTTATGCAGTCCTAGGGCTAAGTCAAAGCTAGACTCTGCTTTTCTTAAATTATGGCTTGCATACATTAAAATAAAGATAACACTGCAAAGTAAAGTACTCCATAGCAAGAAAAGTACCATACAGTCACAGAATAGTAGGGGTTAGAAGGGACTTCTGGAGATCACCAAGCCCAGTTCCCCACTAGAGCAGGTTTCCTGCAGTTGGCTGTATGATTTCCTCATTAGCCCTATTGTGTTGTGCAGACAAGACATCCCTTTGGGAATAGGAATTGTGCACCTGTAGGCTGCCAGAATCACTTCTTACGCAAACGAGAAAATTATGGACCAAGGCTATATGAGGAAAAAGGATGCTCTCAGGCTAAAGTAGACAAATGCTGTCATAGACAACTCTTTCTATTAATGCTTTTTGCCACAAATTTGCTAAGCAATTCACATAAACCAAGCTTTCTGCAGGTGTGTAAATGAGATACACTCACTTTTGAAAGGCCTCGGGAGATGACCATTATTTGCAGAAGTGCTGAACATCAGCACCTTCAGCTGAAATTAAGAAGTGTCAGGGTTGAAATAAAAAAAAACTCTGTATAATCCTGCATGCTCCAGTAAGTCAGTGTTAGGTGGAATTTACATCAGCTGATGTTGGCCACCTGAAACTTAAACTTCCAGTTTAAACAGGTCAGAGTCTCGCTTGCTAATATTCGAAGCATCAGAATATTGCATGTGCATTTATAAAAGACTATTCACTGAAGTCACTTTTTTATTTCCCCTTTTTCTAACCTGGACTGAAAACAGCTTAGGATTTAGGATAAGAGATGAATTTCATTTTTGATGTTGCAAGCAGGATACAGGAACTAGTGGACTCATTTGATCTCAGAACTTTTTTCTCTAAGGAGTTAAAAGTACTAATCACACTGAGATATTGTGAAAATAAACTCAATATTTATGATCTACTTGCATACTATGGTCAGGCTCAGTGTAAAAGGAAAATCAATTAGAAAATTAATAATTCTGTAAAGAGAGCACAGTTTGATCTGTGTGCATTAAATAATGAACACAGATATATGTTGAATGTGAAATGCCATGTAAATAACCCTCCACCTCACTAAATGAGGCATGTGAAAACCTATATAATAAAATTACCATGCAATTGGAATATATTTGAGTTACATTGTAGTACTACATTACAATATATGGCCACAAAGGGCCATAGATAGTTGCCTAGATCCTCTTTATTCTTGCATTTCCTAATTCTCAATGCTTAAAGTTGCCATCTCTTAATTGGTCTTTGAACACATTGTTTGAACACATAAAAAACCCATAAGCTTTAATAGCATTCCTGCTTCTTATGCTGTGATGCTTGTGTAGAAACAAATACTGTTTTTTTTCAATGTCTATGGAAAACTGGGTCTTCATAAATAAAAATAAAAATGTTCTATGTACATAAACTTAGAAAATAATCTAGTTATCACTCTGATGAAACCAGAGCATTACTTCTGAAGATAAAATTATTTTGAAAAGAAGCAATCTTTGTTCTTGAAAAGTTATTACAAACCTGAAATATCTGAATTTTGTACTGTTTTTTATCCATCCCTTCTCTTAACGGCTATGCATTTTTAATAACTAAAAAGCTGACTTGAGTACATTGTAACTGGGTGTTCAGTAGAAAGCCTATTTGTGTCAGGTGAATCTGCATGTGTTTGACACCCATAAGAGTCAGAGCAAGAAGCAGGGCACTTACTGAGAAAGCAGCTTTGGATCTTTGGGTCTTTATGCTTTCACAGATTTTTGGTACAGAATAATTGTAGCAAAATTATTTGCACCTTCAGAAAATTTAATAAAGCCCTGTTTAAGGAGCAAGCCTGCAAAATAGCAGTTACTATAATCAGAATGCAGGGAAATACGAAGCCAGACTAGGATCAAAAGAATATTTGCTTTAGTGAGGTTAATGCCAAAATCAGTATTTCTGGTTTTCCACCTCTCCACTATTGGTCAGGCTCCCAGTTGTGAGCTTTAAGTAGTCACAGGGGGACCTCATTCAGCTCTCTGACCTGATGGCAGCACACAGAGGTAAAACTACTCCCAAGTCACGAGCTGGGCAGCAAGAGTGTATCCCATTAAATTGCACTACATGTGGGTGTGCTCAGTTTTCTGTAATGGAAAATGTCACGCACTTAAAGACTTGGGTCTCACAGAGGAAATGAATGCAAGTTCACCACTCCTTTAGCCCTACCTTACCTTCAGTGAGTAGGAGGGAACACCCTATTACCATCTCTACGAATGGTATTTAAATGCAAGCTAATAAATGTATTTCAGTGATATTTTTTGAAGGGCCACGAAAATCTACTGGATCTACAGCCTCCTTTAGTTTTTCAAATTTCATAGAGCTTACACCACACCAAGGCAACGAGTTGGTCATGATGTGTAGAACTGAAGGTAGCTGACAAAACTGCAAGAAAACGAAGGGACATCTGGAATATAGAATAAAGTTTGTCTATGTCTTGTTTGAGCAGGTGGGCATTTTTCCATGTCTGAACATGAATGTGAAAATCAACTAGTAATTACTTCACTGTATGTAGATTGATTCTTCTAAAGTTGTTAAAGTTGCAGTTTCATTCCATACATCTAATGGAAAATCAGGAATTTTTTTTTTCTTAGTTTTCTACTGTTCTCACATTTTAAATAAGCAAACTGGGCTCTCAGTCTCTGAAAACAAGCTGAAGTCCACGCTGACATGATCAGACACTTGTTTTGTATCATGTTGCAGTGTGCAGGGTTACTAAATAATGAAAAGTATTTCACAGCTTAAAAATTCTATAGAAATTCCAATTCATATGATGTGGCATTGAAGACTATCTGGGAAACAGACAGTAATTTGGATTTGTTACCAGTTCACTGGATTTTCTTGAAAAGCAGGATTCTACATTTCTTAACCTGGATGTGTCAAAATGTATGGCTTTTGAAAGCTACTGCTTGATTGTGTCTCTGTCATGTTGTCTACCTTTGGTCTTTGGTAATTTTTCTCCTTTTCCCTTGGTGATTTTTTGGGTAGTTTTTATAGTTTTAGAAACCAGAGGAAGACAGAAGGTTGAATGATTTAGAAGTTAACAAAGTTACCTCTGAAGCAAAAACATTTATTCCTTGCAGACTGACCTTACCAATGTTCAAAGCCATCCTTCTTTGCAATAACACTAGCTTAATTAAAAGGTTAATTCCCATCTGTATTCACTGAGAACCCTATTTGAAAAAGGCTAGAAATTGTAACAGATTTTTATTTTATTTTTTTTTACACTTCAACTGAGGGGAGTATCTTGTATGAAATATCATAAAGAAGATAAAATCTAAACTTATTTGGTCTTAACAACTAGCTTTCAGGAAGGATGCATAAGTGACTGTCATCTGAATAACAATGTCATGGTACATTTTCTGTTGTTCTTAATTACTAGAAAATGAGGACAAAGCAAAACCCATCCTGGTTAAAATTAGATTCAGCCCAGATCATGAGGCAATCATGAGGCATGGTTAACTTAGAAATGAAAGACATTATTATAAAATAATACCCAAAACAAAACTCACAGACAATCCCAAGCAAATAGCTCGGTCTAGACACAGCAGTTTTATTATTAGGCAGAGAGGATTTTTAAGTCCTGATCCAACAAATGGATTGATGAATTATATAAATAAATATTCTCCAGAAATTTCTACAAGGAGCAGTCCAAATCTTCAAATCTGCAAATTCTGTAGGGAATATGGCCTATTTAGAGATATTTGATTTTTCATTTTCCACCTTTTTTTTAGTATTTGTCTAAGTATTAGATGGATAATCTAAGACATGCACATTTTCTCTGCACATTTTCTGATGCAGTAGCATTGTAAAGCCCATGAAATGAAAGTTCTTCTGTAAAATTACCATCTTTTTCTGTGCATAAACCAAATCTCATGCAAGAGCAGACGAGTCACTCTCAATTTTCTGTCAGTACTCTGCTACTCAGCTGGTAATGCAACACGGAAAACAATATATTGAGGTTGGGGCTGTGATTGTCTGCTGAGGAAAAGAAATACTCTCAGGGAACCAAACTGGTAGCTGCAGCTCATTTTTATCTAGACAATGAGAAAGCGAGCATGACTTTAAGTTGTTGTTGACCTTTGTTGCATTTGGATCACTGATCTAAGAGTCAGTGCCTATATATAAAACATTATTCACATCAAGCTATCATGTATGGAGGGTGAAAAACACATTTTACATTTATAAAACTTCTCTGCATGAGCAGAGTTCTGCAAACATTAATCACAACTGTGTGAATGAGTCTATCCACACCAAGGAAAACACACCTCTTTGTGTGATTTGATCCCATCTCTGCTGCTCAGGAAGGGGTGGGCTGCCTTTCAGCGGCACCGCACGCTTGCAATGAACTACTCAAAAGCCAAGATATTGGCAGTGGAACCTCAACCAGAAGTGCCTCCCTTTGGGAGGTGTGTTTATTTTTTTCAGCGTAGTGACTTGGCATTTCTCCTAATTGCTATGTGACTAAACCAAAGTGAAAACTGCCTGTGTGGGAATTGCCATAACTTGTGAATATACATCTGTATTTTTGAAAACTGATGATCTCCAGGTGGTATAAAAATTAGCCTGGATTTTGTGCAGCTCCCTTGAGAAGAACAACACCATCTAATTTCCCTGGCTTTTATACAAACTATTAGATGCAATGATGAACATAGCTTTAGTCAAATCCCTGTTGCCAGTAATATTTTGGTCCTATAAGTCCATGTTCTGATAGATGCTTTTCAGCATTATTAGCTTATTAAAATTGTGGCCTTATTAACTTTTCTTAACCAAGATAATCATGATTAAATGGTGCAACAGGAAATGTTTTGAAGAGGTTCTTTTACAGATGATTAGCTACTGCTATGGGATGCGCTCTAGTAGTCTAAACAAATGTAGGATGATATCTCACTTTTGTACTGATTGTCCTCAATTTCAAACAATAAATATTATAACAAAAAAAAAAAAAAAAAAAAAAAACAAAACCAAAAACAACAACAAAGGATCTTAACAGTTTATCTTCTTGAACTTTCCAACAAATTGTCATAGAATCACTGTGCATTTCCTTTACTTTCTACCTCACTGTTTTACACAACAAAATTCAATAAAATTTATCTCCTAAAATGATTAAAGAATTAGACCCCAAAAGCATATAGCATTAACAAAAACCCTTTTCTCAAAACCACTGCAGTAGTTTGTTGGAATCATATTTTCTATTCCAAATAAATTGTATTTAATTGTTGTAGAAAGATGTTTTCATTATTGAGTTTATTGTGTACAAATTGAAAGTTCTTGAGTTCTTCCAGGCTCACTAACTTTATCATATTGGTGCTGATCATTTGCAAGTCTGGTCAAGATCACAGGCAGCCTGGTCTAGTATTAAATGAGGAGGTTGATGGCCCTGCATGCAGCAGGGGGGTTGGAGCTTGGTGATCCTTGAGCTGCCTTCCAACCCAAGCCATTCTATGATTCTAAGTGTTCAACAAGCACTTGGAATCGGGTCAGATGTCTACACTGTCCAACAGTCTTTCTTTCTTTCTCTACCTGCTATCAGAGTTTACCTGTCCCTGACATAAAGAGAGCATCTGCGCTTTGGGTGTATATTACTAAGCTGTACTAGCTAATGACATACACAGAAGTGGTTAATCACATATTCTGGACCCATTCTAGTTTTCATTCAGCTTTCACAATGCTCCATGTTTCTCAGAAGTGCTTTTCTGTTAAAGCTGCTCAATTTGGAGTAGACGATATGCGGCACATCTTTACAGTTCTGTAAAAAAAACTCGCACAGACCTTGTTTTCATTTACTATAAGTCTGAAGCTGCAAAGGTGATATTACCATGTTTCATCTCTACTTTAAAAAAAGGTAGCCATCTCTTTCAAATCATGAGTACTTTGAATTTACATCTCAAATTTTATACTCTTGTATACTTAAAATCAGTGAAAAATTCAACCATCAACCATACCTACTGAGTCCCATCACTACGACATGTCTCTTAATCCCTTAGTACTACATCCACACATCTCTTAAATACCTCCAAGGATGGGGACTCCACAGCCCATTCTAATGCCTGACCAATTTTCTTCATATCCAAGCCTCTTTGGCGCACATTGAGAACATTTCCTCACATTCTATCTGCTGTCACCTGAGAAACTAGACCAACATCCTCCAGCTGCAACCCCCCTTCAGGAAGCTATAGACAGCTATGGGGTGTCCTCTCAGCTTCCTCTTCTTCAGACTGAGCAGCTCTAGTTCCCTCAGTTGCTCCTCATAATTCTTGTTTTCTAGTGCCTTCACCAGCTTCATTGTTCTCTGCACATGCTCAAGCAATTCCACATTCTCCTTATTGTGAGAGGCCTCAAGGAATGCAGTATTCCAAGTCACTAGTAGTTGCTGAGTGCCAGGAGGCGACCACCTCTTTAATCCTGCTGGCTGCACTATTTCTCATACGCCAGGATGCCATCAGCCTTGTTATGATTCAAGTATTTTTTCTTGTTGAAAGTCACATACTTTGACCTCTGCTCGTCACAGGCCATTCAGATCTCTCAGCAGAGTCCTCCTACCTTCAAACAGATCAATAGTTCTCCCTACCATTATTGCCTGTGAGCATACTGAGGGTGCACTCACTCCCCTCATCCATATCACTGGGAAAAATGTTTAAATTGGCCCCAGTACTGAGTCCTGGTAAAGCCAGTGGCCACCAACTGGATTGAACTCCATTTATCATGTCTTTTTGAGCTTGATCACTCAGCCAGTTCTTCCTCCAGCAAACTGTACGTCTGTACATCTGTCCAAGCCATGAGCAGCCAGTTTCCCAGGAGAAAACTGTGGGAGGCAGTATTTTTTTTTTTATATTATTGTTATTTATTTGCTGTCTTTCTAGGATACATCAGAATCGAGTACCTGGTCCTCATTAGTCGGATATGCAATTTAGATTACTTGATATCAGTAAGAAAATGTATTCATAAAGCTCCCAAATGTCTATGAAAAGGATAAAAAAACAAAAGATATCCCAAGTGGAATTAATGTTAATATCTCTATTATTTATATATAAACCCACAGGGGTTTCCTCTGAAAATTTGCTGTATCAAAAATTGTTTCAACTGTTTTCATAGTGAATCAATTTAGTAATCTCCTTAAAAAACATGTAAAGAAAATCAACATATCAACTTCAGTTGCTGTGCCTGTTTTCAAAGCAACATTAAATGTTAACACAGCATACCTCACAAAATTAATAGGGAAATTTGAAATAATTTTTTTTGTTTGTTTGACAAATTATTATTTTTAAAACAATTGCTGAAAATAAATCTTAAATTTTAAATTTCCATGAAACATTTCCAAAATTATAAAGATTATATTATATGGATTTAACTAACTCAAGAGTTCTGTCAAATAACATTCGCAGCCAATATTACATACACACAGATTCCATATACTAATTATTTCTTCACCCAAACAACAGCTTGTTTTAGGAAAAAAAGAAAAAAAAAATTCCATGAAGTGCCTCTTTTTTTTTTTTTTCTTTCTTCTTTCTTTCTTTCTTTCTTTCTTTCTTTCTTTCTTTCTTTCTTTCTTTCTTTCTTTCTTTCTTTCTTTCTTTTAATTAAAATTACAGAAAAAGAAGCCTAAGAAGGGAGAATGCTACTTATTAGACTTGAAGGTCAAGAAGGGAGAATAATATCATTTATCAGAGCTTTTAACATAGCTGAATGAAATGAGCAAACATTTGAGCACATTGTTTCTGCTATTAAATTATTTTTTTTTCTATTTTTAGACATTCCTAATCTAAGTTCGTGCCAATTAAATCCCAAAGACAGAGTAATAAATAAACATATATATAAAAAAGAAGAGTTCAGAAATGATGTTAAAACTTGAGTTTATCTCAAAGATGCAGGAATCCACTGATATCCTGGAAGTGCACACCCTATTGCGGAGTTTCTTGAAGCTCTCTCTGATCTCTCAAGCAATCCCCTCTATTTCCCAGTTTCAAAAGGATTTTAAAGAGGGGCTAAATTATTACTAAGTTAGCCAAGCTACCTGCAACTCATTAAGTGGAGAAATCCAGTGCATACATCTGGTCTTCAGAATCACTCTTTCTTTAGCCTTATCACTACACGGTAAAATTTGTTTCACAGAATTTGACAAGTCTAAGGTGAAAAGCACAGGCTTAACAGTTAGGGGCTTGCATTCATCCCTTTGTGTTAGATGCTCTGCAAGAGCCATCATAGTGACAATTAATTTAAATAATATGAAATATTCAGTGAACTCAATTCTCTCTCCCTTTATAAATGGCCATTTTAGCTGAGAACTATAGTGGCAAGCTGAATATTGATGGCAGATCTTTTCCTCCGGATGTGCAGAAACCACTGAACATAGAATTTTCTTCCTTTGTGGAAAAGATGTTGTTAATTTCCTGAGGTTCATTAGAAAATCCCCAGGTAGTGCTTTGTTCAGCAAGTATACCCATTTGTGATCAACATCATTAGAATGAATGATCACTCCTAATGGAGGATGGTTTCCTGCACTTTCAATCCTGTTAAATTCACATATGGGTTTTGCTGTTTTCTGCCCTGCTGCAGCCCTGCATCCCTGCCTGGGATGTCTACTAAAGATGCAGAAATCTCTTGGATGAACCATAGCCAGAAAGGAAGAGGGAAGACTTCCCACTGTAAAGTATAGGAGAGAGCAGGGATTTAAGATTTTGAGATCTGCATCAGGAGCACAGATAACCCTCACAATTAGGGGAGAAGATCATCAGACAGAAAGCAAAAGACAAATTTCACACATGCATGTAATAGCCAAAGAGATTTCAGAAATGAAAAGACAGATTGTACTCAAGACCCCGCTGTTCAATACAGTCTTTCATAAACAATTCATGATTTGAAGGTTAGATGGAGAAATCTGCAACTCTTGCAAGATCTGTAATTGCAGTACCAAACTCTGAGGAGGCCGTAGGGATGCAGGAGGAAAGCAAGGGCTTGAAAAATTGAAATAGGTCAACATTGTATGTAGACATGGGGTGGAAAAGTAGTAATGAAAAACTGAAAACACTGCTGTACTGTCAACTGTAAGAAATGGGGACATTGTTATAATGAAGATCATTGATGACTACAGACAGGATCAGAGGGTGAAGATCAGTGTACATCATACTGCCAAAACAGCAAGAATAACAGTCACTTTTTAAGCAAATGCTGTGGCTACAAGTTACAGAAATGTGAAATGAGGTTTGTAGCCCAACTGTCAGAGTTTGTATGCTCTTGTGTGCTTACATGTTCACAAGTATGTATCCATAATATAAGGAAAACAAAGTTTTCAATCTCAGTATGCACCGGCTCACCTGCACACACCCCATTAATAGACAACTAAAAAAAAAAAAATTAAAGGTGTTTTAATGTGTTTATCTTACTGAACTTGAAATGAAAATTCATTGGGAACGTCAGATGCAATTTTTCTGTCTTCAGAGGCGCTTCATAATCTCTTAGGCAGAGAAAAGACTATGCTGTCACAGCAAAAGTCTTTTCACTTCGACATTTAAAGTGTTCTTTCCAGAGAAGATAAATATTATTATTGGAAAACATAAAGTACAGAATATTTGCTTTGTTTCAAAGCTTCCTACTAGCTGAGTGGGACCCCAGTGACCAAACATACAAACTTTATCCATACAGCCAAGTATTTGATTTCACAACAAAAACCTCTCCTCAATTTGGTGATGAGACTGGGACAGAGCAACAGTATAAACTCTAATGACTGGGTAAATGCAGCCCTCTAAATGCGATAAGATACTGTATATATTGTTTACCTCTATATTACTTTATACCTGTGACAAATCTAAACCCAAAACTGCATTTCCCGTGGCACGTTTCTGATATTTTTGTTACTGGCATTCATTCCTAAATTACTTGGGAACGCTGGTATACAAGTAGAACTGGCAGGTTTGTGGTTGTCAGAAGCATCAACAAAGTAAGCATCCTTCTTACTTACTGTAAGTAGTTTTTTGTCAGGAAAACCAGCTTCACCAAATTAAATGCTTGTTCACAGACTTTGTTACTATAAACTGGTATCTTCTGTCCAAAACCTTGCCCCATCTGCTCATGTTTTCCAATATGAGAAGAACAGATATTGTATAGGGGTGATTCTGGATTAATCATTGGCATTTACACATTTTCTACCGAACAATCTCCTATCTACAAGAACACTGATCGCCGTAAACCTGAGAAATTTTTCAGTTCCCAGACAAGAGGCAATAGGCACAACCTGGAACACAGCAGGTTCCTACTGAACACCATGAAGCACTTCTGTGCTGTGGGTAATGGAGCACTGGCAAAGACCTGGAGAGACAGTGGAGCATCCTCCTTGGAGATCTTCCAAAACCTGAATGCGGTGCTGGGCACACTGCTTTGGATGCACTGTGTCCAAGGCCAGAAAAATAACCTTACAGTCATGGGCTGTAACATTTTAGGCCCTCCAAAGCAGAGTTGATAAAACCAGAGAAATGAAGAGGGTGAAGAAGCATTTTGCACAGAAAATTGAATTACTAAGAAGAGCTAACTGTGGTAAGAAGGACTATTCCTTGGAGGCAATTCAGACAGGCAGGCATTGCAAACAGTTGCTTTTGTCCTTGGTGGGATGTTCTTGCAATAAGTTTTTGCTATCTTGCTATACTCCCCCGTAAGCACAAAGTGAGTAGAAAACATCTACCAATTGTTTCAAAGTTCTGAGAATGCCCACTGCCTCCCAACAGCACTAATTCGGCACTTGAGAATGCCACTGGGATGTCAGTAGGAAGCTGAGACGTGTAGGTGGACAGCAGAGGTTTTCCACAAGGCAGCCACAGGACTAACGATGAAAAATTGTTCCTGGTCATTCCCAGGATTGCTTTTTAAAAATAGTATAAAAACAACCAACAATTTGCTGCCTGCTGTGGGATTACAATCAGATAATAATATTGGAAACAATTACTAACGCTTTGAAAACAATGCGTTTTGACTACATATAAATGTGTTGTGGGGAAGGAGGGACTGTTTGAGCTAGATTTTACTCATGATTTTTCAAAAACGTGCATTTTTAACTTGTTAAATCCCTCTGTGGCACCAAAACTTGGTGTGCCAGTCTTATTGAAAAGAAGAATGACATCGACTATGCAGTAAATAAGTAAGGAAGCTTTATTTTCTAACGATTTCCTGCAAAACAGAGAGTACACTCCAAATTTCGTGTTTCTCACAGCCAATTTTGCAAATCTAGCCTTCTTATATATTTCTCGATGTCAAAGCCACCCTGGAAAGCACCTTGGGACATCTAAATTGGATAATCTACATTGTATCAAGATTTTCTCACTGCTGTTGGAAGAATCTTCACAAACCCTGATATTTTCTTTCCCAGATTGGCAGTAATAATATGGGTTTTAACTGCTGGGCCAGCACAGAATGTTTATAAATGGAATTCCAGTACAATAGTGGATGATATTGTTCGGCTGTGAAATTCCTACAGAGGGGGGCCGAGCTCTGAAGGTTCAGCCTTGGACAAGTAGTGACTCCAGTGTGAACCCAGTTCTGTCATATCCTGTGAGCATTGGTGTTACTGAAGAGGTTGCTCAAGATTTCAGGTTGCTAGTATTAAACCTAAATTAAAGAATTAAATAACAAAATAGTAAAAAAAAAAAAAAAACCAAACCAAACCCTCATACTTTTAAAAGTTCTTATGTAGTGTTCTCATTAATCTAGCTAAAACAATTTAATTGTAGAGGTCAGTTGTATTAGATGATTTTGTCAAGAACAATAATAATATGGTTAATTAAGTGGCCCATGTTCATCTGCAAGACAGAAGCAGAGCTAAAACAAAGCGTAGTTCTCTAAAAGTAGCAAGAAAAATCGAATCAACTGCCTACAGTGTTACTTTATAAAAAAGTCTTCAATTATAAGAAAAAAAAATCTTTCCTGTTCATTATGTTGGGTTTTGCTTCAAAATACGATTTTTAAAGGCTTCAAACACTGAACACTGAAACAAATATTTTTTCTCCTTTTCATTTTTTACATAAAGCTATTTTAATTTCCTTCATTTAGCAAATGATTCACAATTCTTGGATTTATAAATTCTATACCAGAGTACTCTCCCTTTCAGAAAAGAAAGAAAGAAGGGAAATAGAAGTTTTACGCTGTGTAAAATTTGAACAAAATATCCAGAACCATGTTTTACAATACTGAAATAAAAGAACACAAAGTGTTAGAAAGAAAATATGATTATGCATTAAAAAAAATAGACAAACTAAGTAAATCACAATAAGAAATTGAAATAAACAATTAATGTTATCATCTCCTGAGGGGAAGGGTAATTAAAATGGCAATGTCCTTATGAAATGTTCTCATCTCAATGAAATTACTTTTAAAAAGAAAAAGTAATATTCAGCCCAATCCAAAACAGCATATATTTGAATAACAAAGCTTTTACTGTTCACTTTTGATATAATATTTAGAACACATACTTACATTGGTAAGACAAGACTGCTCATCCTCAGTACACGAGCTTTTCTAATACGTTCTTGCAACTCTGATCATTTTAACTTAGCCTATGATCATTTAGTAAACCTGGGACATAATTTTTATGATGCATTGCTGGACATGCTATTCCTCTTTCAAATCAAAAGAATATCGGGCACATCTGAAATGACCTAAAATGCAACACAATCAATAGAAGGTCTTTCATTTATTTGGGCTTTCATCTGGATTTCAGATCTTACTTGAAAGAGGGACTTTCAATTGTAAGTGTAGGACAAATAACACTGGTATAAGTACTGGACTGGCTGTCTTACAGTGCTGAAATGAAGGGCACAGGCACATACTGTACCTTTTTCCCTTTTAAATAATGGCATTTGAGAAATACAGTTGGCAGTGGCTTAAAAACATTAGTCTTCAGAAATGTAACACCTGTACCTGGATGCACCTGGACTCAGATAATGAAAGCTGTGGGAATAGTTATTGCAGTTATTCAGCACTGCTCCCTGCAGATAAGCGTCTCAACAACTTGGCCCTTATCTTCAAAGTGTTTATTGATCTGGATCTGTTACAGTGAAAAAAATACCTCAACCTAGTAAGAAAGAAATGATGGTCCAAAAAAAACCCCAAACAAATCCATTTGATAGCCTGGGCTTTCAAAAGAAGAAAATCAGTTGTTCCAGTGGCTTTATGGAATGAAGGAAGGGAGAATGATCAGACATTCAACTAATTCCAATAAAATCTAGGATCTATTTTAAATATTCTGTTGCTTTTCTTGGTGTTGTTTTGTGTGTGTGTGTGCCTGTGCTTTTTTAATAAAACTACAAGTTCAGCAAAGAGAAACATTTTTACATTTTATAAAAAGCAATATGTGTGATCTGATGTTGAAAGAGAAATAGAAGAACACGTTCAGTAGGCCCTCAGGAAAAGATGAAAGCCATTTTGGATATACACAAAGTTAATTGAAAGAAGGAATCGCCATCCTATTTGTTTCCTCTTTTACTCTCTGGGAATGTTCTAGATCTGCCTTTTCAAAAAAGTTGTCCTTTTTCTAGTGCATCCTACATAAATTATTCACATGAGTTCTGTGAGTCAGTGATAGCATGATAACAGCTCTGTTATTTTATGTAATTGCCGCACATAGGTAATCAGAATGCATTATGTTGCAAAGATAATTATGATGGTGTTTTCTGTTGTCATGTCATCCTGGGAGCTTCAGAAATGCATTTTTGTAACACCTCACATTTCATCTGGATGGGAAAAAAATTGTCAATAATTTCCTAAGGCTTTGCATTTTTACACAATGCATTAATTACAAAAAAAAAATTCCAGATTAGTGACAATTCCTTCCTTTGTAGTGGCAAAGTCCTGTTACAGAAGTCTATTGTATTTAGGCATATGTTGCCTTAATTCAGGAGCTTAAGAAACTCTGCAAACATATTTTTGGAGACACTGTGTTATTACTTCAATGAGTAATTCACATGAGAATCACTTTAGCAGTCTAGATATGCATGCACAGTTGTATTGAACACCAGTGTGTATCAGGCAAATTTTGGTTCACAAAGTTCAACTTAATTGACACAAATTTCATATTCTTCGTAGCCAGCATCAAACTTGAACACATGCAGATGATTTTTTTTTCCCTTTCTAGAGACAAAGATTTATGACAAAGATTTATATTCCTGGGGATGATGTAAGCTCTCCTGCTAGCTTTGAGTTTTCTCTTCATTTGAAAAGTTCAGAAGGCAGAAATCTATTCTATCAGATATTTTTAAATGCATGCTGACATCATAGTAACAGGTACAGCACTAGCCCTAATTTATACAATGTTTCTTCACTCAGTTTTTATGTAGTGCTAATTTGTTAGTTAGGTAAGACACTGTTTTCACTCTTAATTTGTAGGAAATTAAGCACGATATCTGAGTTTGACACCAGTTAACAGGAATCATCAAATGAAGGAGGAATTTTACCCCTGATACATTGGGATGATTTTTATTTTTATTTTTAACTTATATAGAGTATGAGCTGGAAATGAGCCATAAAGAAGACTTCACAACTCTTGTGTTCCATCTTCCAGCATCTGTTTTTAATATGTCCTTTTACTTAAATTTATCTAAGATCATTTTCCTGACATCCCTGTGTATCAACATGCATACCTTAAATACTTTCATTTTTTCTGGTAAAGACATAGACACTATTACATGGATAAAAATAAAACTACCATTTGTAAGAAGAAGAAAATATAGCATTGAATGTATTTTTTTCTACCACTTTTCTAATTATCTGTTACCAATCTGCATGAGCAGGTACAGCATCTCTGGGAATTGGGTTTGCCACAGAAGTCTACTGGAAGGTTTCTAGAATTGAAGAATTCAAATCTCTAAGCAGTAGTTTACAAAAACTGTAGGGATCTCATATCTCCATGAGATTTAGGAACTTCCACTGCAAGATCTAATTGCATTCAGGATAAAAAATCACAATCAATTAGATGAAGGCGTCAAGCAGATTGCAGTTGGATAGAGCTAGCAAAGCCTGTGGCAATTGTCACACCTTGCAGTGGCACATTCTCTTGTGTTTTATGTATGCTATGAAGGCAATTAATACAATGTAGTTATAATATTTCTAACTTTCCTCCTAAAATTATTTCTAAAAGTAGAAGACATTGGTCATGAAATAAAAATATCTAACCATGATAAGTACAATTTTTTTCCCCACCGCAAACAGAAACGGTTGTATCTGTCATGTATGGCAACAGTTGAAAGCTGAACATGTGCATGATCTGTTGAAAAATGAGTCACAGAATCACAGAATCACAAGGTTGGAAACGACCTGCAAGATCATCTAGTCCAACCATCCTCCTGTTCCTATTAGTACCACAAGCACTAAACCATATCTCGTAGCTCCTCATCCAGGCGCCTCTTGAACACTGCCAGGGACGGCGACTGTTGCATTGCCTCCTACGGTACTGACCTAAAACCAGGCCAGGACCAAATGACTGCACGTACACACCAATATGATGAACAGCAAAATGGTGTTTATTACACGTGAACTCTAGCTTATATAACCTATGTGCTTCGTCTACACCCCTAAGGGCACGTGCCACACATCAATCATAGAGCAGGGAGAGGGCCTATCGCGTCACATCCCTTGGGGGGGTCTCGCAGTTGCTGACAACAGGCGACTCCACCACCTCCCTGGGCAGCCATTCCAGTGCCTGACCACCCTCTGAGAGAAAAAGTTTCTCCTAATATCCAACCTAAACCTCTGGTATAACTTCTGGCCGTTTCCTCGGGTCCTACTATTTGCCTGGGAGAAGAGGCCAGACCCTTTTGCACCACAGCCTCCCTTCAGGAAGTTGTAGAGCGCAATGAAGTCTCCCCTGAGCCTCCTCTTCTCCAGACTGAACAATCCCAGCTCCCTCAGCCGCTCCTCATAAGATTTGTGCTCCAGACCCCTCACCAGTTTCATTGCCCTTCTCTGGACACGTTCCAGGGCCTCAATGTCTTTCTTGTAGTGAGGGGCCCAAAAGTGAACACAGTACTCGAGGTGCGGCCTCACCAGTGCTGAGTAGAGGGGGATGATCACCTCCCTGCTCCTGCTGGCCGCACTGTTTCTAATGCAGGCCAGGATGCCATTGGCCCTCTTGGCCACCTGGGCACACTGTCGGCTCATGTTCAGCCGAGCATCAACCAACACCCCCAGGTCCCTTTCCTCTTCACAGTCATCCAACCACTCAACCGCTGAGTCATTGCTCACGTTAAAGGCTAGAGTTAGCAATAACCATTTATAAAATGTATAGATTATGTTAAGATTTTATTAAATTTTACATGTAATTAGAATGTAGATATTTGCCTAAATCTTTCAAATATGACTTTTTTTTTCAGCAGAACTGTACTGTCCGTATAATTACAATATTTGTAAGTAATATTTTTCTGTAAAACATGGTAATAGTCTTATCATTTTTGCAGGTGTTTGTAAATTTCAACGTTTTTTAAAAATACAACAAGGTTCTACTAACACTGGCGCATTCAGCAATTCCAGTGTGGAAGTATTTTCTCATAACTGAAAGCTTTCAGCATTGGCATTTTGTCCATGAACTTCCTTGTCTCAAATGAAAAGTGCTATTTGTAGACATTTATTCATCATTTCTAAAACAGTTATGACTTTCATTATGTAACATAATTGCAAAGATGAATCCACAAGAAAAGAAAAAAAAAAACTTGTATGCGTTATATACTTTCATTGCAAGTTACTTCACTTTTTAAAATTTTAATTTTAGACTCAGTGGCACTTTAGCATTTTCTGCCTCTTACAAAACTATTAAACCACTGTTGCTTTCATTAAATATCCTGAACTTTCCACTAATTTAGGTACTGGCTTAGCTGCAGAACCTGGTGCTCCGGTTCCCAAAGTAACTGGGTTTTATTTCATTCATTTTCAAGGGCTTGGGAATCTGAACGAGGAAATGGAAGGAAAATAATAATTATGAGTATGGATTTCTTGGTGATTCAATGACTGAAAATTTAAGGATGCTTTTCCTGTTTTATTTTTCTGACCTTGAAAGTTATGACTTGAAGCTAATACTTTTGTTCTGGTTCACCACACACACTTGATCTGTTGAAGCACTGATACATGAAATTCCAGGGCAACAAAACCATTTGATATGGACTTTGGAAGACTAGAGAAGCTATAAAGGAGAATAATATATGGGTGACATAACTGGACAAGAATTGGAAACCTTCCTAAATCATTACCTTTATGGCAAGAATAGAAAAGTACGTAAAAAAAAATGATAGCTATAAAAAAAGGTCAGATGATTCTTTAATTTTGTATTGTTTCAGCCAAAACATATATTTGAAAGCAAAGTATAGAAATAAATGATGGCTTTTTAGTGCTTTCACCTCCCTTCATGTTATACACCAAGGTGACAAAACATATTTGGTCTTGAATTTTTTGTTTTTTACTGATCTGTTTCTTGACCCAGTTCAAACATAGACTTTATGAAGTGACGATTGAATCCAATTTAATCCAAACTTAAACATGGTTAATTTTCAATATAACACTGATTCTATATTCTGATGCTTGCAAGGTCATAAAATGCATAATGATTTAATGTAATTTATGCATCACCATAATAAATAACATGAAACAACATTTGTGTTAGTGATGTATGGTAGACTCAGTTTCATTTCTTTTTTTTCGCAAGAATTGGTTACAATGCCCTTTATATATTAAATATTGGATATTTTTTGAGGGACTAAATCCTAGAAAATTGATCATTTCTGCATATCATAACCTAAAAAAATTGAGAAACTGATTTTTTTTTTCCCAATGAAGATTATTGCTTTTAAACTTCCACTTCATATAAACCTCTATATCAATGATGTGCAATTCTTTGTTTTGAGAACTCACATAAAAAAGCTATTATTTTAAGATGTATAAGTGATAATATTCAAACCACCATTTGATCCTGTAGCTTAGGATATTCTGTTGGTCAATTATATACATGTATATACATTTGCATTTTTAATTTTAGAAGTCACTGTTTAAATATGCTTTCAATGTCAAATCATACATATTTCATGTACAAATATCTCAGAAAAGTGATTCAAAATTGCATTTTTATTCATCTAGTTATATCATCACAGTTACTATATGATTATGAGGTCTTCAGGATTTGAACCAAAGCTAGACTGCTCAAAGGGAATGGAGGGAATTAGGTACGCAAGTCTCTTAACATAATTATTGGGACAAATCCTTGTCAATTTAATGCTTCATCCTGGAAGAACAAAACACAGCTATTTCTATATTCTCAGCAACTGCAGAGGTATGATGTAATGTGTGAGCACGACATTTTATTAAACATCTGAATAATAAAGGTGCATTACCACAGGGTCATTTCCACATGGTGGTAGTAGCAATTCATGGTACACGTTGTGTAGGAGCTTCATATCACACTACCTTGGCTCTGCAGATTCAGACCATTTTCTGTTCTCCAGCCCATTTCCCCTAAGTAGAATGTAAGAGCTCCATATGACACTGCCCTGCTCTGTAGATTCAGACCTTTTTTAAAGGTGAGGTGTTACATGCAATCGTACAGTGCTGTGAACCTTTTTGGGATGCATTCAAGGACATCCACGTGAGCTAAAGTGTGGGATATTCTGTACTTGAGATACAGCAACAGCATGTTATCCATCAGAGTAGAGTACTGAAGCAATCCAGGTGGAAAAGCTGCAAAGCAGAGATGTTGTACCTGGGCCAGTTTTGTTGTCTAGACAACAGCAGCAGCATGGGCAGAGTGCAGATCTCAGTGTTTTTGTCTAGCACTCTGGCATAATTCAGGATATATTAGGCACTATGGTCAGTATAAACAATAATTGACAACTTATTACGATAAATTGCCAACTTAACTTTGAAAATGAGCAGGTTCATAACAAGAAAATTGGAATTTCTGAAATGATTACCGAGTTGATGAGTATAACAAGGTTATTCATCCACTACATGTGAAGCTTTTCAAGGTTATTTGGGGCTGCCAGCTCCTATAAATCTCACCTTTTCTGGAAATTTGACATGGCTATGTGACTAGTTACAGCCTTACTCATCTCTCTACCTTGTAGATTACTTGGGTTCACTTCTCTACTAAGCTGAAAACAATAAGGACAGATCCTCACATGGTATAAACAGGGAGACCCACAAGAAGTTCTCAGAAAACTTGCAAGAGAATAAAATATCTCCCAAAATTTCCATAAAAATAAGAGGCAACAAAAAAGTTTGAAGATCCAAAGTTATCCAAGGTTAATTAAGTTCTTCAAGTTTGACTGAGACAAGCATGTTTGCATTCTGTTTAGATTTGTGTAAAATCATGTACCTATGAGCCAATTCCTTGCCTGTAAAATGAAATCAAATACACACTTGCCTTAGCTTGGGCTCTTATATCTTGCTAACAAAGCTCCTCTCAGCAGAGAGCTGGTAAACAATATCCATTTATCTGCAGCTGCTTCCATACAAACGTGCATATTCTTTTCAGCTCTGCAGATCACCCTGTAATTTTTTTCAAATTAAGCTAATGGTAATGGAAGCTGAAAGTGTATATACAAAATTGTAAGAAAAATAATGTCTTACACTTTAAATGTATTCCAATGATTATTTGTGATCAATCTTGGAATGAAAAAAAAAATGTTTTTCAGGGATTATAACTAATGATTATAGCATGTTCATTCTAAATCATGAGTACAACAGCGTACAGTGCACAAAGAGCAAAATCTAGAAGGAAAAGTAATAATGGCATGAAAAGCCTATTCTAATTACATCATGATGCCATATCTGAATCTGAAACTTTGAAGGAGTCCGAGCCTGTTGGAAGCAGCTTTCAAAACACTTTTCCACTCCTTCAGTAGCTCAAGCCTGTCCTGGCTTCTTCACTTCCTCTATGAAGAAACAGGTCTGATTTGCATGTTCATCTCCCACAAGCAGCATCCTTTCAGTAACTAAAAGGGGACTAGGGGAAGGAATGGGACACACACTTTAGCAGGGTCTGTTGTGATAGAAAAAGAGGAAATGGTTTCAAATTAAAAGAGGGAAGATTTAGACTGGATGTAAGGAAGAAGTGTCTCACCACTGATAAGAGTGGTGAGGCACTAGAACAAGTTGCCCAGAGATGTGGACGCTCTGTCCCTGGAGACATTCAAGGTCAGAATGAATGAGGCTCTGGGCACCTGATGGAGCCATAGGTGTCCTTGTTCATTGCAAAGGAGTTGAACTAGATGACTTTTAAGTGTGTCATCCAAGTCAAACAATTCTATGATTGTATGATCTTATCCCTGCGTCCTGTCTTCACCATGGCAGGAAACTGCTAAAAAATTCTGCCTTTAAAGCAGGCAAGCACACACTCACTGCATGCTATTTTTAAAACCATCCCAATGAGAGGCCTAAAATAGAAAACATGGTGATTGATTTTAAAAACCAACAAAACAAATCAGGCACATTTTTAATTAGAGACGTTAAAATACATAAATTACAGTGGGAGGTGTCTACTTTCTGTTAAGAAGGCAAGGCACATTGTCTTCAAAATGATTAACATATTCTCAAACATCTTATTCACAACAGATAAAAGATTGCTAGATTGCAAGTTTTAGGTTTCTATCAAATAAAAGCTTGTGCTCTTTTATGATAAAGCCTGATCCAGAGAAAACTGTATTTTAATATAGTAAAGTACACATCCAGTATTGTGTTTCTTTCAAGGTTATATGAGACAAGTCAGCTACTATGGAAATGTGATGTGAGCATAATGTTTATACAGTAGGAACTGTAAGGGATAGAATACAAAATATAAAATTTGTTTCTAATCACACTTTACTTACCAATCTTTAAAGCACAGTGTGAACTCTCAATGGTTATTCCATAGTAGATTAAATTTTAAATCAAGTGCATAAACAGCCACTGATAAAACTAATGCATAAAACATAATGACAAAAGGAACCTCTGTGACTGAACTCTAAACTACATTCCAATCTATAGATCTACAGACTCTGACAGCACAATAAATATATATATATATATAATATTAAAAAAAAAGGAATAAAGTCCAAACTAGCTGCTAGAATCAATTATCACCCAAAAGTCGTTACAATACTTGATTTCATAAGTGGTTGTTTGGTTTCTCTTACTGATTACATCAGGTTTTGACTATCAGTTTGAACTTTTAAACTGAAGGTATTGTGCATAACACAGTCTGATTCACTTGTCGTATAATTGAGTAATTTAGTCCCTATAAAGAAAATACTAGGGTAGCAGCTTAAAATGGATTATTTTATTGAAATGTAGGAGGTCAGTAGTGACTTACAAACTACTTATCTGTTACTATTCTCAGTTAGTATTTTTTGGAATTAGATTTTTTGTCACCCATATGAAGAAAATTTCCCCACTATGTTAGTGGAATTTAGAAGTCCTGTTACTCCCTCTTCAGTTACAGTAATGATAATAATAAAATTACAGCACCGATAAAAATTGTGAGAAAATTAAAGTAACGATAAAATGTGAGAAATCAGTCAAAGTTGAAGGACAACGAAAACATAGATATTTCGAATTTCCCTTCGAATATAAGTAATGTTTCTCAGAATCATGTTTAAAGTAATCATGCAAGAAACATAAACAAGGAGAGAGTTAAGAACAGATTTTGCAGATCCCAGAGAAAAGTCCAAAAACAGTATCAGTTCCCTTCTAAAGCAATATGTCATGTTCAAAAAACTCAGGTGAATGTCTTTATGGACGAAGCAAAATCTCACCTCCCTTGGTAAAAATATTTCTATTTTATCTTCTGAAGTTCATCAAAAACAAAGATGAAGCTTTGCCAGATAATGTACATCTTAATGCACTTACTGCAGATAAAATTCACCCAGTGTAACCCATCATGATGGGTTATATGGGTTATCACGACATAACCCATCGTGATGGGCATATATACCAAGACACAGATTTAGAGCCAAAATATGAAAATTTGTTGACTCAGAAATATTTAACACAAACACACTGGATACCCCTTCATCCATGCTCTTTGGGGTATGCTGTGTATAATCATTAAATGAATGGATTTTCAAACACTATTTGCAGCAAGCTCCTCTTTAAAATGCAGATTATTCCTCTGCACACCATTCGTATAAGCCACATATTCTGCAGGAGCATACCAGTGGCTTACCTTTACAGAGCCAAACTGTTAACAGGGGCAATGACAGGCTATCATTGGTACTGGCACCAGGGAATGCCCGGAGTCTCTGATTCAGATCTTGATTTCAGCTGTAGTAGATTTATCTTATATGAGTCAATTCTGTTGAGCATAGTCACTCTTAGGAGCCTGAACAAGGGCAAATACTGTTGATTTGCAACACTCATTCCTTCCAACTACTGTAGTTTCATGCTGCTATATTGCAATCTTTGGTGTGAAGTGGACATGAAGTCACAGTATTGTTAGTTTGTTCAGTTCTTTCACTACTGTCAGTCTGAAACAGTAAAAGGACAGGTCTGATTGTCATGAAATACTAATGAATACCAATTAGAATTGAAAAGTCATAAAAATTGAAGTGCTTTTATTAAAGATGTACATTAGTGGCATAATTTTAGGCTTTTAAAAAAGGAACTTTTGAGTGGTGAAAAGATGAGAGATAGGAGAGGGAAAAAAAAGAAGAAAAAAAGTAATGCCCAGGCAGAGGCATTTATGCAATACTGTGCAGTGAAAGGCTGTTAGGTGCTACTCTTTACCATTTATCATTTGGTCTTGAATAAGGGGATTTTTATAGAACAAAGTAATTTAACAATGACAAAGAACTCAATTGTAAACATTCTCAGATAGAAAAGAATAAGTGCACTTTCCAGCACATTGATATTCAATCCATAGAAACACATGGTACAAAAAAAACTATTTTACAGCATATAGCGGAGTTGCTGCAAGTTTTTTTTCCAGCTGTTGCACAGATTTTGACATTTTCCTTTTTTTAACAAAGGAAAATATTGTCTATTAGTTAAATTTTGCCAAACGAAATGAAATCTATCTCTGGTTTGATTGAAGTGTTGTTAAGAATAAAGAAAGGTCACATGAGGAAAAAGGAATAGCAGTAATCCAAGAAGAAAATATGAACATTTAAGTGAAGAAGTTGACTGTTAGCGTAGCCATATATGAAGAAGAATCAACTAATTTCTTGTCTAGAAATGCTTTAAGGTGCTGTAAGACTGCTAATTAATGTGATTGCTCACACTTGAATCATTTTGTGTCATGATCAGACTTCCTCGAAAGAATGGACTGCCATAGTATTTGGATTGTCTTAATAACTATAGATGAAGTCTGAAAAGATAAAGATGGCTTGCCAAGACTTTTTTTAACCTGTCTAGTCATCACAGCATCCTATTAAAATAGCATCATGTGGGATGAAGACAGACTTTTAAAAGTGCCATCATTACTATAAGTTGTAGGTGAGAAAAGAATTGCAGATCCTTAATTCTCTCAGGAATGAGAAAGTTTGGACATGTGTTTGTGTGTATATTTACAGACACACACAATTTTGCATGGAAGGCTGTGTTTCTGGTCCACCTCTGGACATCAAAGGGATGAAATGTTCATCAAATGAAATTATTCAGGGTATGGGAGAATAGATGTTAGGAATCTTCTGTTTCCACAGATATGGACTATTATGGATAAAGTAAAACTGAGGACAGGTTGTGTGCTAAGGTAAGCTGGGTTTGATCCACCTGCTTTGCAAATGTGCTGAGGCTATGTCACAATCAGACAAGAAACTGTGCACATACAGGATTAACCACCAACCTCAACTCTCTTCTGAAGTAAGAGGCAACACAAATATTTGACCTGCAATCCTCTGATCAACCATTCCAGACCCACCCTGCAAATGCCAACTTCTACCTCATAACACCTCTCAGAGCCTCTGTGCCCCCTGTCTGCCCAAGAACAAGGTAGATGTCATATAGCTCTTAGCCATGTAACACTTAAAATGCTGTTCACTATTTTGCAGATTCATCAAAAGTAGTCCAACCAGATTCATCCAAAAACCAATGAAGAAAGGCATGGGTAAAAACATAGCTTAGGCTGTTATGTAGGCTGTAATTCTGTGAATACGAAGGTTCATCACTGTTCCAGACAGTGGTACCTTTGCTTGGGCATCCTAAAATGTAGAATCATAGGGTTGTTTGAGTTGGAATGAACCCTTACAGGACGTCTAGTGTAACTCCCCTGCAATGAACAGGGACACCTAGAACTCCATCAGGTTGCTCAAAGCCCTGCCCAGACTGACCTTGCATGTCTCCAGGGACAAGGCATCCACCACCTCTAAGCAACCCATTCCACTGTTTCACTACTCTTACTTTAAAAAAAAAAAAATTCCTTATCTCCAGTCCAAATTTCTCCTTTTAGTTTGAAACCATTTACCCTTGCACTGTCACAACAGACTCTGTTAATTACATCCCCAATTCTTTCAATTCAGATTTGGTCAAATACACCCTGAACTGCTTGAGTGTCCCTCAGATGTCTTATGCAGAAGATATTTTAACTAATTTTTTCAAAAAATTTTATCTAAAGTCTAACTTTTTACAACACAATAGAAAAGTGGAAGTACCTCCAATAAGGTCGTAATGCCATCCATCCACTAAAAATGTTCTA
This sequence comes from Centrocercus urophasianus, assembly GCF_019232065.1. Taxonomy (NCBI): domain Eukaryota; kingdom Metazoa; phylum Chordata; class Aves; order Galliformes; family Phasianidae; genus Centrocercus; species Centrocercus urophasianus. The sequence continues at coordinate 832,655 of NW_024884141.1, read as the reverse complement.
TTAAATCAAAAGATGCTTTGCCAATAAGTTATCATATGACTGAGCAAGTATGACATTTTAAGAAGAACCGTTATAGACAAAACTAAATTCTGTCTCATATTTCAAATCCTTTAAAAAAGAAGACCAATTATTCTGTTAGCTTCAGTCTAGAAATCCAGACCAACTCTGCCTATTTTATCAGAATAATGCTGGGCCCCTCAGTGGGGCTGATTGGGCTGATTAGAGTCAACAGGAAACCTTTATTGATTTCAATGGGGTTTGAATTGCAGCCACAGCTTACAAAATTAACAGGCAGTAGGTCAGCCAGGCAATGACCAAAGCTATATGCACAGCAAATCACAGAATTAGACAACAATACCTGATCCTCATTAATGCAGATTCATTTTTGCAAATGATAACTGGCATTTTGCCATCATAGCACCATTGCAAATGTCACTCTTTCTCTACCCTCCCTGCTGGCTGAAGTTTGCTTCCCCAACCACATCTTGCTGCTCATGACCACCTTTTTTCTGGACTCCCACTGCTGCAGTTGCTTCTCTTGTGCTGCTGGGAACATGCAGTTCATTTTGCCTGAGAAACATCAAGGTAAGCCCATACTGCTCTTATTCCTGACTTTCCTGCCAAATTAACTGGCACCATAGCTGGGTACCAAGGGATGCATTGGTTCTATCACAGAGAAGATATATTCTAATACAAACAAAAACTCTGAATTTTGCCTGTCTCTGCTAAAATCCCAGGAAATGACATTGACTTGCAAGTTTGACCTACTGTACCTAAACATCTTTAAATTTGATTAAATGTTCTCACATTATAACATGGAGTGAAACAGTACTTTGAGTTGTTAAGTGTACTTTGAAGGGTTTTTTTTTACTTCCTCCATATCTTCAAGTCATTTGAGTTTTGGTAGCTCCAAAACCCCAAATGTACAGCAATAAGCAAGTAGATGGAATGAGAAAACAGTGGAATTTATGTCCCCTTCTAATCACAATCTCCAAAGAGAGAGAGGTATCAAAAAAAATTTAAAGGCAAGGAAGGCAGTATCTCTCTCACTGTTTTCTCTCTCTACTCTTATAAGAAAATGTAAGTAATAGGCAATAATAGTCTCATTCCAAAATGATCATTCACTGTTTCCAACTTTAGTAAGGCGGTCTATGAAATATCTTAGAATGCATATTATTAAAGTTATGTAGGAAATACATAAGTCTTCTTGTTTTCATCCAGAAAATAAGTGAAACAGACAGAAAAATGGAGTATGATATAGAATAATAATTTTTCAGTAGATAATAAAAAGAGGTACAAGGCATAATAAAAATTAAAGTCCTGATGGAATTCAGTGATGACTTTGCTAAGCAAGCCATTACATGTTTATATTTGACAATATAAATATATTGACAATTTGACGATAAAAATATTGAAAAGAGAAATGAGCTACATTTTATTAAAAATACACAAAAAAGACTCTTTTTTTTTTTTTTTTTTTTTTTGTCATAGCCCTGAAAACATTTAGCCTTATGCTTCTTGAATTAATAGAAAAGCAGACAGAATGAGCAGATTGGTATTCTCTACTTGAATCAGCACTACTGTGTCATGAGACACTGCCAGTTAAGCTTAGACACATTTAATAAGACAAGAAGTGTGGTAAGATTTGAGGATCTTTGTTAGCCTTTCAGATTATACAATATATTGACTCTTTGTCACTTTGAGTTTTGTAGCTAAAAAGATTTAAAATTAAATGAAAAGTTGAAAACCAGACAACTGTCCCAGAGTCCATCGCGGAAATGCCTATCCTTGAATTTTTTGCAGTACATAATTTGTGTTGTTTTTATTATTATTTTAAAATAAGGCTAAAGAAGTATATATCTTCTTCACTGTAATGTAACTTTAGAATTTAAGTATTAACTTTTATTATAAATTCTTTGTCCTTATTGAATCACGTCCCTTCTGAGGAGATTGAGTTTGTACAAGTTTATTCTGTGGCTAAACTCTGTTAAATATTTTTTTTTTCTTGCTCTCTGAGCTTGTGCTTCACCAGATATTTTACCATAAGAACTGTTTATAAGAATTACTTACAGTCTTTGTCATTCCTGTGACTGTGCTACCTATTTTTCTCCATTTGGCACCTAGACATACGCATTTACTTCATGAAAGATTTTATTGAACCAATCTGTAAGCTGTCACTTGGCCTCTGTGTTCCTTTTTCCTTTCTTACCAGTCTTTTTTTTTTTTATCACTATCAGGCTTCCTTGTTTTTGGACATTGTGAAATAATTTTAAAATATTAAACATGGTCTGAGAAAAGCTAATATGAATAAGCTTTGTGGTTTTTTTTTTGATGTTTATATATACATATACACATATACATAACCTCCACCACAATGGGTGAACAGGAACAAGCTTTTCTTTCTCGTCTTGGAGCTACCACCCGTAGGGCCCCAGCAAATCAAGGTCTTTTCATGATAAGATTGTGTGAAAGAGAGAGAAAAGAACAAAGAATCATTTCTCCAGCAGAACTGGATTTAAATACAGGAGGCAAAATGTCACATTGTGCCCTGTGCTTTTAAATGCCTGGACATGGAGCGCAATACCTCTGTACAACCACTTCAGGGTTGACCAGGAGTTCTCTGCTTCCTTCATGTTTTACCTAAATTATCTGGCTAGGAATGAAACTCTCTCAATTGAGATCTGGAACATCACTGGCCTCAGAAAGCAGAGCAACACTGATGCACACGATAAAGATGTACAAGATAGCAAGAAACAGAAAGAAGAAGTGAGCTGCTCTACTTTTTCAGGTGGTCTAAACAACTCGATCCAATTAATGGAAGTTTTCAGAAGCACTGGAGCTGAATTCAGGCTGGCTGAGTCAGTGTCCTTCAGAAGCATCTTTGCAGTGAATCTGCTGGTATTTTAGGTTAAATGGTATTTGATGGGCTCATCTTCACTATGTCAACTCTTAAATAGTATTAAAATGGAAATGAGCTTCATCTTGTACCCCTGAGTGATGCCCTGCATGTGTAGACCAACATCCTCACTCAAAAAGATGCCTACGTGTTTTTTTTTTAGCCCATCTTCATTTATATACAAAAACCTTCAAACATCCTATATGCCTGTTAAGCACAAGTGAAGCAGAACTTGACGATTAAACAAAGAGTGCAGTCAGACAAGGATAGCCAAGTAATCAAAGGATGAGCAGTTTATGACCCATTGAGCAAATCAGTGCTGTTAGAAAAATTCCCGCTGCCCACTGTCAACTCACTGCTTCCCTCTTTTATCAGTAGCCCTATGGCATGGCAAACCATGCCAGATAAAGGAGAAATTTGCACATGCCAAGGCATACAGCCTCACAAACAGGCTGGGGTACTTTGGATGTAACGAAAATGTTACATTTTCTTAATAGAATTTCCTGAAGATTCTGCTTACGTTGCAGTTCTGTTTTTTTCTCCTAACTACTACTTTGGATTTTGATCTCCAATTTAGGATGAAAGAATTTAAATACAATATTTCTAACTTCCAGAAAAGATTTCAGACTTCCAGAAAAAGAAGTCAGACTTTGTTTCTGAAAAGTTCTGATGGAAACAGTTGGAAATCAACTACTTTAAAGAAAATGAAAAAAAGAATTGAACATCTTCCTAGAATCATAGAATATATAAAATCATAGAATCAGTAAGACTGGAAAACACTTCTAGTTCTAGTTGGATGTAGTCCAACTGTCTGCCTAACACCAATATTACCACTAAAACTTGTCCGTGAGAATAACATCTACTCTTTTCATGAACCACCTCCAGGGACAGTGTCTCCAGCACCTCTGTGGGCAGTCTATTCCAATGTCTATTCTCTCTTTTTGGAGAAGACATTTTTCTTAATACCCAATCCAAACGTCTCCTGGCACAACTTGAGACCATTCCCTTTTGTCCAATTGCTAGTTATCAGGGAACAGAGGCCAATCCTCAACACACCGCAACCTCTTTTCAGGGAGTGGTAGAGGGCAATTAGGTCTCTCCTGAGCCTCTTCTTTTCCAGGCTGAACAATCCAGTTCCTTCAGACACTCCCCATAATATCTGTGCTCCAGACCACTCAACAGCTTTGTTGCGCTTCTCTGGACACACTCCAGGGCCTCAACGTCTTTCTTGTGGAGAAAGGCCCAAAACTGAATCGCAGAATCACAGAATGGCCAGGATTGGAAGAGACCTCAAGGATCATGAATCTCCAACCCCCCTGCCATATGCAGGGCCACCAACCTCCCCATTTCCCCGTTTAATACTAGACCAGGCTTCCCAGGGCTCCATCCAATATGGACTTGAACACTTCCAGAGATGAATGGGGCATCCATAACCTCTCTGGGCAGCCTGTTCCAGTACGTCACAACTCTCATAGTAAAGAACTTCCCCCTGACATCAAACCTAAATCTTCCCTCCCTCAACTTAAAACCGTTTCCCCTTGTCCTGCAGTTATCAACCCCTTCAAAGAGCTGACTCCCCTCCTGTTTGTAGGCTCCTTTTAGGTACTGAAAGGCTGCAATGAAGTCACCCTGCAGCCTTCTTTTCTCCAGGCTGAACAAGCCCAACTCCCTCAGCCTGTCTTTGTAGGGGCTCCAGTCTTTTGATCATCTCCTCTGGACCCTCTCCAACAGCTCCCTGTATTTCTTGTACTGGGGGCTCCAGCCCTGAACACAGTATTCCAGATGGGGCCTCACAAGAGCAGAGAGGGGCAATCACCTCCCTGTCCCTGCTGGCCACCCCTCTTCTGATGGAGCCCAGGATACCATTTGCTAACCGAAGACAGCACCTGTCTTTGGGCTCACCAGAGCTAAGTGCAGTGGGACGATCATCTCATTAGTCCTGCTGACTGCACTATTTCTGATGCAGACCAAGATGCTATTTGTCATCTTGGCCACGTGGACACACTGCTGGCTCATGTTCAGCTGAGCATTGATCAACACTCCCACGTCCTTTGTCTCTGTGCAGAGGGTATTACTCTTTCTGAGAAGAATTTCCCTAATAATATCCAATCTGAACCTCCACTGAAAGGGCTGTAATTGTCAAAGTGAGAAGAAAAAGGACTTCATTAGCTGTTTATATTGGTTTTCTAGTCTAGATAGAAGTAACTAGGTTGCAGTTAGAAAATACTTCAGCTCCAATTTTTCCACACCGAGTACATAAGCTAAAATTACCTGTTTCAGCAACTTGTGCAAACTTTATCATTTTTTCTATTTGGTGAAAATATTGTCTTGATTTCTTGATCTGAGATATATATATATTTAATAACTTCTAGATATAGTGAAGAAAAATATAAGGTTTCTAGCAAGTATTGAGAAATCAAAGCATTCCTGTGTTATGGAAGGAATACGTAGATGACCAGTGATATGTAACTGAGAAAGGTTGACCCAGATTGGACTGCAGAATTTTTGTACTTATGGGAGAAGCTATCTTAAAGGATAATGTGATACTCAGATATATTTTATCGCAAGCATTCTCACATTCTCAATGATTTCCCAACAAACGTTGTCACTTCCAAAAATATACTCAAAACAATTTATCAGTTATTTCTGTTTTAACAAACTAGACAATTTAGGAAATCTAGCAATTGAGTTACTTGTTGATTGATGCTGATTGCTCCAACTCTCATAGTTTAATGGGTCTGTGACCATAATAACCTTCCAGATATATTGCTCCATGACCTTTAGCAGCCATTCTCAGTTTTGAGAGGTGACTCAGCAGCCAAGTCAAAAGACACAATTCACAGGGTTTCTGACCTATGTCTTGCCTTTCATAGTGACTAGTTTGAGCCAAAGCTGTCAGTATGATCTCGTGATACTTAAGGGAAGTCAGCTACCCTCAGCTTGTCAGAGAATCTACCCAAAGGCTTAATAAAACACGGCAGATTTAAAATGTCTGGTACTTTCTTCAATACTTGGAAATACTTGGCAAGATCATCTTGTATAAGCCACTTTAGGCTATACCTTGGAGGAGACTGGGGAGACTGATATTCCAGCAGTAAGAAAGCATGCAGAGAAATATTCCTATAGGATGCTGAGCATTACACTTGGTTGAAGGAGGAGGCAGCTAGGTAGCAAAATGAGCTGCAGTCTCCTTGATGCCTCTCCACCTCACCCACAAGTAATCCTGGACTCAGAACTGGAAGTTCTGCTAACAATGCAGATTACAATAAATAAATAAATAAATGACCTGATTCTTGGATCTTTCACCTACACTTTGAAAAAGTGGTGAAGAAATAAAGAAATTATTTTTTAGTTACATTTAGCAGCTTTTAGCACAATGAGTCATTAGCAGTAATACAGGAGAACATTTTTATAGTGCAAATACCAGGGTGCAACTTTTGACACTTCAACTTTTAGTCAGTGAAGCAAGTGTTAGGTTTTTAAAATTTTAGATTGTATTGAGATTGCAGGAATGCTGCATAATTTCTCCTGAGCTTTGCCCCAGAGCCTCACTTCTCACATTGGAATCCTTTTATTCTTCTTCGCCATTCACAAGATCTCTACTTCCAGAATTAATCAGATGACAACTTCACTGAAATGTTACTGGGGGAAAATAATATTTAACTTGGATTGTCTGATCGTACCTTTGTTTGGGTCAGCTCTTTGCAGTGTGAAAGAATGAAACCTCTCAGTGCAACCACCAATTGTACAATGCCAGTTTGGTAATTAGAAAAACCACTCATTGCTTTCCTATAGAGTGACATTTGTACTCACAGTAATTTCAGTCTAACCTATGAAGTGAAACACATCCTGGTTTCCTAGAAGTGCTTGTTTGATGCAGAGTTGACTCTGTGTTCCTTTTTATCTATAGACTGGGTACACACAGTCAGAAATTATTTGGGATAATTTAGATTAAAACAGTTGAAAGGGTAGAAAGGAAAAAACTGTAAGATGTCTACTTGAAATAATTTAGTTCTTTGTTAAGACCCCTTAAGGCTGAAAATTGACAAGCTCAGCTACATTTTCTGCAAACTAGCACCCAACTGTCAATGTGCTGTAAATAATTCCTCAAATCTGTACTTTCCATGATAAAAAGAAGGGGAAGTTCACTGTTGAATCTGTAGATCTCTTTTGTTTTCTGTGAATTGCTTGCTAATTAACTGATGATAATATGGTATCAAATAGTGGTAGGAATGTTACATAAATGTTTAAGGGTATTTCTGATTTTTATCCTGGTGTTTTCCAAGACAAGCACTCACATAAAATCTGGAATAGCAATGCTTTTTGAGGATATTTTTTTGAAAAATACTAAATCTAATTTGTACCCAATCTTTGTAAAATACAGTGAGATGAAGAAATACCCTTAAAAGGAAGAAAAAGTAGTTATATTGAAAAAAATAATAAAATTATATCGCAATAAAAATAAAACAACTGTACTGTACTATACTATAAAACAACAGTACATGTGTGATCCTGTGTGATAATTAAAGAAAAGTAATCATACAAGATTCAATATACAATTGGCATCAGTGTTATTCATTTTCATCAGGTAATAATGAGAAGTTTTCCACAGCCATAGGATTTCCTACTTCTGATTCACCAATGTAGAATTACAGCCTACAAATGTTGTATTTTTAACAATGACATAATTAAGCATTTTACAACTTAAGAAGCACCTAGATTTTTTTACTCTCATTTTAGTAGATTTTATGCCAATTTTTTGATCATTTCCTGCAGTTCATAACTGGGAGAGACATTTGCTAATGTCCCAGTTTTTGTGTGACCCAGAAAGGAGATTGTGGTATTGGTATAAATCCAGTGGAAGTCTAAAAATGTTATTAGGGACTTGGAGCACATGAAACACAAAGAGATGTTGAGAGAAGCATTCATACAACCCACAGAAAAGAAATGCAGAAGTGAAAACCTGACCTTTAACTACCTGATGGAACATTACAGAGAAGACAAACTTAAACTCCTCTCAGGAGTAAAGACCAAAAAATGAAACAAGTGGAATTTCAATTATAAATGATGAAAGAAAAAAAATCACAGTGAGGATGATGAAGTAATGAAACAAGTTACTCACAAAATCAGAATCATGGATTATCAGAAGCTCAAAGGGACTTGTAATGAGTTCCAACTTCTGGATCCATGTGAGGAAATCTGAGTTAAATCACATATCTAAGAGCACTGCATTGCCCAAAGGCTTCTTGAACGGTGACAAGTTTGGGGCCATGACTACTTCCCTGTGGAGCCATGACCACTTTCCTCAGAGCCTATAGAGGCTAGGTCTCAATTCTTGGAAATATTCAAAACCTAACGGAACACAGCCCTGAGAAACTTGATCTAAATTGAAGTCACATGTAAATACAAAATTCACTGTTGGTCCTACTTGGACTGGGTTCTTGGAATAGGTGACCTTCAGAGCTCGCTTTCAATCTAAATTATTATACAGTGCTATAGTTTTCAGCAAAAGAAAAAGGAATTTAATTTTTTTCTTTGTATTATGAAAGATTAAACTTTGTAAGTATTTATTTTACCTGAGAAATATGCTAATATTACCTCATCAGCCTAGAAAATTTATTTTATTTATTTAATATCCTTTAAAGATACATTTCTACAACAGTATCATAGATAATAGTGTCTTCATGGCATAGCAAAATATTCAGAACGACCAAAAAAAATTATAACAAAAGAAAACTACAAAGCAAAGAAAAAAAGGAAGAAAGAAAAAGAAAAAAGAAATCTCATCCCCTAGAACAATGTTCAGTCACCATAAGTATTGGCATTAAAATTTTTCAGCAGTTCTGCAAAAAAAAGGAAACAATGAAAGATCATTTGCATAAATTCTACTGCTAGATATAACATCAAACATAAAACCAAGAAACAGGCTTTTGCAGAAAGAGTTGCTTTTATGAACAGTTTTGCAGACTGTTCTAACAGTTACTAAATAACATACCTAAAATATGAGCAAATTAATGAGCAAGCAGGTATTGCACCACTGCTTTTCAAACAAGCCAAAATCTCCTCAGAGAAACAAAGCTGGTGAGATATTTGTAAAGTCTACGTTACACTTCCCAGAGCTGCTGAATGATCAGAATCCATACTCCAGGAGTTGTGTAAAAGGATAAACATTACTGTGAACTAAAGTTACTTATGTCACTTATTGGTTGCCACATGTTACATGCGCCTTACTCAGTTCAGTCAATGCAGACTGTGTTAGAACCCTTCCTATGCATATGAAGGTTCAAGCTGTGTCAATTGTGATGACCAGGGCAAAGGTCTGGACTTAGGTGCCCTGTGTGACAGTCAGGTCTTACTGATTTATGGGAAAAAAAGCAAGCTACAAATAGAACAACAGCAAAAATAAAAACTATCAGCGATGAAGAATAGAAATGCCTTAATGTGTATCTACAGAGTTGTAATCTGACGTTAAGTCAACCACATGGTCTCTTTTGTCTGGGAGCTAGACAGCCTAGCTGAGCTAAAGAAATTTCATTATTGACCAACACTACAAATAATCTGCATTTCATTCACTACAGCCAAATCCTCTCTTCTTGATTACAAAACCTATTCTGCTTAGTGCAGACAGTATTTCATTGTCAACCACAACTGGACTCAGATTTTGGCAGAGATAGCTCAATAGGTCTGTGGATTCTTCTCCTCACCATCCTAAGAGAGACGAAAGGGAATCAAGAGCTTTCAGAATCCCCAGCCATCAAAGTTGGCATGACATCAGTTCTGGAGAGCTGTGTGGAGCATCTCCGCCAGAGCTGTACAGACAACTGCATCACATGATGCAGGAATGACCTCTGCACAAGATTAGACTTGGGGTGATGATGGTCCTGACACCTCAGAGCTCCCTCCATCCTTGCCCAGCACTGGGTGAAGTGATGAAATTTAGCTCCATCTGCCACAAAGCTCTTAGTTTGAGTTCCCATGCACTCAGCCTGCTGTGAGCATACACTTGGAGCTCTGCCACCCAGGAAGGAGGAGCCCATTACACTATGAAAATTATTTTCATATCTCCAGAAGCCAGCATTTCCCATGACACAGGGAAGAACATTAGATGTTTTTGATCCATTCATTTTTTCAAAGAATGTGAAAACCAAAGAAGCTTAATGTCCAAAGTCCCTTTTTTTTACAGCCAGTGCGATTTTAATTACCTGATACAAGCCATTCTATCTAGGCTAGGAGTTAAATCTGAAGATAGGAAAAAAACTTGCAAAAATGGTGCATAAAATAGATAACTTTGCATTAAAGTTTTTAAAATTAGGGAAAAAATACTTTTGTGAATTCTGTAACAAGGAAGAAATTTCAAGACAATAATGATAAGAAAACAGCAATTACTGATGCTTTATTTCACTTTTTCATGCCTTTTTTTGTAATCATGAGTAGAAATTCCCCTTTAAAATAAAAATTCTTAAATCAGCATACATTTCTTTTAGCTATGCAGTCAGGAAAAAAAATAAACAAATAAAACAAAATAATTAGGGATATTTAAAAAAAGAAAAAAGAAAAAAAGAAAGATAAGGAAAAAACTACCATGATTATGGAAGAGCAGAAAAGGGTCCAGATTCAATGCAGAATGTTAAGGAATGTGGCAAAAGAGAAGCTCTTTTTTTTTTTTTTTTTTTTTTAATAATAATAATAGTCATCCTAATTAAACAAAAAATTGGATTTGCATTTTGAATATTGCACCACAAGTGAGCCTAAAGCAGCTGCTTCATTAGTTCAAAATACGTAGAAAAAAGACAGAAAGCATAGAGTTGGTGTCAAATGCTACTGGCATTGTGTCACATTTATAAGTCTTAATTTTCATATATGCACCTATTTGCACTTTGCAGGTGCAAAGGTCAATTATTGCAAGCATAATTAACATATTACTGCCAAAAGTTGTTAAGCTGTTCAGGCAAAATGAGGATTTGAATAACAAAGCATGATAACTAGATCCTGTATTAAAGGTTGAGTAATAAAATTTAGTATCTGAAAAACTTGGCTCATTTAGAATACTGTTAGTTCCAAGAGAACATCATTTGACTTAATAAAATCAAAAGTAATGGAAATGACTGCATTCTGTAGCATGGCTGGGGAAAAAGCGTGTGAAACTCATGCAAATTAGCATGAAAGAAACTTGAAGAAAATGCTCCACAAAGTAGAGAAACTGATCTACATCTGCCTCTGAATAGCAAAAGGACTTGGGCAGACTTTTAGGAGCAGCATTTCAATGCCTATGAAGAAGTAACCAAGAAGGTAGAGCAGAGCACAGCTACCACTTGCCATCCACCTGTACCCCTAAGTCCTTTTTATCAGGGCTGTGCTCTACTGTTTCTTCCCCCAGCGTGCACTGATAGTGGGGGTTGCTGCAACCCAGGTGCAAGACTGTGCACTTGGATTTGTTGAAATTCTCCTAGGCCTGCTTCTTGAGCCTATCTATGTCTCTCTGAATAGCATCCTATCCCTCAGGTATATTGACTACACCCAACAGCTTGGTACAACCTGAAAACTTTCTGAGGGTGCACTTGATCCCCTTGTTGATGTCGTTGATGAAGATCCCAGTACTGAACCTTGAGGGACACCACTCATCACTGATCTCCATCCAGATACTGAGCCATTGATCACCATTCTCTGAATACATCAGTTCTTACTTTGTTTACTGATGCCAACATTCCATCATAGAAGGTCACCAGATTGGTCATTAACTATCTGTCCTTGGTCAAGCTGTGCTGGCTGTCACAGATCACCTCATTTTGCATGCATCTTAACATAGCTTCCGGAGGACTTGCTTTATAATCTTCCCAGACAGACGTGGGGCTCACTTGCCTATAGTTTCCTGAGTCTTCCTGAATCTTTTTAAAAACAGGAGCGATAATTCTATCTTTTCACTCATCAGGTACCTGACAGCCATAACTTTGTGAATATGATGGAGATGGCTTGGAAATTACATCAGCCAGTTCTATCAGGAATCTGGAATGCACCTCATGTGGCCTTGTAGACTTGTACTCATTCAGACTCATCAGGTGGTATATGTTTTTCTTGAAAATGGAAGCACTAGTGGCATTTATAGTCACAACTTCTGAAGCAACTCTGAGAAATTGTGAATAAGTTCCATGCATGAAAGAAGGAATAAAAGCTAACGGCTCCTATCTGAGAAGGAAATTGAAGAGTAGGTGTTCAGGCAAATTAATTCCCGAATATTCTAAATAGAACAGCATCATTTTTATTGACTCTAAAAATGTATAATAGCCAATAAAATTTTATACAGAGAGAGAAAACATAGAAGTGCTGAATTGTAAAAGATTAACTATATGCTGGGGTCTTTTATGTTTTCTTTTGCTTATTGTTTTTCCACAGAAAGAAAATAGAACTGAATTTAAGTCTGGATAGCTTTCCAACTCTAAATCTATTCACCGACTCACAATTAAATTATACACTAAGTCTTGTTTCTGCAACTTCTGAGGAATACTTAGACATCATTCACATAATAAGTAATCTCTCCCAGATACATGACTCAGCTGTCTTGGGTAAGAGGATACACTCTTCACATATGATATACAGTTCACATGTGATGTACTGGCTTATAAGGAACATCAGTTCTGTCCAAAGCATGAAATTATCATATGGGGATGTCAACAGTATAAAGGTCGATGTCACAAATAATAAAATATATTGATCACAAGATATATAAGCCAATGAATCACTACAGTTTAGTGTTTTCACAGTTCTGTGAAGTAAGTTAGAAATCTGCTTGAATCAAGAGTAGAGATCGCTATACTGGAGAGCTTCATTTAGTCATTATCATTCTCTTGTTTGACTCCACTATCACTTGAGCTATTAGGACAGAAAAAGTGAAGATGCTCAATTGTCCTCGACAGTTCTTAGAAAAAGGACAAAATACATTTCTATACAATAGGGATTTATAGAGAACTTTCAGAGCAGAGAGCAAGAACACTGCTAGTTCCAACAGCAAAGGTACATCTTAGTACAGTTCACATATGATGTCTTGAGCATTAAAACCTATTCCACTGGAAGACTTAATAGTCATGACTAAGACTCAAATTTCACTATTTTCAAGTAAGAAAGAGAAACTTTGTACATCTGGTCAAAAAGATTATCTGAACTGGTAGTTTCTTTTCATAAAGAAGCATGTTGATGACTGTTATGCATCAGCCTTTCAAATGACAAAAATAGATAGATGATAGAGAGAGACAAATATTTGCCTCCATATCTACATTAATATTGCTAGACTTATACAGACAGTTATATTAATTAAGGAATCATACATTAGCTCTTTCCAGTTAAATTTAAAGTTTCTTATTTATTATTACATGTAGTGACAAGCAAAATATGCTTCTACTGATTTTTAATTCTAAGATATTCTGATCGCAGTTGATGTTTAGGTTAATCTCTTAAGAATTTCATAACAGAATATATGAAACTGCAGAGCAACCATAACAAGCATCATCAGAAATGTACTGCTATGTGTTTATTATTATATTATATTATATATTATTTATTATTATTATTTATTATTATTATTATTAATTATTATATTATATTATTATTATTATTCAAAAATTCAGAAAGGCACAGAAAACAGAATTTCAGTTACAGTAAAATAAAAATATTGCTAAATGCTTGCTCTAGATTTTATGGAAAAAAGGTCTTGCTAAAATTGATTTCATCCCCTGATGACCACGTTACTTCAGATGGTAAATATAACTGTCAAATATAAAATATTCAGGTTTCTGAAAGGCCATTACATGAGAACCTCATAAAAATAAGCAGAATTAAATGGTATTAAAGCATAGATTTATCAAACATAGAACAGACTAGATGATAAATGTAAAAACATTGCACTAACATGATTTGAATTGAAATGTCTCTAATGCAGTTTTGGAGCTATAGCAGCATGTCCTGCACTATTGAACTATTTCACTAAATGGTTTGAATGATGAAAAATTTGGACAACCTAAGGATTGCCATGGTCAAGAATTATAAAGGCAGGTCTGTTGAGGTTGATTCCCCACAGAAGGGCTGGGATTCATGTTGCCAAATAAAACTTCCTACTTTGTGGATATTTGAGCTAGTCGTCTCATAAGAAAAGCTACTGACTTTCAATACTTAAAGGAGGAGAAATAAGTACCTATTTCAAATGCCTATACATGATCAGATTAGCCACACCCTAGAAGTGGCTATTTCTCTAACTTGATAATAAAGAAAACATGGGCTAACTCATATTGTAAATATTTGAAATTATTTAAATTATTCCTATTCAGTATTTTTATAAGATATATACTTAGGAATAAAGAAAATATGTAAATCTTAGAAAGAAAGGGGCTGAATATTGAAAATGTGTAGACTGAATAGATAGCAGCTTGTTTTAGGCAAGCAGAGAAACTCCGATGATATTTATTTTAGCAGAAAATTCAATTTAATCTCCAGATATATCTCTGAAGAGCAATATATCCAGTCATTAGTAAGGAGCAGTACAGAAGTGATTTTATTTCAGTATAGTATATCATAACATTGATACACACAAACTGCACAAAATTCAAGTTTCTTACACTTAAATGAGGATGTTGTATGATGTGACCAGAACAAAGGGAAGAAAGGTTTCAGAGGCTGAGGAAAAAAATTATTTCAGTAAAAAGATAAAAAGCTCAAAGTTGGTTAACTTTCCATCTGATGACTAAGAAGTGATTTGAATGCAGTGTGTAATATGGTAGAAAAAGCCATAACAAGAACCAGTGACTGCAAGCTGCTGCCAGACAGCGTTACAATGGGAACATGGCACATGCTAATAGTGGGGGAGAGCAGCCATCAGAACAAGTCACCCAAGGAAGTGATGGCTTCTCTATCATCTGACACCTTCCAAGAGTGAATACCTTGCAGGGGAATATTCATCTTTGAAATACAGTATAATTTAGTCCACTGTAAGTAGCTGTCTTAAGAAAACATGACTAAATCTTATGTCTTGTATTGACCCTCCTGGGCTTAAGATTCTAGTTGGTGAGCAGAGAATAAAGATCAGGCAAGTGCATGGATGGTGCCTTGACAAGATGATGTGACATCAAATCCCTGAGTTTACTCATTTCTTTAGAAACTTTTTCAAACAGGCTTTCTGAAGTGCTGCCTTACCAGCATGTGCCAAAATTGTAAAAGAACAAAAAAATGTGAAGACCTCCAATGATGAATATAGGTGGATATACTAGAAGTAATAGGTTATGTGGTAATCTACACAGACTCAAAGGGGCACTGGGAACAGTGGAAAGTTGGGAAACCCCTGAGTTTGCATCTGGGAAGATCTATTAGATTATGAGACCAGGGAGATTTGCAAGGATGGCCACAGAAAAATGGGAGATGGAGATTAACTATTCAACAAGCAGAAATCTTCCCCTTATCAGTTAAAGATAGCATCACACTGTACACACTGCACACAAGCACTGCTGGAAATAAAATCAATAGCATTTTCTGGAAGGTTAGGATTTTAATCCTGGAGTCCCGACCAATACTAATTTAAAATTTCAATTTCATCACTTGAGTTTCCTGGCAGCTTCACTTACTTTACTTCTCGTTATGCGTTACAGGAGCTGTTCAAATAGCTGATTGATTCTTCCTCAGAGAGCAGTCAGCTGCATTGGAAAACTTTTGTATGCATACTTGCTTATGTCTGTCTAGTTCATATGCTGATGACACCACCCGTTAGCATGCATTCCCTTATAAATGCAGAGGGATATCTTGCCTGTATTGCTGCATGCTATGAGATAGCAAGACATATAAAGCTGTGATTTAAATTCTACAAGGATATTAAAATTCTTAATATTAATGGAAAGGACGATAAAAGTTAATGAATAACTTAATCATACGTTTGAATGCCTTTTTATTTTCTTTCTTATTGTGTGTTTATTACACGGATTTACTGCAGGGAATCCTGAGACATTAACACAAAGAATTTCTTCACTCTGCAGGCACTAAAAAGAATTTGTATAAAGATGAGAGATTGAGAATACACACTGAGTTCACTGCTTTCTAATTTGTGCATCCAAATTTATGCCATTTCAGCAAAAGCTCAGCACCCCTTCCTCTGGCTCATCCCAACGTTCACTCTGAGGAGCCCAGCACTCTTCTGCACTGAGTGCCCAAGATGTTTGCTGTGATGAGAGAAACCAGCTTCTTTGTTTAAAAGTTGTTAGTTCTCATCAAGAAGGGTTAATTCCTATATTTATTTTAAAAAATCACTCTGTCAAACTATTTTACAGATAGTTCAGTATTCTGGTGTCTGGTATTATATAATATAGAATCATAGAATGGCCTGGGTTGAAAAGGACCACAATGCTCATCCAGTTTCAACCCCCTGCTATGTGCAGGGTCACCAACCACCAGACCAGGCTGCCCAGAGCCACATCCAGCCTGGCCTTGAATGCCTGCAGGGATGGGGCATCCACAGCCTCCTTGGGCAGCCTGTTCCAGTGTGTCACCATCCTCTGAGTGGCATAATAAGAGTGTTGCTTTATATTGTCACATATCAGCATAAATGTTTGTATAATATATATAGCTTATGGATACTATCCTTATTGTTAAAGGATCTGAAAATGATCCTGATAACAAGCAATATTCTTTACAAGCAGTGTTTGCTAGTAAGGCATTCAGGATATTAAGGTTGAAATCATCAGAGATAACAAGAAAATTTAAGAAAAAAAAGACAAATTATGTTAATGAACTAAGAAATGGTTCCAAAGGAGAGAAATATATGGCAATAGGACCAAAAATGAAGGACACTGTAATACTTTTTTGAAGGAAAAAAAAAAAAAAAAAAAAAAAGGATCTGTAAAGAATGCAGATCAAGAAAAGAAAAGCATGAGATAAAAAGGAGGTGATTAGAGAAAATGCACTGAATCATCTGGATAGTGTTTGACATCAGGAAAAGCAAACAAGAGTCTGATGGAATACATGTTCCCAATTATAATTATGCATACTGTATCATAGCTAGCATAATGAAGACTTCTGCAGTTAAGGTAGGTTTCTACTTTTCATGCTATTTTTCACTTTTCCAGTTGCTTGTAAGATTTTTTTATTCCTTCTGGCAGCACTATATCCTTCCTCTCTGTGCAGTACATTAAGAAAATTTTAATAACTCCTGATAGTAAAGATAATTTCAGAAATATCGCTGGAGTATAGAGCTCATATCAAATGACTAGAAATTTTGTCCAGTTTCACAAAGATTGACAGGGTACCAGACTATACATTTTCTCTTTTGGCCCATGAAAGAATTATTATAACCCATAGCAAAATATCAGAGATTGGTTTTAGGAATTACTCAGCCATATGTGCCCACATTACATTGTTAAAAGAACAATCCCAGCTTCCGTGGAGTTGGTACTGAGAGACTGTGGTTGTATCATGATGAGACCAATGGTCTCAAAAGGCTGGAGGCAAGATAGATACCTCTGTCCAAAAATTCCCAAGTTATCACAATAATCTCACAGGCACTTAATTCTCATGGCCCGGAACAGTGCCATAGTGTTTTGGATATATTACAT
This sequence comes from Centrocercus urophasianus, assembly GCF_019232065.1. Classification (NCBI taxonomy): domain Eukaryota; kingdom Metazoa; phylum Chordata; class Aves; order Galliformes; family Phasianidae; genus Centrocercus; species Centrocercus urophasianus. The sequence goes on along the minus strand of NW_024884141.1, from coordinate 815,180 downwards.
AATATATCCAAATTTATATATTATACAAATTGGTCTAGCCATTAAACTGAGAAGCTGTACCATTAATTTAATCTCAAATCCTCACTAAGACAAATATTAAATCATTTTTCTTTGTAAGTTTACCCAACATATACAACAGCACTAAATTAGATGTATTTTAACTGACTTATCCATTCAGGAATTGCTAGTATGCAGTTTTTATGAACTTTCCCAGTATGAGCAGGCAGTAATAACAAAATGAAGTGATGCATTTGGAGCTCCTTATAAGAATCAAAAAGAAAGAGCATGAGATTTTATAGTTGATCAAAATCTCACTCAAAGGACAGAATGACACAAACAGCAAGCTGAAATTTCCAATTAGCTGCTTATAAGATGCTGCAGAGCTGCTTTGATATCTTGTCAAAGTAAAGGATAAGTCTTGCTCTTTGAACATTTTAATGGATATTAACAGGTATTCTGTGACAAAATGGGACGCCGTCATGTACACACCTGCATTTTACAAAATAAGCAGAGACATCAGAATATGCAAATTTAAGCATATAGTAAAAAAACTAGTCAATCTGTTGGTCACCTGCTCAGCTATAACCAATACAAAAAATGTTATTTAGCTCACCAGAAACTTAAAGACACCATTTTCCTGGGTAAGCAAAAAAGCAATTGGTAAGATTTTGTCAAATTTTAGTCATAAGTATGCATCAGACTGGAAAAGTAATATGTTTAATAAGGCATTGATTAGATTTCCAATAAAAGTTACATTTACCCAAAATATTTTAGTGGCTTTGACGTGGGATTTGTGTATCTGATATGCACTCATTTCAAATTATTAGAACAATTTTCATTAGCTGTCCCTATATCTGCTTGCTTCTGATTGCTAGAAATGGTTTATTGCAGTTCATTTTCTGTGTCAGTACATAATTTGATGTCAGAATTAGTATTGATTTTTTTAAAATCTCTTCCCTTTCACAGTTTACAAAGTTAGTTTTGCTTGGTCACATCAGCAGAGTGAAAAATATATTTTGCTTACTGAGTTGAATATCAGCAATGCTAGAAAAACTCAACAATGGTGTTGTGTTCCAGATGATGTATTTTGAGGAATGAGTTATCCAGACAGGCAAGAAAGAGCGCTGGATTGTCAGTTTGTCTCAATTGGTGGGGGAGAGGGCAAATGGCTCCTTAGCTGAGGAATAATGCAAACCTATTTGTGCTATAGGTGCCATTGCCCTCTTTGGCTGTGGCACAGTCACACAGTGCCCTCCGGGAGACTCATTTGGGGATAGGATACTGAGCACTGTGCTATTTTCATAATATGTATTTAAAGACTAAAGACTTTTTTTAAGACTAACAAGGCTATAGACACAGCATTCACTAGGTAAATACTGAAGTCAGTGCAATTTACTACCAGTTTCTTGGAAGTAGTGTGAGCATATTAATACAAGATGAAAACAAATGACCACATTAGAATTAGCCATCAACAGGAATGCCTTAATCTCTCTCTACCCAGCACAGTATGAAAATATTTTTTCGTGACAGCGATGACTAATTTTAAGTGAACAGTTTACAGCTAAACTAGCAAAACAGCACTATTTAGCAACACTCCACTGAATCTAGTTCAGTGCACCTGGTAAAAATTTTTGCTTACACTACAAAACTATCCTTCCTTCATGTTTAAAAACAAAAAGACTCATTATAATATGGCTTTTAATCCGTAAGACCCTCATACACCTGAACATACATTTGCCTCCTTATATGTCTGGATGTAAAGCCAAAGATTCACGAAATTAAACTGGCTTAAAACTAAATTCCCTTTAAAGACAATGAGACACCGTTTGTCCAAAGATACATATTATCTACTTCTCATCACAGTGAATTGTGAAAGTAATGACACACAGTTTGCAGTCTGTCTCCTGCAAACAGGTTTCCATATTTAATCAGTAATTGTCATCCTTTGTTCCCCAGAGAGAGATAATTTGACATTCCTGGTACCTAAGCGTCCACAGGTTGCAAGCATTTAAAAACTTAAATATCACACCCAAATAAGAACTTTGCTCTTAATCCTCTCTTCACATTTCTTGCTATCGTGAGAAAATCAACCACATTCCCATGCTTACAAAAAAAAATCCCTGAGAAAAACAAAAGCAGAATGATGAACAAATAGAAAATCAGTCATCCTTATGGATCTGACCCACTTTTTTCCCAAAGTTACTTGTCTGTCTCTCTCCTCTGAATTATGTTCTGCTTTATGCTGTTAGATCTACAGATTGCCTAGACATGTTAAGGATATATACTATAATGCATATTTATGGTATTCAGTCACAATAAACAGCTGGTTTGTGTGCATGCAATGTCATTTTGTGTTCAGCAAATTCACAGAAATCCTGGAAGGATGACAAGGTTTCACTGTGCTTAAGACTGTTGGTCAAAAGCAACGTTTAGGAAATCATCTTTCAAGTAAGAATATGTATTTTTTTTCAATCAGGAATTGACATGTGAGCTTTGTTTGGCCCTTATTTAAGGCTGGCAGTTCAGCTAATATAAGCTGTCACATCTTAGCCCATGGTTTACATTTCCATTTAACTCTTTATTTGCTCTCAGATTCTCAGAGCTGTAAGCGAAATGCTTACTGTGGTTGAAAGTTTCTGTGATATAGGCTTGTTATAAGGATGTATGACAAGCTCAAGATAAGTGTTTCAGGCATCACATTAGAAGAGTTACATTAGTTAAGTTCTAATAGGATCAAACCTTTAATCATTTAATTTGCCAATTTCAAATGCAAAAAAAAAAAAAAATGGTTATTGGAAAAATTCCAGGTTGTGGTGTCACAGTTTTCAAAACAGATACTTCTGCTGCCTTCCGTTCTTTCTTTCTCATTTTTAATTTGAGTTAAATCCCTTCTAAGCATCATAATGACAAAAAGAAAGTTAATCAGCAAAGGGCTCTAGGTTATTGATCCTTTCAATAAGGATCAAGAAAGACAATAGAGGACTGAAGGAAGGCCAATTAACCTCTTCCAGTAGAGTAAATATATGAAACTAATAAATTCTTTTATTAGCGAAAAGATTTCTGTTAATTTTTCTTACAATAACACTTAAATTCTAGGCACTCAAAGGAATGAGACAGTCTAACTTAAGAATGATTGTGAAGGACAAGCTCTGGAGGTACACATCTCAATCCATTTCTTTGTTCTGAGGAGACAAAGGGAGAAAGAAAATGAAAAAGGGAAGGGAACGGAAAAGAAGAGAAGGGAAGGAAAGGGAAAAGGAAAGAGGAGATAAGAGTCCCTTAAAACTCAAAGGACTCTGAACATATTGTAGTAGCCCATTTTACTACATAGGGATCGTCTGAAAGTCCCACTAAAATGAAAAAATTATGACAAGGACATGAGTTATAACATACTGTGAAAATGAGGAATTAGATTTGCTTTGGCTTCTTCAACCTTCTGAAACTGAATAAGTATACACACTTGTTTGGATTATTGTTTGGGAGGATATTTAATCCAGGTTAGAAGGCAATTGTCTTATAAGATTTAAAAATTCATAAACAGCAGAAATAGTAAAAATAGTCAGTGTGGTGATTTTTGAAAAATTATTTACATGAACCTGTTGACTCCATACTTGCAGAGCCTACTACTTATCCTGAGAAATTCATATATAATAAGCAAAAAGGCCAACAAAATGAATTGCATCATATGATGACAGATCTACATGGAGAGTAAGCTACACAGCACATGCAACTCTAGCCCATTGAGAATTTCTGCTGTGCCTACCAACCTAAAGAGTAAGCTGGGATAGAATCTATGTTTCACTCTGTTTTTTTTTTTTTTATACTCTTGTGCTATATTACTAATTTTTAATTTCTAATTACTAATTTACTAATACTAATTTCTGGGACTGAAATGGCAGTATGTTTATGAACAATATCTCAATGTCAACTAAGTTCTATTTTAATATACTTTAAAACATTAATTCTGATGCCATGGATCTCAAATAACACATCTGCATAGACACTGTGTTTATACACAGCCACGATATGAAGTCCACTTTCCCTAGTTTATTAAAATTTTTATAATAAAAATTTTTACTAGACAGTATAATGCTTGACTTTCAAACATATTTTCCATGAATTTGCTGGTGTCATCTGCTCTAAGACAGTAACGAAACTCAGACCACCTTTTTCTCTAGTGATTTTCCCATATTAAAGAATGAAAGCTAATTTGTGTTTTAGATGTGGTTCAGTCTCAGCATTGCTGCAGATTATTATTGCATTTCTATATCATACAGTCAAAATAGAATTAAGAAAGCAAGAGGAAAGGAATTTTAACCAGTTAATGTTACATATCTTCTACAGCATACACCTTTTCCATAGCCTATTTATTAACAGCTTCTAATTCTTCATTCCCATTATTTTTCATCGGTGTCTAGTCTAGTTTCACCATTCCCCATACTACATCTCTCCACACAACCTTTTAACGTATGTTCTCTAATTTGCCATCAATATCTCCTTTCCCTTCTTCTTGAATATAGCCACTGCTACTTACCCTCATCTCAGCTCATCCTCTTTACCAACAGATGTACAAACCTTGAAATAATGCTAGGAGTATCTTTAGAAAGCTAAAATAAGAAGAGCACTTTTACTTGTTAAAATCAATTACTCATTCAAAAGCTACCTCTCTCCCGGAAGTCTAAGGAGGCAAGCACTGACATTCATAGAAAAATGCTGGAATTTGATCACCAATTATCTAATTTAAACTGTTGAATTACTTGGAATAATGGCATCAAACAGCAGACACTGAAAAGATTAAGAAAATATCTTGACTCAGAACTCAGGCAGCCATGCAGTCATTTCAAGAGTCATGTGAAGGGTTTTATTCTCCGTAAACATAGGTAAAATTTCTGCCTGCTGATAGCAGACTCCAATCATCTCCAAATTACAGTTCTCCTTTCCTTACTAGGGAAGAATGAGTAGGATTTAGCTACTTCTAAAAGATCTAGCTTTTCCCCTTCATTATTGCTGGAAATTGCCAAGTGAAAGCTCTGTTAATTCATCTGTAAAATAAACGAAGAATAGATACTGCCAGAAGAGTCAGGATGAGAACCTAGGAAATGCGTGGCCAGCATTTAACCACCAAGTTTTAGTCCGATCTCCAACCCATGGAGTAAGGAACACAGTCTACATCATCAAATGGAAAGAACATTTTTCCCCAAAAACATCTTAACATATTCTTCAGAATATACCGGGAAAAGGTCTTATCCTTTTTGTCCTCAAGCATCTGGTACACTAAAATAATGTGAAAAATGCCCTCATTGCTTATTCCATATGCATATTTGAACATCCTAAGTAAACACCTACTCCTTTTGTATCTGTTACAATGGCTCTGAGCATTCCCAAAAAACTGGACCCTGTGCAACTTCAGTTTTCCACCAGGTCACCAGGAATGGCAGTTAATATCTGGCTGTGGAACACCCCACAAATCTCCTCCTTTATCCTCTTTCTTTGGTGTAGAAATTAATTTAGAATTGTCAGCCAAGGATTGCCTATCTTCATTGTAGATGCAGATTATTTCAGAGTAGATCATTTATCTCTGTTGTTTATTTCAATCCTGAAAATGCATTTCATTACATGAATAATACTGGAAAGCTACACTATCAATTACATCACTATGATATAAAAAGTTTGTAACATGTTTCTGTCAACAAGGACTTGGCAGAATCGGGGTAAGAAAAGACAAAAATAAAGTGAAGTGGCCAACAGCTTCAAAGTTCCCAGGAAAAAAAGAAAGAAAAAAAAAGCTTAATACTGTAAAACTGAAAATGAAACGAAAGTAAAAGCTGCACTAAATATTAAGAATGACAGAAGTGTGGGTGAGAAACAGGGGTCCTTAGCACTGGGATTTTTAAATTTGGTCAGTTCTTAATCTATAATTTCACCCTTCAAAGACAGTCCATAATTAATTTCAGTGAAAATCACAGAATCATAGAATTACAGAATATCAATTTGGGCTTTGAGTAACTGATAAAATGTAGTCCAGCTTCTGCTTGAAGCAGCGCTAACTTCAAAGCTAACACAAGTGGCTCAGGACCTCTTCCTTCATTATTTAAAAGTCTTCAAAAGGTGCTTTGAAAATCTGGAATCTAGAAGTTCAGTGGAACTTAAGTTGAATGAGAATTTAAGCTAAGAAAGACAACTCTTTTGATGAAACTTCTAAGAAAAATTGAAGTATCTGATCACTAAAAATTTGTTCATTGAAAACAAATGGACATTTGTGAAAGGGTAGAGGTCTTCAGAGGTTACTAGACGGGGCAGAAACTCCCCAGATATGGAACAAGAAGAAAGAAGGAGTTATGCTTGTATCTATAAGGCTGTAAATATAAAACTTTGAGATGTTTTGTCAGTCAGAACAAAACCCACAATTTTCAGATTCCTGCAGCCAAAGTGATCTATACCTGCTGTTTCACTAGAATACAAAGCAGTGTGTGTGGAGGAATATCTAAGTCAACTCATTCAATGCTAAAACCTTCAGCATTACTGAAAGGTTACATAATAATGAAGCTACACATACTCTCTCACTCAACAATATGCTCTGCCTTGGATGTAAACAAGTGGTAGCAAAAGTATCGTTTTCTCAATTCTATGGTTTTTCTGTCTTTGAAATAGACTTTTGAGGAATTTCTTATTTAATCCTGGAATTGAAAGAAAAGGCTCACATTCAGGATGTTGAATGTGAAAATGTGTCTTCATTGCATGTGCTTTACAGAATTCAACAGTTTCTTGATGTCAAAATCTTCTAAAGTCTTCAGCTACCAGTTTAACAAACCTCAATCATTCCCCATTAGTAATAAAATTGATAACAATGATTTCTGTAAGCAAGAGCAATATCTTTGTCACCCAGATAATGGTAGTGTTGTTTGTTTGTTTTACTGAGAGTTTGGTTGCAAATGGTGTTACAGAACAAAGTCTTCCACAGCAGAAGTTGAGTTCAGTTCACTCTTTTATTTAGAGCTATTTCTTTTCATCCTGTAAAATTCTGCATATCTTACTAATTCTTATATGTTTTTATTCACAGAATAAAGATTCTGAAAAAAAAAAAATGGTACTAATATAATCTAACTTCAAGTAAAACTTTAAAGCATGCATTCTTTTTACAGAGGCACATGCACTTGGTGTTAAATCATTGAGAAACTGTGCATTCCTCTATTATGCCAGAAAAAAGAAAAAAAAAGGTTTTTCCTTGAAACAGAACTGTGCTGTAATGATTACATTTTATCATGATTACTTTTGCTCTGGGAAATATTTTTCCAAATACGATATGAAAAGAATTCCATTTGTAGCAATAAAGCTCCTATAAACAGTTTATAAAAACAATCAAAAAGCCTTGGGCTATTTACAGAAAGAGCATATATTACCAATAAAATTAACGAATCTGTTTTTGCAGCTCCTATTTCACATCATTCTTTCTTCTTTTCTGAATTGCTGAATGTTTGCAAGGATGAAGCAAAGAGAAAAATACTTTCCATCCATCAGGTGGAGATTGAATAAATTAAAAAATTAAATTGGGTAGTTACTGAGGCAGCCAGAATCAATATAACGTAAAGGCACAAAGGAGTATACTTTAAGTTATAACATACTTCTTTTTCAGAAGGATTTTCCAATTGAATAGTTACTTTACCTTAAGCTACACATCGAATAATGACTAATTTCTGAACTTAAGAGAATTACATCAGTCATTACCAATGGTAAGTGATACTACAAATTTCCAAATTTCATAAACAACATTTTGAAATATTGAATCAGGATGCTGTCTCAAGAGGCAATAAAAGTACTAACATATGTTTATTAAAGAAAATTATTTGATTTTTAAAAGTTCTGAAAAACAGAGAATTCAGATAGACTCCAGGCTCCTGAAGTTTTCAGAAGCTGTTACTGAACTTCTTACTACTGTGTAATGATGGCTTTATGCAATAATGAAAAGATTGTCTAATAAATTGTGAAGTTATTAAGATTGCTGTGGAAGTTATTATAATTAATAATATTAATTTATATATTTATTTATTCCTTAACCCAGGAAACTTGGATCTGTTCTTCAGTGTTGAGAACTAATTTTAGTTGTCATGATGGAGCTTATCCAACATAACTTCATACCTCAGTAATCAAGAAATCCCAGATGTTTTAATGATGGAAGTGTGCTTTAGCTCCATCCAAAGTAAACTGATATTAAAAAAATAAAGTCTAGCATAGTGAGTTTATCATTAGGGAGAAAACATCAAGGAAGTATAGCATATTTGGGTATTATTAGTTTAGCACATAACCTTCCATAGGAAAGAATGGGAATGCAGGGTGTTTATTTAAAGTTTGGTGACTCTAAAGTTTCACTGGCTATGGATGAGAAATAAATTTCCTCTTCCTTTAAAAGGTTTAATTTTTACACTGATGTAAGCCATCTTTCATCCAAGCTGCCAAAATATATCCAACTTTTTCCATGAGGCCGTTGGTATAGGGGTCAGAGCACTCATGAATGGACATCATTTCCTTTGTGAGGAAATATGAAATTTATTCAATGTTGTAGTGTGGCTAGAAGTTATTTCAGAAACCAGGGTTAGTAGACGGTCATAACCACACATCTGTTCCACAAGAGGCCATGGGAATTTAAGCTGACAGTAATACATTAATTCTGGCTTTGTTTCTCAAAAAATGCAGGAAGTGCCATCATCAACAACATAGCCAACATAGGTACCTCTTTGGCCAGACATAATTTACAGAATTTTATACAGATTATGAGCCATTGTCTCACAAAACATTTCTGTTTGAGCTACCAAACTCAGAGGCAAATCTCTGTTAACATGATTTAAAATACCTGAACTAAAGCCCCCTAATTTTTAAAGTTTATATAGTGGAAATGACAATTGACTCAGCACCATAGAATACAATTATAATTAACAGGATTTTTTTCTGAAAAATTGATGTATTGCCTTGGGGAAAAATGTAGGTCACAGCATCAATTAAAAGCAGAACAACCTCTTCATTGCCTACATAACATTTAACTCCAAATAAATTGGTTGCTGTAAATTAAACCCACACTGCATGGCATGGTGGAATGGTATCACAGGAATGGAAAACATCGAGAATAGCTACTGCAAAGAACTATTTCAAGATACAGCATTTACTTTATTCAAATAATATGGGGGAAAAAAAGAAAAAAAAAGGAGAAAATACTGATATTAACAACACTTCTTCTCAGTTGTTTTTTGAGAAAAACTATTAACTGCATATTCAACTTTCTTTAACATTGGCAGGATGCTAATATTAGGCCTCGACAGGAAATTATGCGAGAATTACTTAATTGAGGATTAAAAACAGCAGTTACCTTTGCTTCTGACTGCAAAGATGTAAGATTACTTCAGACTCAAGGGTTCACCTATAGTAACTGGAAGATCCAATGAACAATCTTGCATGTTAGAAAGTGGAATACAGGAATAAATCATTTCAGATGAAGTATGAGTCTCTGCAGGGGCTGCCACTCAGAATTTATTTAAAATGCTTTTCTAACAGTACTTGAAATATTAGTGATAACTGTTAATGGAAGCCACTAAAAAATTTAAAGACTTTTAGTTCGAAAGAGTTGCCAACAAATAGCATTGCATTTTTAGTAACACTAACTTCCTGTTCCAGAACAACAATTTTCAATAGTAACTAAGCCAGAAGAAAGCTCTAATAATAAAATCTTTACCCATCTTTTTTAGTGTTTGTTCATCTAGAAATTTAGAATATTTCATCTAGAAAGTTATGTAATTTGAAGTTTAATCATTTATTTCAAATGGAGCAAATGTTTCTGCTGAGATTGTGAGGTTGAAAAATCAACTGCATGGTGGTGAGCCAGGCTGCCTGAGTAAGATCTGACAAAGTCTTTCAGAGAAAACACAAAGGAGCAGCAACTGAGACAATGGGAGGGAGGGCTAATAAATTGATAAAGCATACCTCCAAATTCTCTACTGCTCATGTGTAATCATGAATAATAAAAAGGTACTGCAGGCAAAATTAGATGTGATACCCATGTAATGTTTTCAGCACAAAAGTTCTTACCAAGAAATTAGTTTATAATTCTGTAGTAATATAGGAAATTTCTGAAAAAATAGCAGAGGAAGTATCTAAACAGTTATGGTAATATATATGACCCTGAATATACAAAGGGAGTGGATCTATATATCAGAAAATTCCACTTGAATACAGGTAGCTTTTGAGATGAAAACTATGCCACTGTTATTATTTTCAAATTACAGTAAGGATTATAAGAGCCCAGTTGTTCTTTCCACAGATTAAATGTTAAGATCGTTGACAGAATGTTAGTTTCTGTTTTGCCCTATACCCATTGCTACATCTTGATGTCAGTGTTAAGGACTGGGATTCCAATGTACGAATCAAATGCAGAAGTAAAATTGAAGTGGCTAAGCTTCAAAGATCTTAGAACCTGAGGCTAAATCAAGCGACAACAGAAAGAGATGGACCCCAAATAAACCAATTTTCAACAGTTCTCCCTAGGACTAGGCTAACGGCTTAGACTTCTAATTATCTAGCTATTTAATTGTTTTAAATGTTAAGTCGAAGACAGATTTGCTGAACACAAGCCATGAAAATGTGTGGGTTTTGTTTGTTTGTTTTTTAATTTCACAATTGAGCAATATACCTTTCCATCCTTGCATGGCTGCAGATTAAAGTCACTTTCTCTGACTGAATGACAGAGAACAATTAGGCCAAATTTATTCTTTGTGGTACTTCAAAGAAGGTAGCTTATGTTCAATGCAAGTCAAAGCAAAGAATCAGAAAATTATTGCTAAAATGAGATATTTAGGAACAGGGAGGGTAAATCAAATTCAATTTTAATTACTCTAGAGGTTGAATGGTCTACTATAGACTTGGTTTCCTCTTACCTCTAAATGTGCTTGACTGTTATTCTGTGAGAAAACATCATTCACTGCTCTGATAGTATGTGTAACAGTCTACAATCATTAATGTTCTATGTAAAACAGAAAAATTCTAATAGCTGTTCAGGAAATATGATGTTTGGGTTTTTGTGGTTTTTTTTTTTTTTTGTCTCAAAGCAATTTTCGATCTCCCTTTTACAGATAGGAAAACAAAGGCAAAGAGAATGAAGAAAGCTGACCCAAATGACTCAAGACTAGCTGCAAAGACAGAAAATGAAACAACGTATCTTAAGTTCAGAATCTCATTTTATAGACCAACTGATCTACAATTAGTTGTACAAAACATCAGAGAGATGTAGATAGCAGTCACACAATACTGAAAAAACATCAAACCCTCTCAAACAGATCTTATGGTTTTAATCAACATTTACCACGTCTAGATTATAAATCAATACAGGAAAATTACTCCAGGTATCAGTGACCTAGGCAGGATTTAGCCTTCATTGTCATCTAGGCCAGGATATACTGAGGTATCTATATATCTCGTGTATTGGAAGGGAAAAACAGAAAGGGAAAGGAAAAAGAGAAAGGGAAAGGGAACATTTCCAAGAAAAGAGCAATCAGGTGAACCTAAGGATTTTCTAAGATATTTGGATATTTTTTTCCCGTGGAACAGTAATAATAGAAGTATGGACTGCAGGCATCATTTTGTTTTATTTTTATTATTTATTTAATTCATTGTTTTTGTGAGATGCCTATTCAGGTAAGAGGCCAACAGAACTGATTTCTACTAGCTACAGGTAGCATCCAATTGATTCAAGTTTGCATTGAGCTGCAGATACTCATACAGAGCTCATACTCATGCAGAGCTCATACTGAACTAAATGAAAAATTAGAAAAGCATTGCTAGCCTGCCTCCATTCATCCACAGGAAGGAAGGTAAATGAAAGTCAATGCTCTCATTAGACCTTGTAATACAGTTCCACATATCTTCATTTAAGCTGGTAGCTGGGGAAGAAAGTGACAGACTGCCTTAGACTAGGTGAATCTCACTCAGCCCTATCATCTAATCCCACATTCCTTCACTGAAGAAGATTTTGCTGAGTCTGCTGGACCAGAGATCAGGTGCCTAAAAGATTCAGAATTCAAAACAGAGAGTATCACTGTATCACTGAGTTTAGCTTAATGTACCACAGCTCATAAGTCTGACAAAAGTATCTTAAATAAGAGTGCATATCTATTTCAGAAACACAGCGAGATGGAAATTTACAACTTCCTGCCATAATTTGTCCTGCATCCTCACTGCTGAAAAGTCCTGTCCAGCATTTGTTTGGCTTCACTATTGTATGTATTCTGCTTTCCTTTGCTGCGTTGAAGAATCCCCTTGTTCCCAGTCTCCCCACAGAAATACACTGTCATTATGAGAGAGAGAGAGAGAGAGAAACGTCTCTCTCTGGAGGAATTTTTCTCTGTTCTAGTCTATATTCTCTCTCTGAAAATATATATTCAGTAACTTTTAAAGGTATGGACCCTAGAATTTGGCACAACAATATGAAACAAGACTCTTGTTTTATATACAACTATAATCTTATCCTTATTCTTCCCTTAATCATCTAACATTAAAAGATCATTGCTTAAACCTTTGCTGAGCTGCCCGTTCTTTAGTCTGAAACCACCTCACAGTCATCTATTTCCAGGTTAGGGGTTCCCTCTCTGTTTGTGTGGATGACATTTCTTCCCTCTGCCTGTGTAATCCTTCTCTTCCAGGTAATAAACACTTTGTTTGAATAGATTCTGCTGACCAGGCCAGACTGTAACTGGACTGCTCCATCTGACTTCTCCCTTCTCTTCTATTTTTTAAATCTTTGCATGATCTGCAAATCTTGCCATTCATGAATTTGTGCCACCTTCCAAGTCAGTTCAGCTAACATTGAAACATGTCGTCTACAGCCAATTCTAAATCATGGAAACTATCTCTCAGTATTTCCATGAAAGGGCCGTTTATCATGTACTGGTACTTTTCTATGTCAGCTAATCAGTCCTTAATGAGTATAACTTTGATAAAGTATACTGTTATTTATTAAAATAAGATACAGTGTAATATTAAATCAAATGCCTTACTAAAACCTTTACAACATTTAGGGACATTCATCTAACAAATTCACAGTCTGAAATGAAGTTTATCTGATATAATTGCTTTGCTTTAAACCTATGCTGAATATCATCAACTTATTCTAACCATAAATTTATTATTATGCTTGCTTTTTCAGCTAAACATTCCTTAATCATGCCAATATTTTTTCCCAGAGATGACTTCTAGCTAACCTGCTCTGCAGATTTATTTTTTTTTTAAATAAAAATAAATAGCACAATACTGACACTCTAGAATTTCAAAAATATTCCACATATCTCTTCAGCTTAATTTTTTTATGGCTCTTAGGCGAAAGTTAACAAGTAATGAGCTTTCTAATTTACTTATTTTATCACCAGCAGATGTTGTTTAACATGCTTTTAAAGATTCAGTGCTGTTTGCATAGTAGGGACACTGGATCTCCTACTACCATATGGGCTTGTTAAGGAGCAAACAGCACTTGCCTCCTACTGTGTGCCACTCAGTATTGAAGAGCTTTTTGTTCATCTTTGTGTGAATAAATGACATGATTAATTAAAGAGTGACTGACTAGCTTCATTTTTTTTCTTTGAAGGTGTTAAAAAAGCAGTAAGAATTAGTTATGTGCATCCAAAATATACCAAGAAATAAATTTCATTAGGCCATTTTCAAAATCATAGTAGGCAGAAACAGAGTGTTAAGATACAGACGGTAAGAATTCTTATTCATTACATTTAACACTGAATTCAACCTTAAGTTACCCATATTTTTTCCCCTATTATTCTTGAAAATTACTTAAACATCATTAGCCATTATAAATTGATGTCCACCTGGCAGAGTGCTCTGCAAGGGTCACTTAGAATGATCATCTGTCTATTTATCCCTGTGTCTTGCTAACTCTGAAATCAAAAGATAGCAATTTGGACATCAGCAACATATCAGTGTAGACTACATTTACCAGAAATATCCCATTAGTGTGCATTATCCTGAAATCTTAACGTGTCTCCTTTTCCTCCTGAGATTCCAAAGGACCCAGCTGGCAAGAAACCAAAATATCAAGTTTCTCCCATGTCTATTACGATAATAGCAGGAGGTCATACACTGAAAGCTGAGAACACAAATGCAGCATAAAGCAAATCGAATATTTTGATAACAGAAATGTATGGAGGTTTGTATCCTCATGCAATAGAGTCGTCTTTTTTTTTTTTTTTTTTGAATTGGAGTTTTTTTATTGTAATAATTTCAATGATAACTCCTTTACTAGAAAGGCTGTTTGATAAAAAGAAATATCTTCATCAGTGCTGCTGTCTGTCAGGTTTCTCAAGTCCATGACAGCTTTAGCATTCAACATAAATACGCTTAATTTTCCTTTCCCAGGAAAGCCTGCCTACTACACTCATAAACTGATGGTATCACTTCAAGGCGAATAGAGAATAAATAAATTTCGAAAAGATAAAACTTGAAATTTTCCTCACCACAGAAGATATGTAAAATCTAGGCATTTATACCTGTTATTTGACTGCAAAGAATTTGTAGGCAATGGAGAGAATTCTAGACAATGGAAAGAGACAATCATTTTTAGGACACAATCCACCTCAATCTATAGGAGACACCCAAAGCCAGTATGAAATGCGATCAGGAAGAGTCATTTAATATCATGGCAATATTGTTGACTTGGTCAGATGTCAAAAGCCAGGTGAGGCTAAATTGTTTTTCTTAAAAGAGCAAATTATTTTCAGTTTAATCACTGAGTAGTGAGTAATCACGGGTAGCTGAGGCAAAATTTTTGTGCCTCAGAATCTTGTCAATTATTGAGGTGTTCAACAAAGAAATTGAAAACACAAACAAAAACAAAACTATGAAGCAGCAGTCCAGAAACTATTGCCTTTCCTCACTTTTATCCCCACAGCTCAGTTCACTACTCTCACCTGTGCATTAGTCCATTCCATTTCAGGGAAAGGTCCCAGCTGAAGGCCTCTACCTGTGGGATTCTCTTCCTCTTGGCCTTTCTGGAAGTACATAGAGACATCTACTCAGACACGTTCCAAACTCAGATTTTTCATTATGCTTGCATATGGTGCTTAGTTGTGTACTTTCTCTTCCCAGTTTGATTTTCAGGGGTGAGGAGAATCTGTTGCTATAACTGCTCTGGGAATTAATCTGGCATACCATCTATTCTTTTCAATCTCTAAATACTCTCTGAAGTGCCTAGAGGCTATTTAACATAAATGAAAAAGCATTATGTTCTATAATATTCAATGTGTTATTGATTAGAAATGCCTGTGGAATAGTTATTTTTCCTTCAAGGAAGAACAAGCAAGGAAGAAATATTTCATGAGAATTAACACTGCACTACTTTATTTCAGTATATTTTCAGTATGAAACATCTACCAATCACAAGTAATTATTAGCAAATCAAGCAAAAATGCTATAAAGGAATGAATAAATATTCTCTTTACAGTCCACCTCTTTCCAGCTAAAATTAGAAATAATCCTGCTTCTTTTACATTTTAAAACTGACTGTATACATTATCTTTATGAATTTGTGATGTTTATAGGAAACTATACATTCAGTTTTAACCAACAGTGGGGTTATTTATTTATTTATTTATTCATTTATCTATCTATCTATTTGCTGTGAGTTGGAATTGCAATGCAATGCAATGAATTCACACCCCTGACTAGGCATGAGCCAATGCCATTGCAGAAAACAACAATAGTAGAGATCCCTGTAAGTAACAGGGAGAGCTGTGTGGCAAGGATCACAGTGTAAATAATAAAACTACTTTGTCTTTAGGTCGTTAGTTCAGCATCTATTAGCTTTTTTTTTTTTTTTATAGAACATTTAACTCCTAGAGTACTCAAATGCATTTTTATGAAGTTCTTATTCTTTACATGTATGTGAAAAGCTTACATCCATCTTGTAGTGTATTACTTTAAGGATTTATATATATATATTATTAAAAATTATAACTTATTAAATGTAAAAGGACAAAAAGCACCTTTTTTTTTTTTTTTTTTCCCCACTATCTCCTGTAATATCAAGACATTTCACTTACAAGCACTAGGTAAACAAGACATTCAAGGAAGTCTTAGGACACTGTCAGTATAAAGAATGGCTACTAATTAAAAAAAAAAAAAAAAAAAAAAAGGTGTACAACATTTTATTATTACATATAGTCTAAGGAAAAGAGACTTCTGGCTCTGATTTGAAGCATTACTGCTGTCATAACACAGTACTGTTAAGAGCTGACGTTCATAGTGATGCTGTGAAACTTGACGCACTTGGATGTGGGCTAAGAACAGAGTCCTTTCAGACATGGGAAGCTGCTGCTAATAGTTCAGAGCTCAAAGGTACTGGATCATCTTTGGAGGATGCATTCGCACCTTGCTTTGGTCAGCATGGATTTAAATCTGAATATTCAATCAAACTCATTTGGACAGGATATTTTGACATAACTTTTCTTAGAGTAACTTTTCTTATCACATAATGTAATGCATAGTCTCTTAAATGTAGAAGTGCTCATGGGGTGCTGAGAACTGCTCTGGAGAAAGAAATATCAGATATAAAAATAGAAAGAAAGGAACGTTTATATGGAGATCATTCTGTAAAAAGGAGTCAAGAATGAAGTTCTGTTGCAAAACAGTTTTCCTTCAAAACATTCCTGTGTATAAGGGCGTGAATTATAACTATTGAGTGTAATTACTGCCTATGAGAAAACAGTAGAACTGTATCATTTGGAGGACACTGTGTTCTAAGATAGGTACTGAACAAAAATGAAGGAAACCTGCACAAGAAGAAAGACAATAATGAGATATTTAGAATTCACACCATAGCAAAGACTGAAGACAGGATATTACATGGAGATAGTGATCAGTTGCCTCAAGATGGTATCTTGAGGCCAGAACCTCAAGATATCATCCTAAACTGGCTGCTGTGAAAAAAGCCCGTAACTGCTATGATGCTGAAATAGTGAAACGAAGCCTTTTCAGCCCCTGATACTATGATTCCATAGCTCTCATCAGTCAGAACTTTGGGTTTCCTGGTAATTTCAGCAATTTTATTTGGGAACCAGAGGAATAATAGCCAGCCAATGGGAAAAGGCATATATGTGTGCGTGTTTTCAAATCTGTATTGTACAAATTGTGTGGAGAAGAATTATGGTGTAGAAATGTAATCCTCTTTGTAAAATGCACTCATGAATAAAAGGAAGTAAAGGAGTATTTATAAACAGCAACATTTATAGGCTTTGTAGCGTATATTACAAATCTGGCAACCCTGAAGGTGAGTGTGAGTTTCACAAATAACATTTTTCTGCTGCCATTAGATGCATGAAGTTATCACTTTGTCTCCAGCTGCTGCTGCATAAGGATTACTTCAGAGGGCTGGAGCACCTCTTCTCTGAAGAAAGGCTGTGGGAGCTGAGCTTGTTGAGCTTGGAGAGGAGAAAGCTGTGGGGTGAACTCAATGTAGCCTTCCAGTTCTTTAAGCTTCTATGCAGGAGTGCCACTGACTTTTTACACAGCCTGATAGTGAAAGGACAATAGGAAATCGCTTCAAAAAGAAAGAGGGGAGATTTAGATCAGATGTTAGGAAAAAAAGTCTTTACTCAGAGTGTAGTGAGGCACTGGCATGGGCTGCCCAGAGAAGCTGTGGGTGCCCCATCCCGTTAGGTACTCAAGGCCAGGTTGGATGGGCCCTGGGCTGCCTGGGAAGCTGGTAGGGGGCAACCAGCTCACAGCAGAGCATTGGAACTGGATGGGCTTTAAGGTCTCTTCAAACCCAAACCATTCTGTGATTTTATGATTCTATGATTCATAAGGCCCTGGGCTTCTCTCTGACATTTTTAAAAGTTCTGTGAATACCTCAGATCTTGGAGGATATCTGAAGCAGTAGGAGATGCCTGGCTTAGAGAACTGAATCTCAACCCCAAGAAGATCCTCTATCTGATAATAGACAATGGAAATATACTAATTATTGTATATATTAAATATAAATGGATAAATCACCTTAAAGTCAAAGTTTTAAACAAGACCTAAGGAGAAATTGGATTCAATGTCCAAGTATTCGATTTTTAGAAGAGCTTATATATATTCATATTTAGCAGGCTGCCTGGAAAATTTCATTAATTTGTGGATTAAGGAAGAATTCATTTCTTGTCATGGAAAAGGAATGGCACATACACAGTAGTGGGAGGTCCCTTGGTCCTACAACGGTACCTTCATACAACATCAGAGAGTATGAACAAGTCATCTACTCAAGGAAAACTGAAAAAAAAAAAACCCTACATTTTTCTCTCTGACAATAATAATAATAATAATAATAAGAAGAAGAAGAAGAAGAAGAAGAAGAAAGTGAAGATCATATAAAAATCTGATGGAACTACAAAGTTCCTGCTAATCTTATGTAGAGGGCACGGAAGTATTGCTATGCCAAAAAGAAGTATTGAAACATGAATGCAGGGAGAAGAAGTGCGTAAAGAAAATTGTGTTACTGTGTCTCAATAAAGCAATGAAAAACCGTTGCACTTACAGGAACTTCAATATACCGATTGAACCAACACTGTTTAGTTTAAATGTTCCTTATGCCAACAGTGTAACTGTTAGATGAATTCTACAGAATTTATGCAGGTGCAATTACAAGTCACACAAAACCAGCATTAGCATGGGGTAATAGACTTCTGTGGCAAATAACTGTGTTTAAACCACAAATTTCAACCATGTCAGATAATGAAGGGAAGAGAAACTTCAAGTAAAAGTTTAAAAATATACAGGAGTCTACAACTTCCTTTTAAAATTCGAGTCTTTCTTCTACAAGTCTACTGACTTGTAGAAAAATAATAAAAGCTTGATAGCACATTGGTGATGAGTCCAAAAATACTTTTAAAGCAGGCAGGCTTGTGAATGAAATGGAAATTCAAGACCAGCAGATGGGTTTAACTGCTGTTATATGTGGAGTGGTTTCCAAGAACATTATGTATGTAATAATAAATAGCCAGAGACATAAAGTTTTCCCAGTAGTTTAAATCCTAAGAATATGAGCTAAGAGAGGGCTTTAAGCTTTGGCTCACTGCAACATCCTTACATTTTACCCTTGTCTACAGCAGCAGAAAATGCTTGTTATTGACAACGGGTGTCAGCAATGGGTGCAATTAAAACAGTGCTGAGAACAGTTTTACAAGCAGGCAGGTTTAACATGGCCTTTCTGAAACAAGAATAGATCTTGGCTGTGCTTGCAGGTTAATCACATTCAGCACCAGCATAGTCATTGTCAGCAATGGATAATTACACTAGTGTACACAATGCCTCAATTTGTGCATATGTTTTACATAATAGCTGTTACGAATTGCCTTCGTTTCTCATTCTTGATCTGGATGTGGGAATGCGGATGGGGTGCCACATGTAGGATTCCTGCAGTTTGGATCTAACTGTCTCCGTGCCTTATGCCCTGTTGGTTGGAAGAAAAAGTGAAGTTCCAAAGCCCCATGAGAACAGGCAGCCGCTTTTCTGTCTGTGCTTAAAACACTTCTGGAGTTATCTCCTAAGCCACTAGAAAATGGTTTTGTAAAGTGGCTGCTATGACTAAGTTAAAGCTGCATTTTTTACCACGTATCATTATATTTGACTGACACAAATATTTGTGACATGCAATAAATTTGGAACATATAAAGCTATACGGCTTTGCATAGAAGCACTGAGAAGGAAGGCTGCAAAAGAATGAGTGGAGTTGAGAGAAAGAAGAAATCTACACTGGGATGGAAGCCCAGAAAAAATTATGTTTTTTATCTTCAGTGAAGCCAATTGCTTCACAAACACTTTGTGAGAAACCATGGAGAGGAGTGGTGCTGGGTCCAAGGAATACTGAAGCTCAGTGCAGACCTGTGCTTTAATGCTTACATCTACATGCAGAGATGTACCAGGGATTCTAGTAGTATCAGCATATGCTGAGTGCTATCCTAGGTGAGCTGGAGGTAATGGGAATAGAAGTGGAAGAAGAAAAAGATGAAGAACCAAGTGAATGATCTGTATCAGACAAGACCTGAGATGTCACATCTTCATGTGGGGAACAGAGTATACATTTGTTCTGTTACCATCCTATTACTTTTCAAGACTACTCTAGAAAATCATGTCTGTAAGCTGTCATGCTGTAAGCATCTCTTTTTCCATTTAATTTTCTCTATAGAAACAAATTTTGAAATAAGGATTGCAAAAACACCGCTCTTCAGTCCTATCATTGAGCCCCCATTCATGAAATGGATGAAGTTAATGCACATGACAGTTGCCTGTGTGATATTCAGTGACCAGTCGGTGTTCAGTGATCTTCCAAGAGACCTTGCTCGTGATTGCAAGGCAAAAAGAACTTACTCTTACCTGGGAAACAGCCGTTTAAGCATTTCACTCCCAATTTCACTCCCACCCCAAAAATTAAATGGCACAGCTATATGAACGCGTGAAGTTTTGGTCAGTGTAATAAGTATTCTTACAAGTAGAGCATAATTACTTTGGAGATCTCTAGAGCAGTTGCTTCAGTCCAAAAGTTCTCACCTCAAATATCCTTAATGCTGCTGTCAAACTGCTTGTTTTTGTTGCTCCCTGATTATATTACTTTTGGTGTTGGTTAGCTTAACTTGCTAGCTGTATAATATTTCATCTATTCTTTGTAACAGCTGTAATACTGAAAAAAGGAAGCAGAGCAACATGCTTAAACAGGACCCTCGCTGCCCTCAGTGCTAACCATTACTGGAAGTCTGTCTCTGTTTTGGATCAGTACAGATGATCTCTTCCAGTCCAAAAAGCTACTCTAGAAGGGACCAGACTTAAGTGGTGTGGACATGAGCAAACTGACTGAAAGTCAGAGCAAACTGACTTTCTGCACAGCAGTGTAGACCCAGTCACTCTCCACTATCTGAGGTACACAATACACAAATCTGAGGTAAGCGTACCCAAGACTTCTACCTGTGTCATTCACTTTGCTATATCTTTTTTTCCCACCATTTATCAATCTACTATGACTTTAAGAGTAGTTTCCAGAAATGCAAGTTTGATTTTTTCAGATTCCTGTTAAAGTTATCAGTGATGACAACCTCACTTCAGTGGAGAGATTTCAAAGTTCTGAATATATATCGCAGTCTGATCAATTTCTCAGTAGAGTTTTTGGTCGTCGTTTTGTTTGTTTGTTTTTTAAATTCTTTTCATCAACTATTTAGATGTAATGTTTAGTGAACACTACTTAAGCGCAGGCTTGGTAAACTGTAGCCATTTCTCAGCTTATTAGTCATCCAGTTGTACTACATACATCAAAAATGGAATTGGTATGTATGAGGTCCTCTTTCACAGGAACATTTCCTAATAAAGTAAGGCTAATAGTCAAGCACAAATATATAGGTTTGTGGAGAGACTGAAGGAACTGGGGCTGTTTAGTCTGGGGAAAAGGAGGCTGAGGGAAGACCTTATTGCTCTCTCCCAATATCCGAAAGGTACTTACAGTGAGAGGTTGGTCTCTTCTCACTGGTGACAGGTGACAGAACGAGGGGAAATGGCCTCAAGTTGTGCCAGGGTAAGTTTAGGTTGGATACCAGGAAACACTTTTTTACAGAAAGGGTTGTTAAGCCCTGGAATAGGCTCCCCAGGGAGGTGGTTGAGTCACCATCCCTGAATGTGTTTAAAAACCGTTTGGATTTGGTGCTCAGAAACATGATTTAGTGGAGGGCTGTTAGTTAGGGTAGTATGGTTAAGTTGTGGTTGGACTTGATGATCCTTAAGGTCTTTTCCAACCTGAGTGATTCTATGATTCTATGATTCAACAAGACCAAGTTCAGGTCTTGAGCTTTGGCCACAACAACACCAGGCAATGCTACAGGCTTGGGGCAGGGTGGCTGGAAGACTGTGTGGGAGAACAAGACCTGGAAGTGTTGGCCAATGTTCAGCTAAACGTGGGCCAGTGGTACACCAAGGTGGCCAAGAAGGCTGATGGCATCCTGGCTTGTATCAGAAATAGCGTTGCCAGCAGGAGCAGAAAAATGATCATCCCTCTGTACTAAGCTCTGGTGAGGCTGTCACTTGAGTGCTGTGTTCAGTTTTGGGTCCCTCACTACAAGAAAGACATTGAGGCCCTGGAGTGTGTCCAGAGCAGGGCAGCAAAGCTGTGAGGGGCCTGGAGCACAAGTTTTATGGGGAACAGCTGAGGGAACTGGAATTGTTTAATCTGGAGAGGAGGAGGCTTAGGGGAGACGTTATCACTCTCTACAGCTCCCTGAAACAAGGCTGTAGTGAGGACAGGTGGGGGTCAGCCTCTTCTCTTGCTAACTAGCAATAGGATGAAAGGCAATGGCCTCATCAGGGGAGATTCAGTTCGGATATAACGAAAAAAATCTTCTCTGAAAGAGTGCTAAGGCACTGGAATGGGCTGTTTATGGTTTAAACAGAGGTGGTTTAGACAACATTCATGGAGGTGTTCTAGAAATATTTAGTTGTTTTAGTAAGGAGCATGGTTTAGTGTGGAGAAATATTGGTGGCAGGTAAATGGTTGGACTGGATGATCTTGGAGGTCTTTTCCAGCCTTGGTGATTTGGTGATTCTGTGATTAGTCAAATCCTTACATTTTTTCTTAATAGGACTCTTAGTGACATTCCCAGAGGTTTTGTTTACCCTCTCACTGACATGACCTTTCTTGGGATAAGAATCTCTTTTCCACTACTTTTTGATACAGGAAGATTTGATGTGCTTTTGGAAGAGCTGTAGTTGAATGACTGTGAGAAACCAAATACTGGGTACAATACAAAATACACCATCATGTGTCCACCGCACATGTGAAAGATCAGCAGAGTAGGCCGCACAGCAGACTACACATGCATCTCTTTGAACATGTTTGGACATGGTCTGTCATCTCAGACAATCCTCCAGCAATGCTAAGTGGCTCTTCACTCACAGTTTCTTCAGTCTTTTATATTTCTGATTAAAACTACAGTTGATACAGAAGGCTTATGAAATGTAAACCATTCCTCAATATTGTTTTTTTTTATTTTATTGATTTTATTGAAAAATTACTTCAGTTTTATAGTCTCTTTGCCTGAGGCAATGAAAACTATCAAACGTATCAAGTATTTCAAAACCAGGTATTGTAAGAAAAGCTGCCCTTTGTTGGCATTCACTACCTGCAAAACTAGAGGTGTTGTTTTCAGTGTCTTTCACCTTCCTGGAGAATTTCATTCCTAGTAAAGCCGGCTTTGAAGTGTTTCATACTTCTCTTTTGTGTATTTTCTCTGTTCCTTTTAAATCTTTCTATAAACCATACTCAGCAATCCCTTAGATCAACAGCACTTGTGAGAGGTCATCTTTAGATTACAACTTGCTTAAGGTAGCTGGAAATAATGAAAGAAATCTGATGTTACCTCCCATGACCCAGTGGCTGTCTTACTCATGTGAACACAGAGACATGCACTGGATATCTCAGAGAGGACTAATTGCAATGAGGTCTGTCATAAGAACCATTTCAAATACATCTTATCTTTTTAATACTAAATTTTGAAGCATTCTTTAGAAGAAAATAAAGCAAATGTTACTATAGGCAAAAGAAATATAATTACAATGAAAGACATTTGGGGACTATAACTGCTGTATTTTTGGGTGCCTTCAAGGGCATAGATATCCATTTTAGCTTTTGTGCTATATCTAAATAAATAAGATACACAAATTCAGAAATGCATTGGCAGGAAATCTTTGTGTTGTTTAAATTTAGCAGTACGCTGAGCATTAAACTTTGACCTCATGACTCATAGGAAAAAATATATCAATTTAAATAGAAATAATTGCTCTATCTCAGTAGCTCCAGCTTTCCTAAATTTAAGAGAGCCACTGTTTAAAGGCTGTCCTAAATCTAATTGTTCTAACATTTAATGTCTCAAATGACAACAGAATAGAATTTTTATGAAGTTTCCTTCCCAATATTTCTCAATTCTCTTTAGATGAATTCTTGGTGAGTTAATGCTTATATCTCCTTTGCATGCACAGAGGTCTTAAATACAGTGGATTCTTATTTCCTCTGTCTTTAGGTTTATAGCTTTCAGATTTTGAAAGTCTGCAAATCTTTTTATTACTTTCTGAGTCTGCTGAGAATATATTTATTCAAACATTATGCTTATATTATGTTTTTGCATTGATTGTATACAACAGCTCAGCAAGAATATGTTCATATTCAAAGGATTCAGAGATGTGTATTTATTTGTGTAAGAAAAATAAGACACCCTCAGTTTGTCCTCTGAAGTATTAATCCTCTTTCTGAACCAGTTCCCTTAAGAATTATGTCACTGAAAATAGTTACAGGGCAACCATGGCAAAAGAAAAGAAAAAAAGAAAAAAGAGAAAAAAAAAAAAAAGCTATATTTCGAAGGAGTACTTTACATAATACTTGTAAAGATTACTACAGTGAATGTGTCATTCACTGAATCTCATGACAGCAATAAAGACGAACAGTATTCTTTAATGCCTTTACCATCTAGGCACATTTCACAAGAGCATAGTATATGCTTTTTTTACATCACTTTCCCTCATTCACTCTGCCTGAACAAAATAGCTTGAATGCTATATAGCTGCTGGTCTCTCCCTGCATCAGCTGTAAACACCTCCTTCTTCCTAGTCATAAAATCATAGAATTATTGGACATGGAATGCCTTAGGTTGTAAGGAATCTTCAAGATACTTGAGCTCCAACTCCCCTGCTGGGGCTAGGAGCTGAACACCAGTCATCAGTCCATTTGGCTTGCTCAGAACTGCATTTCTGAGAGACATTTTCTCATGACTGATGTGTACCTTTTGGAGAAACTTAATTATGGGAGATTTGGGAGATGCAGATGAAGAAATTAAGGGATAGAACATTGCATAAGACTGTGTGCTGGAAATGCCATTCATTAAGGTGATATGAGAGGACTAGAGACAATTCAGCTGTGTCATCAGACTACTGTGTCCTTCATAATCCCTGGCAGATAGGCAAATGATGCCCAACTCTTCTAAAAAAACAATCATGGTTGAAATCAACTTTACAATATTAAGCGTGCCTTGGCTGGCTCAAAGTGTGGTGTGCATATAAGAAAGTGTTTGATACTAGTGAGCTCATCTGAAAAAACAAACAAACAAAAAAAAAGGATGTCAATTTCAACTACTAACTCATGGCATACATGACTGCAGGGTGTCTGTCATGGAGAGTAGCTAAATTTGAAAAGTGATAGATTTATGACAAGATATGGATTGTTCAGACATACTGTCTTAGCATGAGTACTTATCAGACTGGACAGAAATTCAGCATCACCTCTACACTGCAACACTTGGCTACGGAAATATGAGAAATAAACCATTTTTAAATATGAGATTTCTGGTCTGATTAACAGGTTGCTGATTGGCAAGTCCTAAATCACTCTGATCACAACCATGGTAGTGAATGATCCTTTTATACAAACACAAATACACATCCACTGCACATGGGAGATAGAGCTAAGGTTGCCATGGGAACATTACCTCCAGATTTTGGGGTTTTAAAAATACACTTAAAATTATAATAATTATTATTAATTAAAATAGCACATATCTAGCTTTCAATTCCTCATTTTTACTTTGTAATTTATTGTGTTCTCATTTTCTTTAGGTGTTTTGGAAGCGGTTTATTTGATAGGTGAATATTAGAGCCCAATGCAATAACTTTATTCAGTAGTTTCAAAACTTGTTCTAATGGGATATTTCACGCACAATTAATTATACAGGAATAGCTACATATGGTATTGAAACAGCTGTGTCAATTTTACACCAGGTGTTTCAGCTGCTGATAAGGTAACCTCTGAAGCACCACTGAACTCAGCACAAGCTATGCGACTGCAACCTAGATTATGCCAGTTTCTGACATGGGGTGATGCTGAGGGTTAGGAAGAAGCAGAACCCTGATGCTTCCCCTTCACAAGCAGCCATTGTCACACACACTAACTAATCTACACAAGATGCATTAGCAATACCTAGCCTTGCTTGTCACTATTGTCCTCCACTCCTTTTTTCTTGTTTTTTGTTTTTTTTTTTTTTTTTTTCCCATGCCCTTTCAGGCCAAGTGCCAGTTTTCTTTGTATGTTAAGAAACCTCAAGATACTTCTGAGTGTAGCAGTACATTCAGGCTCCTCAACCTAAACTTAGGCTCTGGGTTTTTAGAGGTGCTGACCTACAAACCTCATTGATGGGAATGATTAAAAGTGTGCAGCAAATAGCCTTCCTCAAAAGTCCTCCCTGCAGACCAGGGCTCTTGGGCATTACAGAATTTTCACGAAGATACCAGAAAATCATAGTGGTCGTTGGAGTCACCTGCCTTTTCACTAAAGTGAAAAGTATGGAGAAGAGGAGGCCAAGGGGAAACCCCATCACTCTCTACAGCTACCTGAAAGGAAGTTGCAAGAAAGAGGTGTCAGTCTCTTTTCTCAGGTGACAAGAGATTGGAAGCAAGGAAAGGGAGGAAATAGTCTTAACTTGTGCCAAGGTGAGGTTTAGATTGGACATTAGGAAGAATTTCTTCATATAGAGTGATCAAGCACTGGAATCAGCTGCCCAGGGCAATTGTAGAAATCCAAGCTCTGGATGAATTTATGAGACACGTAGACGTAGCTCTAAGGGACTTGGTTTAGTGATGAGGCTCAGTAGGTCAGTTTGATGGTTGGAGTTGGTGATCTTGAAATTTTCTCCGAACTTGATGATTCTATAGTTCAATGACTTTAAAGGGAAATTCAGTTTTCTGTACTATCAATCACCAGAAAAAGGCATAGTGGATAAAAGAAAGAACAGCAAACCAAATGAAAAACAAACTATCCAGCCTTTTCTCCACTTTTGAGCATGTTGCTTCCTCTAGAGACTTGGATCTTGCCATAGATTGCACTCAAAGAAGAGATACTGGCACATTATTGATCTAATTGCAGCTAAAGCGCAGCTACTGACCCCAACAACATTAGCTTTATGCTCTACAGTTGTGAAATGTACAAGTACTGCTGTCAATACTGCAGACATAGAAAATGTGTTTTCTGAAGAGCCAGCTGGTGTACTCAAGAGGATAAGAACTGAGATAAAAAAAACATGTATTTGGTACTGTAGTGAACAGAGACCCTGCAATATAAGTCTGCACTGAGGAAGGAGCTTAGTTAAAATATTCACTAGTCTCCTCCCTAAAGGAATAGTACTTAATACATGTTAAAATATAATTGTATAATTGGAACTCAAGTGTTTGGGTTATGTAAAAAGTGCTGTAGGCGTATCAGCTTAGACAGAGGTAATTGGATCTTGTATATTAGTGTTTTACCCTTAAAGGGATAATCAGCATTTTTTTTTCTTAGTAGTGAGGATGCTGAAGCCTAGAAGCTTGGGGGAAAAAAAAGGTGTTGTCAGAAATTCAACGTTTAGACCTATGTTTCTTTTGTTCCTACCTCTATCACTTGCTCGACTGTAAGAATATTTTTGCAGTAGATTGCCTGCTTAATGCAACCCCAGCTGGGTGCCCACACAATGGCAGCAGTGCTACTGCTTTTGGAGAAATCAGCATAAAACTGAATTGTCAGCATGCATCAATCATGGTACTGAAAATAGGACTAGATAGTAGCATTAAATAATACAATACTTTACATGTATTTATAGTAACAGGTCATACACATAAACCACAAAAGAATTCTTAGGGAGGGCTAGGAGAAGAATTCAGAGCTTTAATCCCTCCTTGAGGCAAGGGTTAATCTTTTATACAAAAAAGAGTAAACAGCCACACACGACTGCTCAGCTCATCTGTTTGAAGGATACAATACAAACAAATATGATTTTACTCACAATAAGTCAAATGATGATCAATGGCTCTACAGCTTTTGAGTATCCAATTGAAGCCCTCAGAAAATCAAGTGGATGTGCAAGAGGATAGGTTACTACTTCATCACAGGCTGAGGACAGGAAACTGTCACTGACTACTTGGTTTTCAAATATGCTGCAAATCTTTCTAGAGAGGGGGACTCATTTAGTTTGAAAAGGATACAGTGCATCTCTAGGAAGTGAAACAGCAGAGCACAGGTGAAAGCTGTTGTCAACTTTATTCTGTTTCATTTTTACTGAGATAAAAGTAAAGATGTGTAGCTTCTCAAGATAAGGGAGGGGGTGGGTGAGGTGTTGGTTGGGGGACAGGTAAATCCCACATACAACAGCAACATCCAGCATTTTCTAATTTCATCAGTATTGTCCAATACATTCTTGTTTTTCCAAATACAAGAAAAAATACCTGATAGAATAAATTCCAGGAGAAAAACAAAACAAGCACACACAGACATGCACACAAAACAAACAAACAGAGGAACAAACAAACAAAAAGACAGGTGTTAGTCTTCTCATTGAGAAACTGGCACCAAGCTTTGAGATTCCCAAATCCAACCAAACTCTCTATTCTCAGGTTAAATCAACAGAAAGTTAATCCAAACTATAGGCATCACCCTAATTTCTTATTTCTCCCTGTATGCAATGCCCACTGAAGATCTCCCTGACTTCTCTGACTGGAAGATTTGTGAGAAGTTTGACAACATTACAGATCTCTTGTTTTTGAATAAGTCAAAATCTCTCTTGATAAGTGATGGGGGGAAGCTACTTTTTTACTTCATTCTAAGTCTCAACAGATCAAGTCTTGTGGATTGAAAAATCTGAGCAGTTTAAGAGAGCTCCTTCTTCAATGCCATCTGAGCAGACATAAGAGGAGAGAGGAAGCGAAAAACAATTAAAGAAGGCAACCCGCACTAGAAGACCAGTTGCTTCCAACTACAAAGATGCCAAGGTCTCAGGGTTCTCTGCTCATGTGTGTAACATTTATTGTATATTTATATCAAACTAGGAACAAATAAAGAGCTTCGCCCTTCTTTTAGGATCTCATCTGCTAACCTGTAAGGATGGCATATGCTTACAAGGTCTTACTCTTTCAGGAATAGTGTCATAACTTTAGACGTCATTATATTGGCATGTGTCATATACAAAATTGTTATGCGTATACACTGTAGGCTGAAGAACATCATTATGAGGTGGAGAAGTTCATTTTCAAAGCTTTATGTAGAGAAAATGTAATTTGCAGAGTGACAAGGCTAGAAACTGCTCAGCTCTTTCTAGTTTTCAGCTCCTTCTCTTATGTCATGCTACAGCTACATTATTCCCTTATACCTTCCAGTACACACTTTCTTCTTAACATGGGAAAAAATAATAATAAAAAAAAAACAATCAAAGCAACACAAAAACAATTCTATATACATCATGCCAAGAAAATTAATTTTGGCTTGTAGTTAATGAACAAAGATTATCAATAGTTTTATTTACTTACAGAAAATAACAATACAATAACTAAAGAACAGCAAAAAAAATGCAGTGTTTACTCTAACTTATCACTTTTACATGCTTTGTCTTGTACTCAAAAAAGCAATCTAATACATGACTACTTTCGTCCCCCTTGGTAAATTTTGTGCCAACATTTGTTGGCCCTAAATCCAAATCAAATTCATGAGAAACTAATGGATCAAATTTACAGTTCTACATATTTTATATTCATTTGATGAATTCTGCAGATTTTGTCTTGTGTATCTAAGCATAACAGGAAAAGTAAGGGAGTAAAATATTCCGGACTCATGCACTCTTTTAAATGGAAACAATATTTTCAAATAACCATTTTGGTGAGAAAAGTCACAGTTCTTTAACTACCAGCTTTTACTAAGGTCTAAGGAAAATTTGTACACAAGCACTTCAATAAAAAGCCCTGACCCTAAATCCTGAAGCTACAATACACCAAAGAATAGGCATCACAATAAATGTCTTGATATTTACATCAGCTGTTTATGCAGTTTAACCAAATTTATGACACATAGAGGCATATCACTACAATATATTTTTCACCATTTTTCGCCAGAAAAATAACAAGGTTGCGAAGATAGTGAAGGTTCTAGAGGGGAAGATATATGAGGAACAACTGAAGTCCTTTGGCTGGTTCAGCCCAGAGAAGAGGAGATTGAGTGGCAGCCTATGACTTCCTCAAAAGGCAGAGTAGAGGGACAAGCACTGATATTCATTCTTTGATGATGAGCTATAGAACCCAAGGGGATGCAATAAAGCTGCGATGGGAGATTCAGGTTGGATTCCACAGCAGAGTGTGGTGTGCATGGGACAGGTTACTCAGGGCACTGGGCATGGCCCCAAGCTGACAGAGTTCAAGGGTTTTTGGACGACACTCTCACTGATTTTTGAGTGGTCCTGTGTGAAGCAAGGAGTTGGACTTGATGATCTTTAGGGGTTCCTTCCAACTCAGGAAATTCTATGTTTCTATGAAATCAGTTAGTAGATTCTAAGTGAAAACTGCCCCTTTTTCCTTTCTTAGGTTATTGTAATTTTACTAGTTCTTGATTCAAGGATATAAAAGCTTAAGAAAGAGATGTTTCAAGTACACTGGTGGGATGTTACTTATTAGAGATTTTGACAACAAATTGTGTTGTTATTTATTGTACCATTCAAAATTCTGTTTTTCTTCTCACTCTTGCATAAAAAAAAAAACCTCAGTGACTTGTTAACTTGCATGTTCTATATAAGGCAAAATAGACTTCTGCTATCACAAACTTTTCTGACACTTTCAAATGCAGCTTTACAGCCTTAAACAGACATTCCTCTGCTCCCACCCACCATCTCATCCAGGGCCTACAGTCACCAAATTTTGAGAATTTAAGAGTGGGAGTATTGCTAATGTAGCAGGTAAGTGTAGAACTTAATGCCCTGTTCATATGGATGCATGTACACATGAGAGGGTATGCACACTTTTTTTCTATTCCTGTCCACCATTTACTCCAGAAATTCTCTGTAAACTTTATTTTCCTCCCCAACCACATCCACTGACCTGGAATCTAACTGTGAATTCTAAGATCCGGTAGCAGAAAAAAAAAAGCAAATATATGTATTTGAAAAGAAAACCAACCAACCAACCAAACAACAACAACAACAAAAAAAAGAAATAAGATGCAGAGCTGAACAAGGGAAGCACTGGAGGAAACATAGTACTTCAAGGACAAATCCAAAGATGCTTAATTTCCTTCAAAAGTAACAGGTATGTAAGTACTTTCAGTGATAATGTTAAAGTCTTACAAGCTCTGCCAGAGCTTTTCTTTCTGTTTCACTAACCCAAAAAAGGTAAAAAACTAACCCCAGGAACAGCAGCCCCTACAATCCTTGCTCCTTTCTATTTTATCAAAAGGTTTTACATTGATTCTCAGTAAATCTTCTGTGGAATCAATAGAGGAACAGAAAGTAACACTCTGAACACTTACCCTCCTTTCTCTTATTTTAAACCCTGGATTATGCTTCCTGAATTTCCTTCTGTTTCAACTGAAGCAGTATTTCACTTAGAACTGCTAAAACCCACACCATCCCTACTGCAAAGTGAGCTGTATGGTTGCATGCTAAATTCCTCCTCCTTTCTGTGGAAATTGGATGAGGTGACTTATAGAGGTCCTTTCCAATCAACATTTCTATGATTCTGTGATTACTTTGTACACATTCTCATAACATGAGCTGACCCCATCCTATCTGAGCTCTTTTTATGAATAAACTGAAGATGATGGAGGAAATATCATCAGACTATAGAACAACTAATTCTTATTTACTAACAGAAACTTTATTAACCCCTGGAGACCTATACTGTCCCTCCCGGTGAATACAAATAGCCAGGAGATATCTGGTGCTTGCAGACAGAATGAGGATTAGTTTGAGAGCAGCTTCTTGGCATCTCCAACTTTTTCATTCCATCACACTGGAAAGTAGAAGTAGCTAGTTCTCTATGAAAAGGTGCCACTCTCGAGCATGATGACAAATTAACACTGTTTCTGGAAGCCAACTCCTCTTTAGGGTTCAACTCACAGATCTATGAGAGAGACAGCAATCCTTTGTACCAAAAGATGTGCCAACCCGACCTGAAGAAGCAAGTGTGAAGATCAGTAATCTTACGATAATAATAGTTTTAATACAAAAGCTCTTTTTCATAATCAGAAATCTTCCAGTCATCTCAAGATATCTCACAAAATCATACTTTCCTCTTTCTCTGCTGGATCCCAACATCTTTCAAAGCTACAAGCATGAAAACAATGGAAAGACATATCCTTAATGCAGTAAAATTAAAGAGCAGCATGCTTGCAAATCATGTAGGGGTTGGTGCATATATTAAAGAGTGCAAAACACCAGGGCTTTAAAGGAGAAGGTGCAACAAGGGTGTCTGTAGTGCGTATAAACGCACAAAATTAGATCCTCAAATGTATTTTCTAGGTCATTTTTTCTCCCTTCTCTGCTCTCCTCCTCCTCCCCTGAGCTTTTATTAATTGTTCTGGGAGGGAATACATATTTCAGAGTGTATCGCCATACATCAGAGTGTATCACTACGTCCTCTGAAAACATATTGTCCTGGTTATTTTATATTCCAAACTACTGAAGTATTTGTCATCAGCTAATTTTGCCAGTGCTAAAACGTAGTATGCTTTCTTATGATGCTGTGTTTATTTCCCATACTGCTAATCTATAATCTTATTTCAGCCAATGATTGGAAATCCAAGTGCAAACACTAACATAGACAAGTGAATGTAATTAGTAGAAACAGAATAGTTTTTATTTGTTTTATAGGTACCATAAAAAACAACAATGTAGAATGATTAAGATTGAAAAGACCTCTAACATTATCATTCCCACCATGCCCACTAACCATTTCCCTCATTACCACACTTCTACATTTCTTAAGCTCCTCCAGAAATGTTGACTTTACCACTGCTCTAGGCAGACTGTGCCAATGCCTCACAGACACCTCCCAAGTAATTTTTCCTAATATTCAGCCTGGAAGTCCCCTGCTGCATCATGAAGCAATAACTTCTTGTCCTGTCTCTGCTACTTGGGAGAAGAGGCCAATTCCCACCTCTCCTCAACATCCTTTCAGGACATTGTAGGGAGTGATAAAATCTCCCCTGAGCATCCTCTTCTCCATCCCAGTTTTCTCAGCTGCTCCTCATAAAACTTGTGCTCTGACAGCGCTACTAACAGTAATGAAAAATCTTTCAGTCAGTTTTACTGATTTCTGTGCTCTGGGTTTCATAGTACTGTAATGTTTTTCCTGAATTTATAGTCAGTTGTAGGATCTAGATTTAATTCAAAGCTTAAAACATTTACATGGACCTCCAAACTGAGCTGAATGCCCCTTCAAACTATGAACCTGACCAGGCTCTTCAAGAGACACGAAATATGTGCAAAGCAGTTACTAATTTGCCTCCTTGCTTTAGGATTAGAATGATGTCTTTACTTCATTTCTGCCTCACATATCATCCTATGGCTATTATTAAACAAACTTCACAAAATTAAAAGTCAAAGAACCAGAGCCCAAAAAAAGTGCTTCTTTCCTCCAACAACTTTATGTATGTAATGCCACTTGAATGGATGGAGATTAGAGCCTATCAGCACTTTCATTTCAAATTCACTTTTCCTGGGGCTTGCAATTGAACCATGACAATTTGCTACAGGCAAAAATTCGGATGTGAAATCTCAGAAATGGAGGAAGAACTTTATAAAAATACAAACAATAATACTTCAAGTTATAGATAAAATACTGTGGGGAGCAGGCTGGAATCAGAAAAAGTAGGAAGAAATGCTTTGATTCTCTTGTACATCATTCCAAGTGTCCTCCCCCATCTCTGTCTCATTGTGGCTTTAGATTGTTCCTTAAAACCCATGGTGCATTGTACTTACATTGCTCATTTCATTTCAGTGCTGCATACATGCAGTAATTATTACTTCTCAATACTCCTCTGAAGTAGGTATTACCAACTCAATTTTCTAGAAGGAGATGCAATTTGCCCCAAGCCACAGCAGGAATCCTGGGTGAATCAGAAACAGAAAATAGGAATTCCAGGCTCCCTGGCCTAAATTGAGGCCACAGATTCCTTTATGACAGTGACTGTTTTCTCAATGTTTTATAAGACTGATTACAATGTGATGGAACTATGTTTAATAGAGACTGGGGTGTCCCTCCTCAAGAATTTCATCCCACTGCCAGCTGATAAAGCCTCAGAATAAATCTAAATTCTAAGTTCATTAAGCTTCAACGTATGTTAAAAGGTTGTTTTTAAAAGTTATATACTAGGCTTAGAATCTGGCAGACAGCATGCATTACTAATTTAAACACCTATAGCTATGCATGTTTCTAATTCACTGAATTCAAATTTCTGCCTGACTAGAAAGATCTACAGTTGATAAAGTATCAATGTAGATTATAGTATAGAATCATTGAATGGTTTGGGTTTGAAGGGACCTTAAGGACTATCCAGATGCAATTCCCTGGGCAGGATGGCCAGCCGCTAGACCAAGTTGTCCAGGGCCTCATCCAACCTGAGCTTGAATAACTCCAGGGATGGGCCTTTCATAGCTTCCCAGGGTAGCCTGTTCCTGTTCCTCACCATCCTCTGAGTAAAGAATTACAATCCCTTGGCTTTGAAGGGTGAAGTACCCCTGTATGCTGAAGACAGACTCTTGTCTTTTGTTGAGCCCAAGGCAGGTTTCTTATAGATTTGGGTTTGGAGCACTATAGGAATATACATAGGTGAAGGACTAGCTGCTTCCAGGTGGACTATTACTGGTGTGGTGGTAGTAGGTTCAGAAAAAACAAGCCTGCCACAAGTTTTATGATCTCTGCCGTATTTATTTAGATTTTCCAATGTCTCCATTGTGGAATCACGACTGAGACCCTTAAACCACATCCACTAAATACATCAACTTTCCTGCCTGCTTCTTGGTTCCAGGCCAAGTGGTTCAGAGAGATTTGAGTCCACATTGGTACTAAAGTGGCAATTTCATTAAACAAAACTGAGCAGCTGTGCTGTAGGCTTTCAAATATTATATAAAGACAAGGGGAGTAGGTTGGGATGTTTGCAGACACAGAGACTGATGGGATAGGGTTGAAGGAGAGGCTGTGGGCTAAAAGTCATCTACCCTGATTCAGCCTTATCTGTTTTCTCTTGTAAAGAGTCCCTGCAGTGAATCACGGCAAGGTTACAGTCCCTGGAGGTGTTCAAGAAACATGGAGATGTGGCACTGAGGAACATGGTTTAGTGGACATGGAGGCGATGAGTTGACTGTTGGACTAGATGATCTTAGTGGTCTTTTCTAATTCTAATGAATCTTTGATTCCATGATTCAAAAAGCATTGTAGCATCCCAAAACACTGCCAAGGACCCAAACTATCTGTTCTCTTTTATTTAGCAATGTAGGCATATCCCCACAAATCTTGCAGCTGTCTCAGGTACTTTAGTTACAAGTCTATTTCCACAGGAGATGAGAGCATGTCTTGCAAAGCAAGTGGCCTTATGTGTGTCTACAATGTCTTCTGCAGACAGCTATCTATTGACTCACACTCTATCACGCTTACCACAAATACGGAGCCTCCAGGTGATTCATCAGTGAACTTCAGTGCTGACATCAGCTTACATCTTTCTGAAAACTCATATTTGGCATATTCTATCTTAATTATATTAAATAGCTGTGAGCATTTCCTGAAGGAAATCTCCCTAAAATAATGTGTCAGGAATCTCAGAATCAAGGTTTCAGCAACATCAGTTTGAGGAAAAATTGAAAAACAAGAGTTTCAGTTCAACACAGATTCAGACACTTCACCAAAACTAGAAAGGCTGATTTCTGGCCAAATTAAAATGTGATGGGATTTGAGGAGGGCCATCCTCAGAATTTATAATGGTTCTTTTCACACAAGAGCCTACTGACTCAAAAGAATAGCCCAAAATTCCTTACTAAATTCTGTGAAATATCTTCTGGGATTAGAGACTGTAAACTGTAAAAGGGAGTCAGAGGAAGTCCCATCACAAATTTTAATTCCTATTCAGGTTTCCATTGCATTCAACATAACCCTCAAGAAGGCTCTCTTGAAAAATCCACTTCCTAGTGATCACCAATACTATACCAAAAGCTTAAAGATGAAATATAATCAGAAAGATGAAAATGATAAATACCTATATTTTAATAATGAGAATATTTCAGACAGCTACATATGAAACGTAAAAGCTACTTTTCAAAGATCAGGAGAATACTGTTCAGTGACAGTTTTCAGTTTTGTTGCTATTATTACTTGAATTTATTTATACAACACTTCTTTATCACCATTCTTTTTCTTTTTCTTTTTCTTATCTATTACAGGTAAGATGAACGTCTATGTTTAACATACTCTCAATCAATAACTAATTTGTAAAATCAAACAGCTTACACTACTTTGTATCAAATTATTCAAGTATTTATATATTTATATTTTAAAATCTCATTTTATGTTACCAATAAGTATAGCTTTCAACAACAACAACAAAAAAGTAAATAAATTAAAAATTGAATGTCTGAGCACTCTCTAAACTTCTCCTTCCTGGGGACCTAAGTAACCTTTAGCTCCATGCCTCCTGCTCTACTTTTTCCATAGGTATACTTTGTTGTCATATTTAGTGCTTCAGTTATGCAGTGCTTCAGTGCTTGTGTAATCATGACAATCAACTCCGCTATATTAAGAGCTTAAAAAAGAAATCATTTTTTCCCAGCATGGCTATATGCTCAAAGTTACAATATGGAGCGTATTCATTACACCCTTCAGGTGAATTTTAAGTGACCTGGAGTGATGAAAATTAGATGTCATTGCTGTGCTACCAGCAGAAGCATGCACAGAAAGCATCATGAGCCATGCAGACCAATGTCCAGCTTTTGACAGCTGCCAGAAACAGATGTTTTGACAAAATATAAAAAAATTCCAATGGTTTTAATTATACAGATATTGAATATCCTGCTTGCAACAGCAGATTCTTTCAGTTTATAAACTTTTCAAAATACAAATGTTCAGTAAAAAACACAGAACTTTCTGTGTTGTATTCTTAATTTCTGGGATCTGCACATTTCCTATAGTGTAGTATCCCAGGGAATCTCCTACGAGTCTCCTATCTCCTCCACAATGTACAGGCAGCTTGTGGGTAGGACAGTGGCAAAAGACGAGACACAGTATTTTCACACAAGCAGGAATATTTATAACATCTGATCTTGATGCGTCTAGAAAATGCCTGAGCACTGACTGCCCAGACATTGGCCAGTGCCAATTTCTGACAGCAACGCTTGTCAGCCTTCCTGTGCCTTCTCTCCTTCTTGATTGAGGAAACGGGATTTTCATTTCAGAGGATTCAGAATCTAACTTTTTGGGTTTTTTTGCCTCCTTTTCAAACTCACCATATCTCGTTGGCGTGTTTTTTTTTTTTTTTTTTTTTTTTTTTTTTTTTTCTTTCTTTTCTGCTTGTGCCTCCAAGACTCTTGCTTCAATTCTAGTCCACTGCTTTCTCCCCAAGAGCCTGAGCTGCTCTCTCTGCCTTGTCCTCATTCATGCCTTTTCTCTGTTTCTCCCACCTGAATCATAGCACCACAGAATTGTAGGGGTTGGAAGGAACCTCTGGGGATCAAGTCCAACTCCTTGCTCAAGCAGGCTTTTCCTGGTGCTGCCTATTGCCTCTCCTTAGTCTTTGGTCATTGTATCTTGTGATATTGACTTCTGCAGCAATCACACAGTTCAAGACAAACTCAGAAGCACACAAGAAGTCATAGTCTACTCTCTGCCAGAGTACTTCATCAGTGAAATTCTCTTCAGTGATTCAGAATAAGCTGGGAAGAGGAGCATCTACTATATTCTTAAAACCGTGAGGATTTCCTTGCACGGCCAAGCAATTTGCTACTTTGGTCTCAGAACATGCCAGCCAGGTGAGCTGTCAAATCAGTGTATAGTTTATATTTGCCCCACACACATTAGCGATGGATAAGGACACCTGAGGAGGGCTTGTTCCTATTCCTGAGGTAAGAGTGTTTAAGTGCAGGATGTTACACAGTGCCTAATTGAAGGAGAGAAAGAAAAAAAGATGCAGCCATCAGAAATTGCTTGGGCTTACCCCATGTCTAGCTTGCATCTATGCTATGCGGGAGGAATATTCTCCCTGCCTTGAATTCTGTGCACTAATGCACAAATCTCTGTGACACAACTGATCTTACTCAAAGTCTCTTGCCAGTGGCAATCCTACATCTCTTCTGTAACTCCAGTTGCTGAGCACTTTTATTTTAACACTGCTGTGGCCTAACAAGAATAGGTGAAAGTAGGTTTCTCAGTGCCACTGTCAAATGTTATGCATAGCAAGTGGCAGCAATGTTCCAGCTGACTTACTCGGCTGATTGTCTGTGAATAGGCAGAAAACTCTTTCAGAGAGTTCCAGAGCCCTATACAATATATCAATCTCTACAGAGGGATCACAGCAGTCAATATAACTATAAATACACTGTATTTTCCCATATATTCATTTCTGGACCCAAAAAATCTGAACAAAAATAAGTCTAGAAATAAGAGTGGAGTCAAATGTTATGTCCACATCAGCAAGCAGCAGGCAAGGATTCAAAGAATGAGGAGGTGACTGGAAATTTTGGGGTGAGTTTTCTTTTGAAATATTTCTAATATGCATTTATAAGTCAAAAACCCAAAAGATTTTGCATAGTACTTGTTGCATTCCTGGACTGCATTTTTCTGCTTAGCGTCACCAAAAAGCAATCCCATTTGTACACTCCAAGCTTTCTCTGTAACAGAAAACAAAACAAGACATATGTGTAGGACTGGGAGATTCACTTCAAAAGCTCATTTATAATTTAAATGAAAATGTTAATCTACACATATCCAGAAACCACCTGCAAGAGTCCCAAAATGCAGAGCTGCATCAAGTGCCTATAGCATGCAAATCTTTGAGCATGATCTACTGCTTATTACTCCTAATCAGAAAAAATGTTTTCTTGTCACCTCAAATGACTGTTTCTTTTAACAAATTGCTTCCTTCAATAACCAGATCTAGACTGTGATAGAGACTATTCGCTATTAAGGATTAAGTGACAGATCAGAGCTTGTGCAAGAGTCAACAATGCTAGTAAAGAAAATTAACAAGTTTCTAGTAATTTGATCACAACACTAATAGTAAGCTAAATAAATGTGACTGCCCAGACATTCAGTAATAATTCTTTTATTTGTGCTAATAAGGCTTTCTATTTAGCAACAGCTTTGCAAAATGTGCAAGTTTTAGCAGCTAAAGAAACAAGAGGTTTGACTTCTACTGTCACCTTGGATAGTGCAATATATAATTATTTGGCTGTTTCAGCTAAAATGAAAAAAAAAAAGATTTGGAAAAAAACAAAATCAGCCATTGTGCCAGATAACAGGTTGCTATAGATGTACCAGGAGGAAAGAAAGAAGGCAGAGAAGAGAGGAAGTTTTATTTTGTCACCTGTTTTAAACTTTCATATTATGCTTGGATGGAAAAATAAACCCAGACATAAGGAAAGGGGAATTTATCAAAATATCTGATCAAAGTTAACAAACAGTGAGGTCATAGACCTGTCAAAGGAATCTTTTCAATAAGCGTTATCCATACAGAGAGATAAAGGAGCTAAGATAGAAAAAACTCTTCCATGCAAGTGTCAGAGTTATGACTGAAGTGCAGTTTAACAAACATCTTTGTCAATCTGAAATACCTTTCTGGCACTCCTAATAAGAGCAAAATGAACAGGATATTAAGACTCCGAAGATAATTCCTCAGCAATACTGAATTAACTATGAGGACTCAGTTCAGCAAAGTGAGTAAGCATATACAGACATTTAATTGTGCATTTAAATCTCCTCACTGAGAGCTTGAGATACACCTTAGCACAGCTCTGAATGTAGACTTGATAATGATGATTTTTTTTTATTTTATTTATTTATATTTGAAGCTTCCTTTAATCCACAGGCACAAAGCAGTCCAGTAGCTGTGGAACAACACTGGGACTCAAGTGATGTGCACACTTTCACGTCCCAACCCTTCGAGATCATAAACAAAACAATTTTGCAAAACCCATACCAGCACCTAAGGGCTACATTTTCAAACCTGCTTATCTCCTCTCTGCCACATCCCTGTAGTCCTGTGAAGGAAGCATTGGTATTTCCCAACCAGAAATGGGAGAAGTGCTTAACTATGTTAGAGTGCAATAGTGATACTTCTGATGCTACTACCCCTCCTTTCAGACTAAACTGCTCTGAATTCTTAGCAATTTGAAGGTTGAGGATCATGAAACTAGGCACCAACAAAAGTAAAGGCCCAGGATGAGGTCAGTGGTCAGAATACAAAGAATCAAGCCAAAACAAAAAAGCTTCCCACAGACACAGTTTAGATTCCTCTACTGCCTTCTTTGCAACATATGGTGTAGTAAGACATGCACACTTTCTCCCTGCCCCCTCAATTTAACTCTCTGGCACCACCTGTTAGGAGCGAGCAGACTGTAAGAAATTATTGCACTGGGGACAGATATAAATGGTTGTGATGGTTCTGATGTAGTGCATTTCTCTCACTAATGTCTGTGCTCATTGGAAAAGAAGACTGTATTTGGCATAAAATCAGAACTGAAATCTGTAAGTCAGGATTATGAGCAATGGTTTATTACTATAACTTGCACTGACCTTTAGAAAGGAGCTGGTTAACAGTCTGAATGGTTATTTTATCAATTGGAGATATTTGCCTGAAACATGAATTCCTTTGTTGTCACTTCCACCATCTATATTTTAAAACTATCTTTCTACTCTGAGGACCTATGTTCTCTTCTTCCACACAGAACACAAGTGTTATTCCTATATATGTTTCTTCCCAAGTTCAACAACCATGTGATAGCAGAAGGCACAATATTATGAGCGTGCTTAGGTCCATGATTTCATGACATATAACTAAAATACTTCTCAAAAGAAATATCCTTCTTTCTTTCCAAACTTTTTTTGTTTGCAGAAATTGGATCTGTATCTATAACTTGATAAATGGAGTCCTATGAATCCAAAGCATAAAATCATATATAGAGATAGGGTCTGGAGAATACAAAGGAATGAGACAGTGATTCTTGAAGTGAGGCAGATGATGGACTGGGATGCGGATAGATCTCACATATACTTGCTGTTGTATCAAAGAGTACTAATATGACATGTGCTGAGCCATCCCAGGACAACTCAACTCACTGATGCTCCTTCTCATCTTTCTTGAAATGATCACTATTCTCCTTTGAGAAGCAGTTCGTACACCATCACAAGAAGATAAAACATTGGCTGTGACTAACTTAATGAGCCTGAAGCTCCAGAGAAAGGGTGGGAAAAGAAATTTGAAATTTAATATTTTTATTCTCTTGCTTATTCCTAATAGGATCTGAAAATCATGAAAGAGCTTAAGTGCATCAAAGAATATCCTTTGAAAATCATGCTTACAGGCAGGAATACAAATTGGATACCAGTCTCTAGGTCACTGGCCTATCTTTGTAGAAGGGTGTCTTGCATTTAATTTCCCCTGATTAACAATTCACCTTCACTAATTAGAATTTGATACTTGAAAACAAGGGGGGGGGTTATGTTTTTAAGTTAAAAATTGAAAATAAATTTGAATTGTTCTTGTGAATAAACTGCACATTAAAAAAGCATTTAAACTGTTAAACTCTTGATGCTATTTTTATCACTAGTGGCATCATGACACAGCGATTAAATTATAACCCTTTCAGTAAAAGACTGTATTTTTAGCTATTTAAGATGTAAGTGAAGAAGCAAGAAACTTTGGTACAGAAAGTCTCATGTAATGGAAGACATAAGCAGGTTGTAGTTTAGGGAAAGAAGAAGGTAGATAACTAGATTGTAGATGTTTCACCATAATCTCATTTGTGTTTAATGGTATTACAGGATCCAGTAGATCATTAACCTCTACCCAAATTAAGTTTAGGGAGCATTAGGTGATCTATATCCTATTTCCTAAAAGTACTTCATCTTATTCAGGCTACTCTATCATATAAGAACTCAAAATATTACAGTGTGTTCCCTGGTTTGTGGACTGTACAACTAAAATTTGATTCTGTGAGCATTTTAATCTTTGAGGATTAAAATCTTACACATTAAGATGATTTAGATATTATTATTAGCATTACCTTTTTATGTAAATACTCTTTTCTTACTCTATCTTAATCATATAGGAACATTTATTTACTTAATTTTCTATAAGGATAGCAAGGAAAAGGAATGGGAAAAACAGTGTAAACCCCTCGCACAATTATTGTGGTTGACCCAGCGATCCAAGAACCAAACTTGTTTACCCAAAGACAAGAACTTTTTAAAACATGCCATCGCTTTTGAATTATTACAGTAAAATCACAAGCAACATTTGCTATATCCTAATATTGAATCAGAATGGATATATAGGGAGAAATACAGCCTAATCCGACACCTTTGTTCAAACATTTGGGGTGGGATTGCATTACACAGCCCAAAATTAAACTTCTCTGTCTGACTGCGCCACCTTTTGATTTACATTTAAAAGAGAAATTAAATGATTGTCCGGTCCTTAAAAAGAAAACATTTCTTTAAAGATATTCCCATAGACTTAAAAATGGGTTCAGGAGCTTACTTTATTCATTTCTTACAGAGAAGTGCTGGGCTGCATACTTTAATACTGCTGTTAAAATTGAAAGCCATGTCAGCAATAGAAAAGAAAAAAAAAACATATTCATTCGTGCTGGTTTGTATAATAGCAGCATACACATCCAAATCAATAAAGCCGGGCAAACGGCAGCGTGGTGGCTCAGTAATCTTAGCACTGTTAGCTAAGTATGCAATTGAGTCTAAAACAAATGCTTCATAATCCATTCGATTCTCCCATGTAAATCTATACTCGTACAGTCCTGGGAAATAAGAAACCTTTACTCCTGCTGATATCTTTTCTTAACATTTAAAACGTACCGACTGTAAGCCCTAATTTATAGCAACGTATCGCAATTTGCACTGAATTCTCAAGTCAGACATGAAATTAAACAGCACAGATATTCAAAGGAGTTACAGCATGCATTTAAATACATTAACCACATCCTACCTTGCATCCAAACATCAACGACAAAGTGTTGTTGGTGCATGCAACTTTGCAGTGGCAAATCATTGGTGTAAAGCAGTCAGGATTTTTAACAATAGGGCACATTCCTTTAGTGCTGCAGTAGTGGCAGCCTTCTGAAGGCTAAAAACAAGTAGCTAATACAGCACATGGAGTGGCAACATATGCTGCTCAACAGCTAGCTTTTCTCTTGCTGGTCAGAAGCAGCCTGCTTGATTCTCTACCTGTGTCCCATTCAGCCATCCCCTTCTTTGTTGATGAATCAACGATGCAGCATTGATCGCGAATCTCAGGATTTCCCTTCCTCTGGGAAATTAGTTTTTACATTGGAAAAAAAAAAAAAAAAAAAAAAAAAAAAA
>NW_024884141.1:745539-771679 GCF_019232065.1 Centrocercus urophasianus | reverse complement strand
AGAAGAAGAGAGAAATGGAAATGAGGGGGACTAGCAGGTGTGGCAGTATTAGCATGTAAAAGGATGTAAACGCCTACTCATAACAATCACATAAGATTGTCATGCTAGCTGAAGTGGGCTGAAATTATTCCATCGGAAGAAAAATACTGCAGCTCCTGATTTGGTAAAAAGCCAGTGAGTTGCTGCAATACATAGTCATTGTGGGGAGAGAAGAGAGAAAAAATTACTTATCTAAGAAGCCAGAATCCTCAGCCTTTATCAATATGCATTCCAGCAAGGATTCCCTTCCCAGCGCCTCCCCGAGAAAAAGAATCAAATCAGTCGCAACTCCGGAGAAGCGATGACCTTTGCTTTCCCCAAAAAGATGAATCCCAGCATGAAACAAACTGTACTCAAAGCTGAAAATCCCAGATGCTGGGAGTTTGCAATCAGGAAAATGCAAGTAACATTTATCCAATCCTGGCTTGCCACATGGGAGCTTTCTCCAGGCACAAATTTACAAATAGACAGGTTGAAGGATTGCAGGAGACACGGAATAAAGATATGAAGTTACACGGAAAATGCACCAGCGTGAAGCTCCAAATGCAACCCTCTCTTAGCTCTGCTTTTGAGGCAATGTAACCGCTGACTCTCCAGCTAGAGCTGTTATCCTACTGTTATCCTACAACCTGCAAATGGCTTTCTCTGATCCAGAAATGCAATAATTAAAGAAGTTTGGGAGCATAACGCTGCTTTGGATTTGGTTACAGCTGCCGCTGTTTCTTCAGTTAAAGCAACACCAGCTGAAAATGCATAATAAAGCATTTGGATGAGCAAACTGCTAGCTGTGCTTTTTAAGAGGATTATTTATATCAGAAGTTGGATGAATATACCCTCCACTTCTAGGGTCAGCACACACAGATACAAAACGCAAAGGCTGTGATGAAGGAAGGAAAGCGTGTCTTCACAGATTTCACAGCTGATGGCAAAGCAAACCCAGCAGTTGTGTCACAGCGACATGACCCCGCATTTTGCACCTCACTAAGCTCTGCCCATCACATTAGAAACTCTTTTGAAAGAAATGAGAGCAGCTTGTCTCCCTGGTAATTGTGAGTGCATTCTCCAGGCACAATTGAGACAATTTTCTG
Organism: Centrocercus urophasianus; assembly: GCF_019232065.1. Taxonomy (NCBI): domain Eukaryota; kingdom Metazoa; phylum Chordata; class Aves; order Galliformes; family Phasianidae; genus Centrocercus; species Centrocercus urophasianus. The sequence continues at coordinate 770,552 of NW_024884141.1, read as the reverse complement.
TAATAGACGCGAACAAAAAAAATTGTTATACAACAGAATGGAGAGAGTGGCAAATGGAGGTCTGTATGCAGCTACCTCAGACAGGATAGAGTCAGTGTTACAGAATTATTAAACAGATCTGAGACTGCAGACGCTAACATAGAAGAGCTTTGCTATTAAGCTTTTACACTGATATAAATGTGGATATATGTTTGTGTGCATTGCATGTATGTATTTATATTTTAAGAAGGATTTATCTGGCACAACTTGCCCTCCTTTGCAGAGTTCTAAAACATTTTAAAAAACCCCAACATTTTATTAAACAGCTTTGATTCTATACTTCATCACTGTACAAGAACTTCCTTTTTGAGTGTGTGTGTGTATGCAGCCAAATTTCAGCTGGGCATGATATGTCCTGATTATTGTTTCTCACTCTTGGTATTTTCAAAGTTAGGATTTGAACCTGCACTCAGTAAAATGACAGCAGTTGATCATTCAGAGCACCAGATAGGATTGCTCAGCAATTAAAGTTACAACCCAGTTCCAGTTCTGAAGATTTATGTCTCGCAAATAACAGGCTCTTACAATTCAGTGTCCTCAATTCACTCAGCTGGTAGCTTTAATCCATCAGCCTGCACATGAATGCAAAATGCTTTGTTATGCTATGGGAGTTGGCCGTGCATATGCTAATCAATCGGCTATCAATAATCTAAGTTTGTCTGACCTGTTCATCCAAAGAGACATCGCAGCAGCGCTCCTTTCTGACTTGCTGTGTCAGTAATCACCTGAAACAGTGACTGAGCCTGTTTAGAAACGCACTATGGTGACAAACAGCAGCCGAAACATAGCTGGATCTTTGATCTGTTTATTCCTAGCTTGCCTGACTTGTTATTAAGCTATATATTATACAGATTTTCTTTCAAGTACTGTCTCACGCATAACCAGCACTGGTGTAAATATAGAAAAGTGTAGTTTCCATGACAATACATTCCATAGTTACAGCCAGCAGCCACCAGCTTTAAAACATGAATCACAGTGCTACCTTAAGGTGTGAGCATGCTACATCACCGGCCTTAGGAGCGTTAATTTGGGATGAGGTAGCGTGAGAATATTTTTGATAGACACTACTACTAAATGCCAGAAAACTGTGTTATTTAACTGTCTTAGCCATTCTAATATCCAACCATCTTAGTCCTTTAAGTGATCAGTAACGCTCACGATCTGTAGTATTCATTAGCATTTCTAATATAAGAATAGATTACATGTGCACTTTCTTATGTTTTAAACATGATGTCCTGGTTTAAAACTGGACCCATAGTCACGCAAACGTGATTTGTGATTAATGTTCATGGGGGCTAATTGAAATCACCTGCATTTAATTTTTAGTTCGGATCTCCAAGAAGGGAGGAAAACAGCCAGTTAGCCTCTCGGATCTTTCAGGTCTCACTGCGTTCAGCTGGCTCCTTCTCTCAAAAGGGAGGATGAATCTGTTTATTAAAACTCCCATCTCTTCCCCAGTCCCTGATCTTCAGGGATTCTATTGCAGGCTTTCAACCAGAATAGCTTTCACCTGTGATTTTGTTTCTAGTGTTAAGACACATCAAACATCAGGCACCTGACTATTGCGCAAGGCATGAAATAGATCTCCTCACACTTAAACTATTTGTTGCTTTCAAGTGAAAAAGTTACCTGATGTACAGTCATTGGGAAAAGATCAGAAAAGGAAGATTCATTGAAATTCATTCATTGAAATGACAGATTGAGATAATAACTCATGTCACAATTGGCCAAGACATTCATTTCAATTATATGACAACCACATATAGAAAAGTGCTATAAGAAAGCATTTGCTCAGAGATCCACTTCTGTCTTTTCTACCAACAGCACTCATCACAGATGCAGATATAAATTGCTCATTGCCAGTAAAGTCATTTAAACCCTAGTCATACTGCAGGAGCAAGATTTCTTAGAGAAGTTCTGTCTGTATTTTTTCTCTCTGACAGAATTTGCAGAGGTGAAAAAAAAAAAAAAGAACACAAACTGTTGCCCCACTTATCATTCCCACCAATCCGTTCACCTGGTAACATTTCTGCTGTTCCACCAGTCTTGCTGACTATTGCCTTCACTCAGCATTTCCAAGTTCCTCATTGGCATGTGCCTTCCATAGTGCATCACATTGTGCAAAATGAATTAACAAAATGCAGTTGTATTACAGTCATGTCTTCATGACCGTAATATGACTTCACCACCTGATGCATACAGACCACTTCCTGCATCAGTTAGCTCAAACAGCACTCCTGAACCCTGACTTTCACATGAGAATTAAGATTTATATAAATTAAGATAATTGTTAAGATCTTGATAATCAGAAAGAATTTCTAGATATTTAGCCTATACACACTGATTGTATATGTAATTTTTTTTTTGTTTTCTTTTCAGTAGTCAGCTTTTTCTTTTAAGAAAATAGCTTGTTTGACATTACAGTGTAGATATCTGCATTTCTCCGTACATATTTTTACTACTTAACTTTTCATTCCAATGTTCTACCCTGAAAATTTCCTCTAAATGCACACCACACCCATTAGATACCAGAATATTAATATGATTAATAGGCCTTTGGCCAAGCTATATGCATTAATATTTTCTTCTAATTTCTGCTAAAATTCAAAATCACCTTCTTTGTTGCTCTTCTCTGAATTCCCTGTATGCTAATCAGGGCTCCTGAAAAATAAATCTGCCTCTGACAATGATTAAAGAGTTGTCAGAGTTGTCTTCTCAAAGAATCATATTAGATGAAAGAAAAAACAAAAACAAAAAAACTTTACAACACAGGCAACACAAGGTACAAAAGGTATCAGAGGACATAAATATACAACAAACTTGAATGATCCCCCATCAAAATAGAAATCACTGCACACAACCCTGTTCCTTAAGAATAAAAGAGTTTCAAATCTACTCTAGTCTAAACCAAGCTTTCACAGATGCCCTGTCATTTGCAGGGACTCAGGGCATTTCAAAGACCTGAACGATGCTTGTGTTCATTCTGGGGGATGTACTGAAGATGACTTGTGTATTTCACTAATAATTATCTGCTCATGACTCTAAGAAGCACAATCTTAATTTGCCTGAAAATCCATCCACCCTTGGAACAGCTAGCATTGAAACCCACTCATGAAATACCACACAGACACAGGATATCACCTCAAAACCAGCTAAGATTATTTGAAAGCCTGGAGCTCATTCGAAGCTGTGCTTGAACCCATGCTAAATTAGACCATGCTTATGAAACTGAATTGCACCTCCAACTGCTAGAAAGGGGAAGGTTGGGTTTAGTTTTATGTGTACAGAGGCTCTAGGACTCTGTATCGGTTCTGCAGTACGAAGGAGATGAGTAAGGCTTCTCTCTGGGCAGAGCCAAGGGAAGAAAGGCAAAAAGACTGGTTTGCTAGCTACTTTTGTGTGATACAATTGCTGTTGCTGGGACCCATCTCTTCCACCCCCACCAGCACTATTGGTGTGTCACACAGAATGCTTCATAGCTCCTGGTTTGTCCTTCCAAAATCTCTGTATGTAGGCAGAGATAACTTGGCTTCTGCCCTTTCTCTATAGCAAAGCTAATGACATCACGTAGAGCTGATAAGACAGTAGAGAACTCATTGAAAGTTATCCTGGAGAATCATGAGATCTAATATGGAGGCAGGCGGACAGAGGACAGTTAGGATGCATCAAAAAAATACCTGTGCATTAAGAATTCAGATATGGTAGGCAATGTGGAAAGCATTATATGACTCAATCTCTCCACCTGAAGGAGATAATGCCTTCCAATTAAATGCCCATATCTCCAAGTACACAGTCATATAAACAATGTTTTTTAAGTTAATGAGAATACTCTAACAAAAATTACTCATGCTCGTAAATGTTTATACATTTTGAAGTGTCACATTACAGCCACAGTTTTACATTTTTAACCACTGCAAAACTGTCTGAAGATGTTCAGGATGTAACATATAACATTAGCTGTTTTATCTGAAATGCTAATTACATCTAAGTTGTTTTACAAGAAATAATATGAAAAACTAAGATGTTCAAAGAGACAGACATTTCCAAAAACTAATTTTTATCTATTAAAACATTTACAGAACCACTCTTTATACACATTTTTTTAAAAGTAACTTCTTTTCTTAAAAGAAAAAATGAGAGAGGGTGAAAAACTGCTTGGATTAAATATGAACTTGAAGGAGAAAACAAGGATATTACTGCCAGTCCTCATTAGCTACCAAACAGTTCTGCTTTTCTGAAGATTTCTATTTATAACTTGTTTTATAATTTCTAAAATTTTCTGCGACAAACAGAAATAAAGAGCTGGTCCTATTGACACACAGCAGAAACCTGCACAAAGCTCACTCAGAATATATGTGCTTCTCCTTAATATAATTATGTATAACCCCAGATTTCTGCAAGTTATTTTAATATGAATATACCCAAATGAGCTTAGAAGAGTCAGTTTTTAGCCACCACATGGTTGAACTCAGCAGGGATAGATTTGGTATTTACATAGGATGGTGGAGCAGAAGAGGGGTCAGCATGCACTGAACTTTGTATTATGAGGACTAGACTGTTACTAGGACTACACCAGCTACATCAGTTATGTCAATACAAGCTGAACTCATTGCAGTGTATGAACACGTACTATGAGCACTAAAAAAAGTTTTAATGACCTTGCCATGGTTTTTCACATGGTCTCCAGCTCTACAAGCACATCCTTTCTGTGTACGCAAGGCTCTCCCCCAAGCAGGAAATAAAATGCTCAGCAGTAATCTTCCAGAAATTTTCCAAATACATTTTTATTTCCATAATACCCTTCAGTGTGAAGTTCCTCAGGTTTTTCACTTCTATGACAATTTATCTTAGATTATCCTGAATCCAGCTCCTGATATTTGTATCAGATGTCCCAACATGTTACAGTGGAGGAAACAAAGAGTTCCTCTAGATAGAGCAGTGCTCTATCTTCTCTTACTTGCCTCTTTTACATTACAAAATGTTATAGCTTAATAGAACTCAATTTCTATTATAAGAACAACCTTTATTTGAAGATAAGCATTGTTTATCTCAATTTGCTCGACTTAATTCTTCACCATAGCTCATAAAATCCATATCTTCAGTTGTTTCTTCTACACTCTCTACCCCTCTGAAGTGTGCATCCATGACACTGCCTAGCAGAATAATTCCTTCCATTTCTCACTTCCAATATTTTTCTAAAATTTATCTCAATTTTTTTCATTTTTATAGCATTATTATAGTCTGACTGTCTTCAAAGATTTGTTTTGAAATTCATTTCTATCCCACCCCATTCTTCTTTGCCTACTTGCTAATCAGTGTGCATTTGGTACTTGTGCAATTGTACACCCCTTCCTACATGTACCACTTCATGCTAATGTTTCATCCTATTTCTTTCAGGCCATTTATTTATATTAAACTTCATTTGACCCATTCCTCCAGCAACCTCCAGAGGGCTCAGCTCAGTATATGGGCTTTCATGAAATGCATATGGAAGCAGCTCTTCCTGGAATTTGGACTATCTGGAATGTAGAGCATACATCTCCAGAAAGAGTTTTAGAGGGAAAGTTCACCTTCAATACATGTGTTTGGTTACAGATAAGTTACTTATAGTGCTTAGATCTCACTCACTTTGGATCATGAAGAACTTAATTGTTGGTGCTCATAAATGGCCCATAGAGGTGGGAACTCAGTAGAGACTATATCTGGCTGAAGGAAAATAAGAACGCTATCTTGCTTAAGAGTCATGTCTGAAATGCTGGATTGGAGACAGAAGTACCAAAAAAAAAAAAAAAAAACCAAAAAAAAACAACCCAACAAATATAAAAAAATAATTAAAAAAAAATTCTTACTTTGAACATTTCCTGAAAGAGTTTCAAGAAGGCTTTAATTCCCACACACAATTCCCATAATTTGCTTTTGATGGAATAAAAGTGCCTGCAGTACCGCCGCTAGCACTGAGCAGCTCAGACTGCTGCTGGCAGCTCCAGGAGGAACCACCGGAAACCAGCCTTCATTCCCTGCGTCATGTAGTCCTACTATTTAGAGAGAAATGATAAGCCTAAAGGAAGAACACTTGATGAAAGCAGAAGTAAAAATAAAAGTGATGATGTATCACAATTCATAAAAAAAAACAGAAAAGGTCGGGCTGTTTGGCACTTCGGGTAGATGAATATTTCACTATATATGTGTATATATATATATATGTACATAATATAATAGTAGTATATAGTATAATATATATATATATTATTCTCAAGAAACTGATATCTTGATTGCCAAACATCAGCAAGTAAAGTGATAATTTCAGGCAGGCATGATAAATAAATAAATATATGGATCTGGCCTGAAACTAAATCCCACTTAATGTAAAGTCTGATACTGTTTGGCTCCATGTTATTGTGTTTAACCTTTAATAAGGAAAAGGGTAGATGCACCTCAACTGAGTTCTAATTAGACTCAGGTTTCAACATCAGAGATGAACCTGGGTTGTCACTATGCATGCTAGAAGCAGGAGTACAAATTTTGTTTCTTCTGTGCGCATTTTCTTTTGCTTAAACGTTGGAAAGAAGCTCCAATTACCTATACATTTGATATATATTTGATATAATACCAAATACATTTGATTTTTTTTCTTAATATGATTTATCTATGGACAGATGTATTCACCCTCCTAGCTCCCATTCAAAGTGAGTGTTTTCCAGCAATTTCCAGCAGTCAGGAACTTTGCGGCTAATGTTCCACAGATTTTCCCAAATATAAAATTCCCAGTTCATTTCTGGGAAGTGCCACAGTTTTTAGCATTTAATGGCTTTTCAGTTACAAAATTCTTATTCCATGAAACAAAACATAAAAAATTAAAGAAAAAACAAACAAATAAACAATAAAAGATAAAGCCTAAACACTACATTTCATTAACTCAACATCAGCTGAAAACAAATAAAAGAAGATATGATCATGGGCATACCTAAACTTTACAGAAAATTTTCCACCTATATTCCAACAAAAGAATAGCAGAGACCTCTGTTAAATGCAACCATTCCACTTGTGAGAAATCACCACTCTGGACAAGGAAAAACCACCAATATCACCTTTCAATTTTTTGGAGAAGGGCTGCCTTTGACTGCAAGCCACACAGCAACACCAGCTAGTGGAGACATCAACAATAGGAAGGTTCCATTAGAGAGAAATGCCTTCAAAAGATGCCCTCTTCTCTGTCCTGGTTTTGTACTGCTTTTAGCTAAAACTCTGAAACCTGATCATTTCTTTTTGTGGTGGGAAAAGCAATGGTTACAAGCTGAAAGCTGGGAGGGTGTTCTTCATTGTGTTTTCAACACAACAGTTAAAAGCAAAGCTCCTCTCTGCCTCCACAGACAAATGCCCACCTTCGTGACTTCATGAGAAAAAATGGTAAAGCCTCAATGATCACTAGGAACCAGATGGAGGGAAGGGCAGAAATTTTAATCCCAGGTTGCCTGGGAATCCCATCAATCCCCTCACTCACAGGAGCTTCTCAGCTTGGTGCTCATAGTGCAGACACTCCCCCAAAGCTCACAGCCAGCTCAATCCTCTACTGCAGTGTGTACAGGGCTGACTGCAACCATCCTCTTTTGCTCCTTCACAGTCAGATTGACCACTGTCCCTTTACAAAATTCTTTCTCAAATGGCATTAGAAGTCCAGGCAGGAGTTTTCCACCCTATTGATGCTGCACAGGCATATTCTATCCCCAGAGTTGTGGGAGTACTAACAGGGCCATTTACTACTGACCCAAGTGAAACACTCCTGTAAATTGAAGCTGCTAAGGGAAAGGGCATTGCCTCCAGCTGTGCATCAGGCAGTAATATCTACCTCCAGTGCTCCACCACCCACAGGAAAGGAATAATCTAAAATGAGTGTTACCCAGAGGAAGCATCTCCTCCAAGGCATAACAATGAATAATGGGAATTATTCTACTGGGAATAATGAAATGAAATAAATCTATACTCTGGAGAGCTGTTGGAGAACCTAGCTGACACTTCTAAGTTGACTTTTTAATGCTGGAGCTTTGTGGGAAACCAATGAATTTCTAAGGGAAAGGAGCCAATGTAGCTTAAAGTGTTCCTGGTGGTGGTTGGCCCATGACAGCCTGAAGAACCTTCCTGAACTCATCTGATGACTGAAGATCACCTTCTTGCCAGGGACTTAAATCCTGCCACCAGGCCCCAGCACAGCCTCAGGACCACCAGGCCACAGGTAGACCTGTGTCTCTTGGAAACACCTCCACGAAGTGATGCTAATGCAAAGCAATGTGCATATGAGATCGGTGTAGGGTGGGGGGACAGGAGTCTCCCTGTACTCCTTGTAGCTAAACAAACATCACTCAGCCAGGAGAGAAGATACAGGGAGGAGAAGCCTGGGGACATTTGACTGTTGCGTGGCTGAGAGCTGTTGTGATTCAGCTAGAAGCACGGACGGAGAGGACCATAATTCTCAGGATGGCAGCATCATTGGTTCTGCCCCAACCAGGTGTGTGAGTGAGCAGCTTGGTGGTAGCTTACCTGAGGAGAGCTGCCCTCTTGCTTAGGCTCAGTCTGCACTGCAGCTGATTTGTCTGGAGCAAGCTTCCAGGAAAAACAAAAAAAGCAGGCTGGGCAAAGTCTGCTCACAGGCTGTGCTGCAGCAGGAGCATCCATCTTAGATCCAGTGGAGGAGGAGAGCTTGGACATGTTCCCTTTTTAAAGCAACAGTGCTCCTACTGAGCACGGCAAGGTAGGGCAGTGCTATGCCAGCGGTCACACAGGATACGTGTGGAGCACATAACAGACTTTAGCTAATTGATCTTTGCATAACTCTTTTGAGCTAGGCAATTAAACATCATCACTTCAGATTTACAGGTATGGGCTAACCTTGTGCAGAAACAGCCTGTGATGTGCATGAGCAGGAAGGCTTTCTCTCTGATTTTGTGGAGCAGAACATCCATAGGTATGATGAGATTTGACAGCACAGAGCATCCATTGTAGCCAAAAGAGTATGGCTGTTTTTAAATGCCAAGTCCTGGGGTATTTCAAGTTGGAAATCCTAAAATAGGAGGCACCCCAAATCACTAAGCCATTGAATAACACTGGCTTTTCTGTCTAAAAATATCAAGAGAGAAAATTCAGGATTTTGTCTCTCTGCTTTCTCTTTATACATTTAGACAAGACCCTTCCTTGTGGACTTCCCATGGATGCCTGTGGAACTGTTGGTAAAGAGCAGGAATTTAAGAATGAAAACAGAGCTTTTCTTAGGCACAGACAAATCTCCCCACTTACACTGCAGGAACTGAAGGACTAGAATGTGGGACATCATGGTTGGATCCACCACCACCATACAACAAATGTCATGAAGAAGATAACACAGCTGTTCTGAGAGTGGCATTTGTCCTTTAATGGCCAATGGTCCCCGTAACTCTGCACTGGCTTTACAGACCGGAGAAGATAGGTAATGGGTACTAAACATGGGAATGGGATGCATGTAGGACACACTGTATGTCTGGGAGCTGATGTTTACAGAGCAGTATGTGATGTTTGTTTAATTTAGTCTTTATTACCCTTGGGACATGTCTTTGTTATATAGCAGACCCTTAATAAAAATAAAACTTTTACCTCTACATGTACTTGACCAAATAACTATTGAAGAGACTTCTGAGGCTGCCTCTCTCCTGAGATGGTAATGCTGTAGCAATAGCCTACCAAGGCCCAGATTTTATAGATAGATAGAAGCAGCCTGGTACCTTGTGGGATTTTCACTTGTAGGCTGAGAAAGCCTGGAATTAAAATTAAAAAACAGGGCATGTAATAACACCCATTAGTGCCTAGTTGTGACTGAGTACATAAATAGCTGTGAAAATCTGAGGTTCATCTCATGTAGAGCTCCAAACTGCAGAATTAACTTCCCTTATAGGCACAAGACAACAGCTGAAGTCCCTGTTGTCCTTCAAACCACGCTTCAAGGTACATCCACATATTCGTGCAGCCTTTTTCTCCTCCAAACCTTCTAGATGCATGAGAGTTACAAGCTGAGTATTCTCTAAAGGGACAGGCCTGAAGTAATTCAAAGTCCTTCGTTAGGCACTCTGTCAGTGCTGTAAACATCGCTGTTTAATTGATGTACTGTTTTTATTATGTGTGCCCTTAGGGAGTATGTTGACCAGAGCCTCTTGTAAATTGAATAAATAAACAAATAAATAAGCAAACATCATTGCTTCAACCAGCTCATGGTGTGACAGAAAAGTCTGTGTGCTTTAATGTGATTTCTACACAACAATTTTGCTGTCTGGAATGGTCATTTTGATTGTCATCAGCCTTGGCAGGCTCTTCCAACTTCTTCATCCACCTCAGCAATGACAGAGAATGACAGTCTTCCATTCCAGATTTCCAAGGTCACTTTAATTTATTAAATATGTCTTTTTAAAAGCTTCTTTCAAAGTGAAAACTGTCTATTTCCTTCCTTCATCTGGAAAAAGGGATGAAGAATGGCATTCTCTGTTGAAAGTGATGAACTTGTATCCTTCTTCTCCTATTCCTACCGTCCCTCCCCCATATCCATCAACCTTACTTCATAAATCTGTAGTGCTCTCATTAGCTTCTTACTTGCATTTTGTCTAGATCAAAACATTTATAAAACATATCTTTTAACAAAACTCAGAAAATACAATTCTGTCAGTCAGATTTACAGCTTCAATGCAAACAAAACCATGCTGTTTGGGGAGATAAGCTACATAAAACCATGTAAGTGTAGACATCTGTCACTGAGGGCTGGCTACCCTACTTGCACTGCAAAACCGTTGGGTTGGTTTTGCAGCCTTTGCTAATCTTTGGGCTGCCATAGCTAGTGTGCTTTAAGGTGTTCTGACTGGCCTGGACACATCTACAAGAACTGCAGGCACGTACTGACTGTAGCCAGACTATCATCCTTGTGAATGTTATGCATGTGAGCAGTTCTACAGCTGTGAGTCATCGTATTGCCTACATTCATACATTCCTTCCACTCTGGGAGAAAAGTGCTTTCATTCATGAGAAGAAAAAATAGGTTTCAAGCAGTATCATGATACAATCACATCATTTTATAGTGTTCAGCTCCTTGTTATGAAATTTGATTCTTCTGAGGCATGATTATTAGTTTAGAGTGTAGGAAACTGAGTTATGATGGAAAACAGGTTGTGTCAGCTAAGCCACTGTGAGTCCTCAGATCATTTCACCTAACAGTGGACTTTGCACACAGAGCTGCTTAAAATTTGCAGGACAGCAATGCCAGATTTTTTTTTTTTCACCCTGGAGAGCAATAGATAAGGATTCTCAGATGGTCTGTAATATAGAATCATAGAATCAATCAGTAAGGTTGGAAATGATCACTAACACAATCTTGTTCCCATTGTGCCCAAGATCTCCAGATTGTTTTCCATTTAACTACATTGCAAAACTTGTTCTTGGGTGGTGGAGGTGTTTTTGACACAGCAAAGCTTTCTTGTGGGCAAAACAAAAAGAAAACATTACATCATATTTCACCGAATCATAGAACTGCAGGGGTTAGAAAGGACCTGAAGAGATCATTGAGTCCGAACCCCCTGCTAAAGCAGGTACCATAGAACAAGTTGCACAAGTAGATATCCAGATAGGCCTTGAATATCTCCAGAGAAGGGGACTCTGCAACCTCTCTGGACATCCCGTTCCAGTGCTCCATCACCCTCACCGTAAAGTTCTTCCACATGTTAGTACAGAACATTCTATGTTCAAGTTCTTGGCCATTACTCTTTGTCCTATCACTACACACCATTTAAAAGAGCCTGGCCTCATCCATTTGCCTCCCACCTCCCTTTAGATATTTATAAACATTTATCAGATCCCCCTCAGTCTTCTTTTCCCCAGGCTGAACAGACCCACGTTACTCAGCCTTTCCTCATGCAGGAGATACTCCAGACCCTTTTTCATCTTTGTGGCACTCTGCTGGACTCCTTCTAGGAGATTCCTGTCTTTTTTGAACTGGAGTTCCCAGAACTAGACAGAGTACTCTAAATGTGGCCACACCAGAGCAGAGTAGAGGGGGAGGATCACCTGCCTCCCTCCCGATATATTTCTCCCAGTTGAGTGAGGCCTCTGTTGCCCTTTGCATAGACACTGCCCAAACTAAATTGAGATAAATTAAAAATCAGGACAAGTATCAGAGAGGGAATGTTTCTCAGGGATCATTCACAGAATCCTTGAATCTGAATATATTCCTAAGTTTGTCCCACAGAAGGAAAATCAGACTGGATGTCTTCTTTCCCATGTGAAACTGGTAGTATTTGACCTTCACGTATGATTAGCTGTTAAATGACTTTCAAGGAGAGTTTCCTATGATAATCTACTTAGCCTTTAGCATCCCTTTATGTCTTCATGGCGGAGATTAGGGTCAATTCTAAAGAACAGCATTAAGTAAAGTCTCAGCTGCATTTTTTTTCAATTAAGTAAATTATTCCTTTATGGGAATACTGAAAGAACTTCATGTCCTCTTTTCTTCTTTCTAATGCATTGTTATGCCATAAGTGACTATGAAAGTCATTTAAGGATTTTAATTGAAACACTCCATAATGCAGAAAGGATCCACCAAAGGAACTGATGTACTTGTGGTCACACAGAAGATTTTTTATGTATTTGTGTGTTATAGAATGTCACCATATTGTTTCTACCAGGTTTTGACCTAGACAATGAAGAAATTAAGGAATTCAGATTAAATTTTAAACAATTAAGTTCCTCTATTCTACTAGGTGTTTGGAAAATGGATTCATAGAATCACAGACTGATTGGGATTAGAAGAGAGCTCTGGGTCTATCTGGTCCAACCCCACTCCAGCAGTGACACTCAGTGCAAGGAGACCAGCACTGTGTTCAGGAGACTTTTGAAGATCATAAAATCATAGAATCATAGAATGGTTTGGGTTGAAAAGAACCTTTAAGATCATCTAGTTCCAACTCTCCTGATATAGGTAGGGACACCTCCCCCTAGACCAGGTTGCTCAGCCCCATCCAGCCTGGGTTTGAATGCTTCCAGGAAGGAGGCATTCACAGCCTCACTGCACAACCTGTTCCAGTGTGTCACCACCCTCACAGTAAAGAATTTCTTCCTAATATCTAGTTTAGGAAGAAAAAAGTTTGCCAAGGAGGAGACTCTGCAATCTCTCTGGGCAACATCTTCAATGCTCCAACATCTATATCGCATGGAAGTGCTTCCTGGTGTTCAGAGGGCACATCCTGTGTTCAGTTTGTGCTGACTGCCTTTTGCTCTGGGTCTGGGCATCACTGAGAAGGGTCTGGCTCCATTCTCTTTGCACCCTCCGGAGATACATATATGGACATTCATGAGATACGCCCAACCATCCTCTTCTCCAGTCTGAACAGTTCAAGATTTTGCCTCTCCTCATAGGAGAACTGTTCCAATCTTTTGAATATCTTGGAGGACCTACACTGTACTGTTTCCAACACGTCCAAATCTGTTTTTAACTGGGAGGTCCAAAACTAGAAAAAAGGACTTCCAGATTTGAAAACCGCTACTTCTCACAGATCTTATTCCAAAGATGGTTATTCCAGTCTTGCTTGGGACATTCAGAATTTACACAAATGCCATCTTCAGCACCGCTGTTCACCATTCATCCATGGATTGCCAAATAATACTCTGCTGTGACTGCTTTAAACTTTGAAGTTTGCAAACACTCCATGTTCAGATCCACTGCCAAATAACCTTTATTTAACAATTGATTTTGCCTCACATGAATGGTGGTAACTGTCCACATGTTTACTCATAATCTGTGGCTAACTCATCTCTTACTGGAAATAGAGCTAAATTGCATTACCTCTTATTTGCTGCCGGGAAAGAGCGCAGACACAGTCTATCTCATGTTCAACAGACATGTGACATTATGCTAATCTGTGGTAACCTGATCATGAATTCAAACCCTTACATTTATGCAGATTAATAGGCAAAACAATGGACTTTACTTTTTGTTATGATTATTCTTACCCGTACTCCTGTTTAACTATTATTGCTTTAAAGATCTTTATTCCCTATTAAATACGACTTAGATTAATTCTGCTACTGCCTAACACATGAATTTTCCTGCATTTCTCAAATATAAGTGTCAGTGTATAACCAGTCTACATTTCTACTCTCAATCATAATACTTCTGTCTATTACATAGCAATTGCTAATAATTGTTTTGCAATGTACAAAAAAAAAATGGATATACATCTCCAAAGACTTACGAATCACAATTAGGCCCATGAAAACATTGACGAAAATTATTCTAGAAAGTTTAAATACATATACATACTACATTAAAATTAAATGTCAACCACACATATAATTGATAATTAAAGTATTTGCAGGAACTTTCTTTAATTCAGTTGCAAATACTTGCAGCAGCTTGATTTACCCTGGATGGTTAACAGAACTGCTGGAATTCTGTTCTTTTAATAACAAGCCGTTTTTCTGAATAAGATGAACTGCCAGCCGCAACCAATAATTATACCTCTTTTACTAAGGATAAGTAGCTGTGGTGTCTATTTTAGACGATTGCATTTTCAGCCATAGGAAGGAGCTAAAGTTACATAAATTTCCTAGAGGAGTACTTAGACAGCTTTTTGCCTGGAAATTATCCTAATTTCTTGTGTCAGTGAGACATACAAGTTATTTTATAGTTATGGCAAAGAAATAATAAAAAAGTTTTTGAAATGTCAGTACACAAATCATATTGTTTTGTGTCTACCTCACAAGGAAGATGCTTCTATAGTCTTTGCAGAATACTGCTACTAAAAAAACAATATTTTTTTTAATTTTGTTTCACTCACTGAATCTGTATGTGTAATAGCAGATTTAAACTATTTAGTACATGAGAATAAATGTCAAGAGAGTGCATTCAGCCTCTGAGAGTTTTTGGATGTTCCTGCAGTCAAATCCTCCACCAGTGCATGGGAGATGCACATATTTGCTCTTGCTTACAAGGAGAATTACCTGTGTTTATATTCCAGGTATTAGATTGAAATTAAATAGTAAAAGGATCTATTCAGTAAAATGAAGAAGTCAGCCTAAGCCAGTCACATGCTGGAAAGCAGACAAGAACCACAACATGGCAACCTGCCTTACAGCTAAGGTCAGAAACACAAAGCCACAGCTCAGCCTCCCTCTGATATACATCCGGGATTTCTGAATATTCCCTAGCATGAAATAATTACTCCTAAGATGGCCTACCACTTCATGTCACAGACTTGGGTAGCAATCTGGGAGGGTTTTATACCTGCCAACGTGATCTTCTTTTAAATTAAGTACATTATTTTTCAGAACTGCTGCAAGTGCAGGTGATGTTGCAGCCATCTGAGTGTAGGCTGGCATCCTGAGGCTCTGTCAAATGTTCCCTCCTGCCACCTGTACTCTTCCATGTCCCAGGCAGTCTGCTCTTCCCTCCCTGCTGGCACAGCCCATCTCTGCCAGAATATCATGAAGCTTATGTCACTTCTTGGCATCAGAATACAAAGTGGAGAAACTGAGCAGGATTCAGTAGCTGTGGGAGAATTGTATCTACTACTGTGGCTGCTGATCCATTATGAACATCACAGCCAGAAATGCCCATCTGGAATCTCTTACCAACTGCTCTAGGGCAGACTTCAGCACAGTGATATCAACCAGTTGAAACTTAACCCTACAAAGGAGTTAAGCAGAAATTGAAACTCTACCCATAATCTGTTCCTCTTATTTGAGATGTCAGGATGCACAAGGGTCATATTTTAAAGTATTTATTAGCAACTATGTGGACTAGAAATATCCTACAGCCAAATGTAGGTTAATTTTAACATCTGCTACTCTGTTATAAAGAAGGATAAACTGATAAATATATCCAGACAGTTAAACATAGTTCTCATAACTTACTGTTTCTGACATCTGATGCTTCCGCAGAGGGTTCCTACAGATTCCTATATATTGCCATTATATATTTGGCTCAAATATTTTTCTCATACAATTAGAAAATCTGATAGTTCTTGAAATGTTTCTTTTCATTTTGGTTCTTTTTTTTTTTTTTTTTTTTTTTTTTTTTTTAAAAAAAAAAAAAAAAAAAAAAGGAAGGAAGATGACTGGAGTGTTTTTACCAGGAGCAAGGAATGTACTATGCCATGCATTATTTAATGTGAGAGAATTTAGATCACAGAATTATAAAATAAATCAGGCTGGAAGGGACCTCAGTAACTCTCTGGTCCAAATTCCAGCTCAAAGCAGGGTCAGCTGTGAATTAAGCTGAGGTTTCTCAGAGTTTATCTCAGTGAGTCTTGAAAATCTGCAAGGATGGAAACTACACAGCCTCTCTGGGCAACCTGTTACACTTTGTTGCTGTTCTTCTTGAAGCCATCCCATCCAAGGCTGAACAATCACACATACTTCAGCCTCTTCTCACAGAGTATGTGCTCCTACGTCTATACAAAGTTACTTGAACTTATCGACATCTTGTACTGGAAGGTGCATGGGATCCAACAAGCTCTGAGAAGAGGGAGATAAACACTTCCTTGGATCTCCTGGTCAAAGGTGTCCAATTTCAGGACTATTCCTTTGCTGTCTTCCTCCAGACTGCCCAAGTTCACATGGTTGGCACCCTGCCACTTAACATAACTACTACATACAACTTCGTTGTGGTATCTGCTGAATTGACAAATGTGCTCCACATCTCCAGGTCTCAAATTATGACCAACGGATAAAGAGGATAGGCCCCAGCATAGACTCTGTGATACACCACGTCATTGGTCTCATGGATAGTGACCCCTAAAAAAAACCTTCTAACCCTGAACATTCAGTCTGTTTGTTATTCATCTTAGCTGTCTAGCCATCCAAACAATAATGTCCCAACATGGATATAAGTGAAGGTAATATCAAAGGCTTTGTAATAGTCAAAATAAAAAGTATTCTTAGATACCTCTCTTCACAAGTCTATTCATTTTATCACAGATTTATGGCAATCGTGACTATATCTGCTAAAATAGAAGGGAAATAAGAAGAAAAGCCCCCCAACTTCCTGGGGCATGATGAAGGCACAACTGAGAAAAAGAAACAGCATACAAGGTCAACAGAATAAAAAATATGTGTGTAGGGAATTGAAGGGGTGGCCCAAGCAGAGCACCTGCAACAGCAATTTGCTCCCTGGTAGCACCCAATGATCCAGTGCATGACTCTTGCTGCTCTGGCTCAGAGACATGAGAGGATGGATGGATGAAAATAGGGCTTACGCTCAGTCTCACTGTGAACTAACATTTTCATTCAAGGAATACCCTGAATATCCAAAGCAAAGAGAAGGTTGCTGAGGATGACCATTGGATGCTTGAGTCTCTGATGTGGAGAGACAAGGACAGGATAAAAGGTAAACAAGGCACCCTAAATGGCTCACTGGGACCATCAAAGTTTTAAAATTAAAAAAACTAAAAATTCAAATTCTAAAAATCAAAGTTAAGATTTAAAGTGCAATAGCCTTTTCTATTTAAATTTAAGTATTAGAATTCAAAATCAGGGCAACTTATACTTACCCCAGACTTAATAAAATTACCAGTTAAAGAAATGACAAAATGTATTGCACTAATGACTGATCTCTGGATTTTAAGGAGTTAAGGTACTCCTACCTTTTTGCAAAATGACATAGCTGAAACCAAGAAATTGCTGGGTTTTTTGATAGTTCAAACTCTGTAAATATGCCACATTACCTTGTACTAAGGATTTAGAAAAGACTGAATGCAAATATTTGCATGCTTTTCAAGGGCCAATATTTTCTGCTTTTGTTGTGTAAATAAGCATTTACCTCCAATCCTTTTACTTTCTATTTATTGTTAGATGCAGCAGGAATATTTTCCTCCTGCGAACTAACCATTGAAATCTGAGAAAATGATTCAGAAATAAATTAGCAGACATGCTGTTCTCTTCTTCCACTGTATAAATAAAAGCCAGGTAGGAGAATGTGAGATCTACAATAACCAAAATTGAAAAACATGTTGCCAATTTTTTTAAGTACTTAAAAATGTGAGCTATTTTTTCAAAAGTATCTACCAAGGTGAAGCACATAATTCTGATTTAGCTCAGAATCATTTACGTGAGCAAGAATGTTGTGCCTGGCTGTTAATTAGTTTTGAAAATTCCACAGGTAACCTATTTGCGAGGACATCACGAGTTTTTCAGTCCACCATCTCTCTAATTAACTTAGCAACTGGTTAAATTGAAATGCACTATGGAAATTCAAAATTTAAGACCGAAACAAATATCTTAGAAACCATATATAATTTATTCAATGAATGCGTAGTATAACTTTCCCTTCTCAATGCATTCCTCTCACCAGGATAATCAAGTTTAAAAATTACATCTGCCTCTACATCACCACATTAAACCAGTCAATGAGAAAGATTTCTTAGGATGTAAGATGCAAATGAAGTTTAAAATTCACCATTAAATTGAAGATTTCCTTCCTCTGAATTAATTTATGCTTATAACCACTGATTTAATTCACTACGATTAAAATGAACCTATGTTGCCTCAAGTTCCCTATTTACCTCACTCACATTTATAAAATGAGTAATAATAGGATAAGTTTCTTCTTTTTGCTACTGTGCCTCACTAGGAAGAGCAATGCCTCTTACAGCTGAAGTGCATCTTGCGCCTCTCCACCATCCATTGGTCTTTTGCTGGTTACTCTTGCAATCAAGTCAGGCAGAGACACGAGGTCTTTTTTTGTGATGTGGACATTTGTCCACTAGATGATGCACTAAGCCCACCTACTTATTTCACACGCAGCCATCCTGCTTTAGACAGAGTCCTGTGCTCCTCTAGTTACTTCTTCAGTTATTAGAATTACTTTGGCAAGACACGGAGTGCATAAGCCTGTGGAAAAAAGCTGCCTCTCTTCGGTCTCCCATCTTGGTTTTGTCTTTGGTCCTGGACTGAGTGATGGTGTACTTTTCAAAGTACACAGGTTAGTGACTTTGAGCTTCCACATACAATTAGAAATACTCAGGAATACTTACTGTGTTATCCCGTATGAGGTTGAATACCTTTTTCTTGGGTTTTACTCCCCTTTAACAGAGAATTCAGCTTTGAATGTCCATTTGTGATTCTGTTATCTCATGGCTTCTCAGGAGGGCTCTAACAAAAGCGTTGCAGAAATTGTTGTCTGTTCCATGGTTCCTGCACTGCCCAAGGTAAAGCCCAGCTTCAAGAGAGCAGCAGAAGCTGCGGCTCATTAGCAGAAAGGAGAAATGGGAAAATTTAGTTAAATTTCCCTGTTCAGAATTTCCTAACAGTAAAAGATTGCCCCTTGTGTCTTTCTACTATCTAATTCTGACCTTCTGGCATCTAATTCTTCCTTTTCAAAAAATAACCAGCCCAAACAGCTTAACCAGGAGAGACGATACTGAGATGCAAGAGATAGCAATGCAACACCATGGTCCTTTCACATAACCACCCCTGCCACAGGTAAAACCAGGGGGCTCTGCAGTGTATCCAGGGTTAGGGATTGATTTAAAGAATCAATTTTACACTCAGGTGCTTAAAATCTATTGTGGATTTAACCTTGCCCAGTCCTGTTTTGAGTCATTTCCTCAGGAAGGGATCAGTTAATTCAAGCAAATATTTCCTAAGTAACACAGAATAGTTCTTTGCCCTGACTTTTTCTCTGAATAGCATTTTTTGCTATGCAACAGTCATGCAGACACATGCACTGCTGTACTACTCACATTACTTTCTCAGTCACCTGAAGAAGGTATTTGTTCCTTCCTCAGCTACATTTCAGCCCACTTATCCTTATTGGAACAGATCAAGCTATCATAAGAAACTTAAATTTCATTAACTTTCATTATTCTATTTGAATATCTCTTACACATATGCTCTGGTGATTGAGCTTATAAATTTGGTAACACCAAAAAAAAAAAAAAAAAGTCGTATTCTTGTTTAGCTTAAATGATTTGTATTAGGAACAAATAATGGGATTTCTGTTTATCACAGTTAAATTATGCATTATGAAGCTATCTGCAGTCAATCTTAAAACTGAACTGTTTTTGCTAAATATTACACAAAACCTATTGTAATTTACTTATAAAATAATACACCAATGCTTAAATTGAAGCCTTCTCTTTCCAGAACGCATGAATTCCTAATTTGGAGCAAGTTACTTTATTCACAACCAGGCAACAGATAGAGAATGGGTTGACTTCACAAACCATGCTTGCCTTTTTGATGGAGAATGGCAGCAGCAGTTGGCTGAAGACATTTGGCTTAGGCTGCCTTGAAACAGGAGCAAGATAATAGAATCATAAAGCCATAGACTCCTTAAACTTGGAAAAGACCACTAAGGTCATCAAGTCCAACTGCCAACTGGCAACCACCACATCCACCCAACCATGTCACTCAGTGCTACATCTGTTTAGTTTGGGGAAAAGCAGGCTGATGGGAGACCTTATTGCTCTCTTCCAATACCTGAAAGGTGCTTACAGCAAGAGTGGGGTTGGCCTCTTCTCATTGGTAACAGGAAACAGGACTGAGGGGAAATGGCCTCAGGTTGTGCCAGGGTAAGTTTAGGTTGCACATCAGGAAAAACTTCTTTACAGAAAGGGTTGTTAAATCCTGGAATAGGCTCCCCAGGGAGATGGTTGAGTCACCATCCTGGATGTGTTTAAAAACCGTTTGTATGTGGTGCTCAGGGACATGATTTAGTGGAGGGTTGTTAGAGTTAGGATAGTTCGGTTAGGTTGTGGTTGGACTTGATGATCTTTAAGGTCTTTTCCAATCTGAGCAATTCTATGATTCTATGATATACACTTTTCTTGAAAAATTCCAGGGACAGTGACTCTACCACCTCCCTAGTCAGCCAGTTCCATGCCTCACCAATTATCCCAACACAATGCATCCTCAGGCTCGTTCCACAGTGCTCTAACACACTGCACAGACTTCAGCCTTCTTGTTAAAGAAACATCAAAAGCTGCCATGTAATACTTTATATTCTAGAATATTGTACCTGAAACCTATGAAAAAATATGAAGTACTATAGGTCCTTAAAAAAGACATACCACGTTCAGAAGATATCTGGGGTAAGCATGGTGGTGTTGCATTATCATTGTTCCTCTGTACTCTGCTCTTGTGAGGCCCCATCTGGAGTACTGTGTCCAAGTCTGGAGCCCCCAGTATAAGAAAGACAGAGAGCTGTTGGACAGAGCTCTGTGACCAGAGAAAGGCCACAAAGATGATGAGAGGGCTGGAGCATCTCCCCTGTAAAAATAGGCTGAGGGAGCTGGGCTTGTTCAGCCTGGAGAAAAGAAGGCTGCAGGGTGACCTCATTGCAGCCTTTCAGTACCTAAAGGGAGCAGGAGGGGAGTCAACTCTTTGAAAGGGTATCAGGATAAGGAGAAATGGTTTGAAGTTGAAGGAGGGAAGATTTAGGTTGGATGTTGGGGGAAGTTCTTTACAGAGAGAGTGGTGAGGTTCTGGAACAAGCTGCTCAGAGAGGTTGTGAATGCCCCGTCCCTGGAGGTGTTCAAGGCCAGGTTAGATGGGGCCCTGGGCAGCCTGGTCTGGTATTAAATGTGGAGGTTGGTGGCCCTGCATGTGGCAGGGGAGTTGACGATTCATGATCCTTGAGGTCCCTTCCAACCCTGTGCATTCTGTGGTTCTGTGTGCGATTCTGTAAGCCAGTTCTGTTTGGTACGTCATACCTTCTCTTGGGGAGGAGTCAGGCACTACGTTTCACCAGATGTGGGCAACCAAGAATCACCTCTTGGCTTTTTTTTTTTTTTTTTTTTTTTTTTTTTGGATAGGCGTAATCAGAAAGGTTAATACTGTGTCAGCTAAGGGCTTTCTTACCTAGAATAAACCTTTCAGTATCTAAAGGGCGACTAAAGAAAGGAGGAGACACAGTCTTTAGCAGGTTCTGTTGTGGTAAGGGGAAATGGTTTCAAACTCAAAGAGGGGACATTTGGATTGGATATATGGAAAAAGTTTTTACAATAATGGTGGTAAGGCACTGAATGGGTTGTCAAAGAGAGGTGGTGGATGCCCTGTCCTGAAGACATTCAAGGTCAGGCTGGACAGAGCTCTCAGCAACCTGATCAAGGTATCCTTTTTTATTGCAGGGGCTATGATGGGACAAGATGGCTGTAAGGGTCTCTTCCAACTCAAATGATTCTGTGCTTCTATGAAAGTGGGTACTTAATCACTATGCACTGCCATGGCAGAGAATGACAGCCAAGAAGGAAAATTAGCCTGTGCTTAGTGGTCAAACTGGCCATAACTTTCCCATGAGTAGGTCAGTAAGCAAGTTTGGCCTTAAATTATCACTAAAATGAACTTCCAAATTCTAATATTTTTATTATTGCATTCCATGTGCCCAGTCTACATTTCGAGGACACATAACTGCATGGAAAATTTGAATGCAATGCTAGACAAAAGATTTTGACTTGAGTTAGTCACACAGTAACAACAAACAAAAAGGATGTTGTTTTCAAACTTCACAGGAAAACTCCCCACAGCCTTTCTGAAATTCTTTTTACTCTTTTAGGCCAAATTAATTTGCTAAGGCAAAGTTTTGTGTTTAATACCAGAAGGAGGGATCTGAGGAATCAGACTGAGCTCTGTGACACAAGATATTAATTTTCCTCAATTTGCCTTGTTCCTAGCCCAGTAATTTGGGCTAAACTACATCATTTCAGCCAATGAAAAACTAAATTATTAAGTGCCCTAGGCAGGGAACAGAAAAGAACAAGATGTTACCTTGGGCTTCAACAATAACAGGGAATTGATTAGGTGAGAAATGATCCATGCTCCAAGCTATAACAAAAACTGAAAGAAATCCCAAACTTCCTTCTAGTCTGAACTGTGGAAAATTCATCCCTGTCCCCGAGTCTCAAGCTAAATTTAATCCTGACTAGCTGCCTGAGATGTACCAGCCAAGCATTTAAAGCAGAGGATTCTCAGTTTTGCCTTAAAGCACTGGCCTACTCACTCAGCCTGGCATGCCTTTTCCAGTCGCATACAACTTGGATGTTTTAAGGAACTGAAAGAAATACCCACTTCAGAGCACATATATTCATCTTGATCATGAAGGAAAATAATACTCCCTGAATCTTGTGATAAACTGAATAGTCTTGAAACATGAAGGACAGAAGGGATAGCATACTTAATCAATTCCAACCTAGCGATATATGATCTTTCTCTTTTCGTAAACTGCCTTGGTTTTCAACAATTACTGTTTTCTTGGATTAAATATAGTATTTTCTCCATTGTATTTAATATTCATTGATGAATTTATCCTACATAAATGCATGATATTTATAATTATACATTTACACAGTATAATTATGCACTGCCTGGAAGCATAGATTATTAATTTTAAAACTGCTACCTAATGTTCTCTTGAAGTAGATGCTAAATTTTGTATTGTGAGAAATAGCACATATCTTGTGCTTTCCCAAATTTTCTAGATTGTTCAACATGATCTACATTCAAAATTTCAAGAGTAGAGATTGAATTATAGCTACTGACTATAAGTCATTACGACAGTGACCAGAGTCATTGTCTTAATATTGACCGGGAAGAGCAAGGAGTATGTGGAAAGCAATGCTGGTGTTCCTGGCTACAACTCATAAAATGAAGAACAAGATTTGTATATTCATAGACAGCAAGGTCAGAAGAAATGAGGCAGCCAGGACTGCAGAGAGCACAGGGCACACATAGTGTTTCCAAGAAGCTAGATTTAAGGCAGATCTCTATATTGTCTTATCTAATCTCATTTTAAGAACTACTAAGGTGTCTTAATATTTTCTGTCACTGCTAAGAAGTGTCTCATCTAATATCTGCTTTTACCTTTTTGGGTCATTTAAAACCTTTCAAGTGAGCTGAAAAGTCCCTTCGTATGGTCTCCTGATACAGGAATCCGAGCACAGAGACTAAATCAGCAGCACCTTTCAGAGAAGGGAACAGGTTTAAGTCCTTTAGCTTGTTACGGAAAGGACTATTTTTCTACCTTCTTTTTAATTCTCTCCACTGCCTCCATGTTTGTTCTAGAAAATGGACTTGACAAAGTTCTAGCCAGAATTGTACAAGTCCTATGCACAAAAGTTAGATTTCATTTGTATTTTTTGCCATTTTTTTAAATTCAGCCGTGAATCATACATTTTCTACTCCCAGTATTGCACTGAGAACAGCATTTTGGAAAATAAAAATTATCATGTTACTTGAAGATTTTCCGAAGACTTATATCTAAATATCTGCACAGCATGTACATACAACGAGACCCTTATCATTGCTACTTGGTAAATGCTAATTTTTAGTTCAGCAATTAACTACTGGTCTCTCAAAGAAACATCCAGTGTTGAGTTTGTTGGAAGCTGGTGTTAACGACTCTTCTTACAGAACGTATGTATTTGGAAGCCTCGGGGCCATCGCTTTCTGCAGCAGAGCCAGAAATAATGCAGCCAGTATTTATATGCACGCACCCAGGCACAGTGCTGAAGTAACATAACGTAACAATACCTCCTAATTTCACAAAACACTACTGCCAAATTCTGCAGTTTATTCTAATTTCTGGGGAAGTAGTAGCCAATTACACCACCACTGCAAAACATAAAATATCTTAAAATATGAAAAACAAATGCACTGGTAGAGAATCCAAAATATTTCCCACACAATGTTTGTGATTGTAGAAAAAACAATATCATCAGTGTCCATTATGTTAGCATTTTTGGACTTGCTATGCCAGAGGCATGGAAGAGCAGTGCCCTGTGTGCAGTGCCTGCACAGACCTTCTTCATAATCAAGGTGTCAAAACTGCAAAGAATTGTCACTGCATCTGCTCAGTTTTGCAAGAGAAGATGTCACTGACACCATCTCATTGATTTAAGGACAGGCAATAGATAATGGGAAAGAAAAAGAAGAAGAGGGAGAGGGAGAGGGAGAGGGAGAGGGAGAGGGAGAGGGAGAGG
>NW_024884141.1:744590-745529 GCF_019232065.1 Centrocercus urophasianus | reverse complement strand
AGGAAGAGGAAGAGGAAGAGGAAGAGGAAGAGGAAGAGGAAGAGGAAAGGACAACTCAACACCTAAATCACAGTCAGAGAGGTTGGTGGGGCTGCTAATATTTTGTTGCCACAGCAGCAAAAATGGCTAATTTGAGGCCTATAAATCTTGCTCCCAGCTGAAGTCATACTTCCAGGGAAATTATAGGCAGTACTCCATTCTTCCATCTCAGCATGATGCTAAATACTGGGTTTTGCTCTCATTCCCTGTCTCTAGCTGCTGCTCAAAGGCAGCAGCTTGTGTTAAGGCTCAAAATGCCACTAAGGACACCCAGCATTTCCACGTGTTTGCTTTTCAGCAGCTTTCACACTACATCTAACCTGTAAGTCCCCTTCTTTAGGTTAAACCATTCCATTGCCCTATCGCTATCAGACCATGTAAAAAGTCAATACCCCTCCTGCTTGTAAGCTCCCTTCAAGTAGTGGAAGGTCTCAATGAGGTCTTCCTTTCTCTTCTCCAAGCTAAACAAGCCCAGATCTTTCAACCTTTCTTCAATGGAGAGGTGCTGCACTCCTCAGATAATCTTCATCGCCCTCCTCTGGACTCCAGATCCAGTACTCCCGCCTATTTGCTATATATTTCGCTTCTGTGGTCAAATTCAATTAAGCCAAAAGGGAACTCTCTAATTTTGTTTAATCAGATGACAGGAGCAACTCACTCAGTCATCTGGGTTACATGGTAATTTAACTAAATCACTGCTGAAATGTGTAAGTCTGTAAGCAGAGGACTCAGATCTATCCACTAGAACAACAAAACACTAAAGTTAACTTTTTGGAATGGTTGAGGCATTCCTGAGCTAGAACAACTTAATATGCCCTATGAGCTAAGTGAAAATCAAAATTCTTGATATTCTAGAGGAGAGGAGAGGAGAGGAGAGGAGAGGAGAGGAGAGGAGAGGAG
>NW_024884141.1:563737-743894 GCF_019232065.1 Centrocercus urophasianus | reverse complement strand
AAAAAGAAAAAGAAAAAGAAAAAGAAAAAGAAAAAGAAAAAGAAAAAGAAAAAGAAAAAGAAAAAAGGAGAAGGAGAAAAAAGGAAAGGGAAATCAAAAAGGTTTATCATAGACAGAATCACTAAAAGGATGAAACTTTCTATGTTAGGCTTTCTCCTTCCTTGAGCAACCTACTGCTTATCATGGTTACATTCCCCCTTCAGAAACCTTTCTTAGGATGCTGACCCTTATCCTTCACTCCCATCTATTCCTCTTTCACTTCATTTTCCATCTGCCTGGAAAACCTGTTAAATGTGCATTAAGTGCTGTGAAAAGGAGAATGTCTGACAAACTGTCTTCACTGCTGTCGCCTCTGGTATTATCTCTTTCATTTGTCTCCACTGCTGTCAACGTAAAGCATCAAAGAAAGGAGCAAGCATTGCTTCTGAGGGGCAGGGGTGCCAGGGAAGTGGGCTGGGATCTTTGCGTGGTGGTAGCAGTTGGATTTGTTGACATTGCTTTGAAATGTTCAAGGTGTTTTTTGTGTGTGGTATTTTTTTGTTTGTTTGTTTGTTTTTGTTTTAACATCATTCAAGCTGCACAAGCCTGTCAGATAGTTTGGGTGTTTTTTTCCGCATTATTGGTTTTCATGTACAGGTTCATAGGCACAAGGTCTCTGAAGCGTTAATTACAAATGGGTTTTGAATCCCAAATCACCTGTCTCCATGAAAGTGAAAGATGTGCAAACAGACACAGATGTACAGGGTACTAATAGCAGAACACAGAAAGGGACTCACCACTTTTACAAGATTTGTCAAGAAACAAAAATTCTTGCAGTTCAGAGTTTGAGTCCCCTAATTAAAATGGCAAATAATGACCTGCACGCTAAGCCTAGCTATCTGAATTTCAGTAATTAATGCTGGTTTATCTGTTGAGGTAAATGATAAGAGATATGTAGTAAATGCATTCATGTTAAAGAACTTAGTCACATAATCTTATGCATAGAGATTTGCAAATTAGTCCCTATTTTATCATTATCTCTGTGCACTCAGGCAGACAATGAAGGAAGACTGAAAGCTTAAAACATACAGCCAAATTTTCATATGGCACAAGTTAGTTAAGGGCTTGTTTTATCATTTTGTAACCCCTTGGACCTCAACAGTGTAAAATAGTCAATGCACACAGTGATGAGAATTTTTCACTGAAGTTCTCAAATATTTTGCCCAGTTATGCAATGGACAAATTTTCTACTAATAGCAAATGTATCCTTTTTCTCTTTCTGCTCCTTGTTTTGTGTTTAAGCAAGATCCCTTCCCTCCAATTTTCTATGGAAGCAGAAAACGTATCTTTCCATTTTTCTGACATTTCCAGCATGTGCAGTTTCTTAAATCATTATTCTGGCCACCTCTTTTGCTACAGTTTTCTCTTTTGCAGTACTTGCCAAATTTTATTTTTTTAATCTAGTTCCTGTCAATCTATTACAAACTTTTTCAGAAGTTGCATTTGGCACAGGATATACATTTTTTTACTATAATCTGAAACTTTCATATCTTTCCCATCTGTTTTATATGACAGTAATGAGTGTCTTAAAATGGTATTCTATTTTTGCAGTGCTCCAAAAGTGCCTTCTGTGCTGTATATTGTTTAGTAATGCTCTTTGCATAGTGCCATTAATCTCGAAGGGCCAGATGCTGACAGTGGGTTTTAGCGCCCTCAACTTCCATTAGAGTCAGAAAGAATGGAGGATACTTCTCCCTTTGAAGGAAGTGATCAGTGTTTGGCAGAAGCCGATGCTAATTGGCCCACTGGGAGATCCATAAGTGCACAAATACGTCTAAGTGTGCTTGCTTTTGTTCAGGACTAACCACAGATTAACCTCATTGTTTGCCTGAAGTGAATAGCAGTTGCTATTTTTTGCTGAACTCATAGCCTATACTCAAGCTGCAGTAAAAAATCTAAATGCTTATCTCATACCAGTTCCCTTTACTGAAAGTTGTTTCTTGGAGTAATAAAAACGTATTTCTTAAAAGAATGAAAATGCAAAAATGTATTTCTCAACTTGGAAGTGTAAAAGGTAAAAACAGCACAAAGCATTACTGAATTTTAAGGGTCTGAACAACAATCTGGACTTTTCGCAACTCAGCTAGGTTCTGTTAGGCCAAATGGACAATATCTGTATGTGTTCCCAACCTCCTTCTTCTCATACAACAAGGAAATGTAAGTACGTATATTCTGCAACCAGAAACTATCCCAAGATGCTGGCAACCTCAATGGTGTGGAAGAGGAACAGATTCCATTGACATGAGACTACATTTCATAGTAACAAACAAGCCTGTCCATTAGTAAATATGTAAGTACAGACCTGGTCTACTCTTCCAGAACAAAACAAATCATTTAAAGTGAACTTTCTTTGGTAAGGTAGGAGTTTGGCTAAAGGATTTATAGCAGGAAGACATATTACTCTTAGATCTTTATGGGTCTTGGCTATCCTATTTGCTTTCTTGTAGGTCCATCCAAAATGTTTCTTGCAAAGTTTTTCTCAGGCTTCCAACAACATCCAGGTCCTAGAACACCACATGTACATTTAATCTTAACTACCAAAGACATTGTTTGCTCGAATCAGTTTTATAGTCTTACCAATAGAGGGTGGTCAGGCACTGGAATGGATGCCCAGGGAGGTGGTGGAGTCGCCGTCCCTGGCAGTGTTCAAGAGGCGCCTGGATGAGGAGCTACAAGATATGGTTTAGTAGCTTGTGGTACTAATAGGAATGGGAGGGTGGTTGGACTGGATGATCTTGGAGGTTGTTTCCAACCTTGTGATTCTGTGATTCTGTGATTCTGTGATTCAATGAACAGGAAACAGATATTCTACCGGCTGATAGAAATGAGATACCGAGTCATACAGGATTGGGGTTACAGGAATACTGGGCAGCTCTATCTCCCTGTCTGCTCCATCTCTGTAGGCACGACACGGAAAAAATTGTCCAAAAATTTCAGTTATGGAAAGCCAAAAAAATGAATGTTAGTGAATCCTTCTTCATGTGGTAATGTGGTAACATTCTCCTTTAGAAAAAGAGGAACAAATGAAACAATTTCAAGAAATATTGAGAACTAGCTGGAGACTTATTTCAACCAGAGATATTGTATTACTCATTATTTAGTGGGCTTACTGGAATGATTCCTGTCACTGGAGAAGTGGATTGAGGTTCACCAGGAGAGAAAAGAGACAAGTAGACAGTTTCTAGGTGAAACAGGTCAATGTCACTCCACTTTTAGAGCATGTATTGATCCTATCATCAGATGGTAATGTGGATTTAGTAATTCACAATGATACGTTGCCTCACTGGACATAAGGAAGTTTGCAGGGTTGCGTGGCAGAGGGAAAGAATTGAGAAGCTTCTTTGTTAGCCCAGGTTTTGTTTGTGTTGTTAACAAAGCCAAACCCCTAGAAAAGGGAGAATTAGGCATCTGTGAAATGTGAATTGTTTTCTTAGAGTGACTACTGACACTGCCAGCGATACAGCAGATCAGATGCCGTTCTGGAGAGATGAGGGGGGACTAGTAAGTCAGGAAAAGGAGACAACTGACAAATGCAGTGTATAATGATTGTATATCTTTCAAAAGGACTAAAAGGGATGAAGTCTGATCTGCTCACATTTCATATGCTGATCCAGTCGCTGGCTCAACATAGCACAATTTTTGTTTTTACTATGCCACATAGCCAGCTTTCCCATAAGAAAGATGGAGCAGCATCTGCTGAAAAATTCAAAACCTTGAGTTCCTTTGCCACTAGATGGCAACTGCTGAACTTTCCCACAGCACTGCAGAAAATGCAGAAAGCATCAGCTGAAATTCTTCTCCAGAAAGACTGCTCTGGCACAGCTTCACAGTATTCTTTGCAGATACCTGAAGATCAGCTGCTAATTAGTTCAATTCACAGCAGAATTTTGCACAAGAAAAACATGTTAAAACAGAATATGCAGCTTAAAAGAAGAAAGATAGGGAATGACCCACTAAATAAATCAGGCCACGCTTACTAAATTTTTCATCTCAGATCCTCACACTGGGCTAGGGTCTGCAATCAGTAAACTGACAGGAGCTTCTTAATTTCTCCTCTTTGCTTTGTTCTGTAAAGATAATGAACAGTACTTCTCAGTTTCTTGTGACAGAAAGACCAGTGTTTCACAATAAAACTGACAGTCTCATAACAAAATCTTTCCATTGTAAATGTCAATGATTCCCCTTTTATTTGCAATAATTCACTGAATTTAAGTGAGCTCTGCATACAAGTCACATCCAGAGGCTTTCTGCGCTTTATTTCCATCAGAAAGATGCTAATTTTAAAAATAAATACATCTTCACAGCGCACTGCCTATTTGGAGCACCAAGGCACATCCTGAGACCTCCTCCCACGTGCTCTTTTACTATATAAAAGATGTCTGCTAGACAAGGGAGCCTGTTTCTACTTTTTGTCATACTGGTATTATCTAGAATAACTGTTGGCATTATTTGACTCAAACTGATAGTGCTCAGAATGTTCTATAACCTGCCTTGCTGTGGAGCTTTAACTCATAAAGAAGAAATGGAGAAATGGAAGAGAGTTGAGAGAGTTTAGCAAGGGCTTTTTTTTTCAGAAAAAAAAGTGCAATATCCAGTACTTGTCTCACTGATACTGAGTGCATGCTCAAAAGCTTTACTAAAATTCACCAAAGCAGCAGACATATTTCTAAAAGACATAAAATCCATACAAGAATGCTTAATTTCCACAATTATCTAGTGGCAGTTATTTTTCTAGAAACCCTCAGGATCTGTTGAGGTAAACTCCATTAGCCACTCTTTGAGGTTTCTTTTTTACACTAAAGGAGGACACTAACCCTCTCATAGAATGAGGAAATGCATTTCTTCTTTATGTACTCTCTTCTCAGGGTAAAGGCAAAAAAAAATATGAATCCTCACATTTTCCTGCATGGAAGTTTCAAATACCTATCTGTTCCTGATTCTTTATCTCCATCAGTCAACCAGACCATCCAGGATTGTTCTTTTTCCCTCTCTGCATCCCTCCCTGACCTTCAAAGAATGGTTGAAACCGATCCTAGGGATCATCAAGCTCCAACTCCCCTACCATGGGATGTTGCCATACACCAGATCAGGCTGCCCTTGTCCCTGAGCACTTCCAGGAATGGGGCATCCACAACTTCATCACAGTCTTTAACTTGTATCTCCTTAGAGGATGAGAGCAGGTGATTCCCACGAACTCCTCAAAAGTGATGAGGAAGCTACAGTCAACCCAAGGGCTCCATTCTGCTATATCTATGAAGATATTTTGACTTGATGCTAATTAATTTATGATCTCTTCAAGACTGTAGTTGCAATTTCTTATACCATGTAGAGTTTCACTTATTCAATGTGATCAGAGATTTATGTAAAGGTCCAACTAAATTTTTCAGGTTTTAAAATCTCAGTACTGCTGTGGAACTATTCCTCTATGCTCTGCAGTATTTTCTGTTTGCAAAAAGAAGCTCATTTTTGCAACACTGGTATTAGGAACTTAAACTTTTACTTGATATATTGGTCCCTCTTGAGTTATAGTTAAACTAGCTTTTTTTTTTGGAATGGAATCAAAAGCAGCTCTCCAAGAAGAAGCTTCTGTCAGTGATTTTGTCTCAGCTTTCAAGTAGAAACATCTCTCCCGTGATGACAAAAAGCTTAGTTAAACTTATGGCTGAGATTATATAGAATATCTGTCTGTGACAGCAGGGTATTGAACTCTCTGATCTTGCCTTCACCCTTGAGAAGAACATCCGTTAGAAGTGGTGACATAAAGTTTCATCTCCTGTGTCTCCACATTGGATGAATTCACCCATAAAAACAACTTACTGGTGCACACCTTCTGTCTGCTCAAGGAAGAGATGTGTTTGATGATTTTGTAATCATTGCATAGAGATGTTGCATTACTGTATTTGTTCTTTATACTTACATGTGCATACATCACTTGGATAGAAATAAATAAAAATCAAAACAGCTGCTCAATTAAAAAAACTCTAACATCTAAACTAAGCAGGCAAAAACTGGGACAGATCATCAATCACAGAATGGGAAGAAAGGTAACCACAACTCAGAGGGCTTTCTAAAACAACCAAATTTTCCAAAGCCATATTAACACCACATATAACACGTAGCCTGAGAGGCAACCTGCCTCAAGGAATAAATACTGTAGAATGTGAAAAGAGCAATGAAGTCTTGCAGAGACATAAAAATAGAAATTCTTGAGGTTTCACAAATAGAAAGGCACTAGTGGTTGAGGTAACTGCCAGTTATACTTCATTTAAATATTTTTGACTCAATTTATATGCTCCTGCTGGATTTTCAGAAGTTTCTTAATTTGGACTGACATTTCTTGCACCTCCAATAGCATTTACATGACTAACAACTTGGCCAAAGCAATCAGTTGTCTGCCTATGAGTCATAAAACACACATAATTAAAATGAGAAGATAAATAGCCAAAATGAGACGAATTGGAAATACAAGGTTCTTTCGCCAAATAGGTGAAATATGATGCATCATGTATAGCAGTTATGTTTGGTAATAACAAAGAACTACATAGATTTGTTTATACTGGCTTCACCTGTGATTATCTAGTTCACTGCTACCAAGTAGTACTGCAACCCGCTTTGTTTTCCAGCCTACCCTTAGACCTGCTAAATTTTCAAAAACGCTGAAACAGCTGACAAAATTGGAGCCTATTTTCAGAAAATAAGATTATATCTAAATGGCAGATTGTAGAATCAAAGAATCATTTGAGTTGTAAGGGACTTTTAAAGACCGTCTAGTCCAACTATCCTGCACGGAACAGAGACACCCACAGCTCCATCAGGTGCTCATCCAGCCTGACCTTGAGTGTTTCCAGGGACGGGGCACCCATCACCTCTCTGGGCAACCTATTCCAAGGCCTCACCACCCTTATTGTAAAAAACTTCCTTCTTATATTCAATCTAAATCTCCCCTCTTTCAGTTTGAAACTACTTCCCCTTATCCTATCTCAGTAGACCCTGCTAAATATTGCACTTCGGGCATGGCATGGTAGCTTGGAAATGAAAACCAAACTGACAACTTCTTGTTCTGTGTGGGTTAGTGTGCCTTGACAAGAGAGAGGCAGGCAGGGGCTGGATCCCCCTGAGGTGGATATTTCTAGGAAATCAGTGTATTTGATTTTTTTATATCTTTCATCTCTATCTCCTTTAAATGTGGGGGTCAAAAAAAATAACACAAAGTGGAGTTTCAGGAAAACATCACTAAGTCTGTCAAGTGGGAAATGAGTAGTAAAACTGAGTCTGTGCATTGTGTATACTACAGAGGAACTACTACCAAGGAATACATTACCTCAGTCACACACCCTGGTGGATAACTTGAATACCTCTTCCACGTATCCTGTTATGTTTCTGTGTTTCATGTTTGTAAGCATAGGGCCTATTTGATAGGACAGTGGGAAACTGTTTCAAACTCAAATAGAGGAGATCCAGACTGGATATAAGGAAAAGGTTTTTTAGAATACAGATAGTGAGACACTGGACCAGGTTGTGATTGATGCCTGGAGACACCCAAGGACAGGCTGGATGGGGCTCTGAGCTCCTGATGGAGCTGTGGGTGTCCCTGTTCATTGCAGGGAGGTTGAAAGATGGACTTTAAGAGTCCTTTCCAACTCAAATGATTCTATGATAAGAGTTTAAGGTTGAATTATAAATCAAGCTTTGTCCCAAGAATATTAAAAAAAAAAAAAAAAAAAAAAAAAAAAGCACAAATATTTTATAAGACTGGAAAAAGTTTTTTGTTCTGCAAAAAAGGAAACGTTTTTTTGTTCTGAAATCTTCAGCTGCAAAACCAAAATGCAAAACAGCACCAGAGTGGTTTGATATGTTTTAATTCACACACAAACTTTTTTCCCCTTAAATCATAATTTGTCTTGCTTTCAATGGCCAGCAAAATTAGAAAGTTAATTATTTACACTGCTCTACATGAAAATCTGTGATCTAAAACGGAACAAACAACAACAAAAGAAGAGTTATAAATAGCCCACACATTGAATTAAGGCACTGATAAGTGTGCCAAATAAGTTTACCAAATAAGAGTCAGGATTTTATTTCAGTAGTGGCAATAATCGTTATGTTTGTAATTAGAAATACATTATTCTTATTGTACAGAATATATATTGACTGAAGTGTTTCCTTTGCTGGCATTTCTAAAATGACTGAAAAGAAGATGAAAGGGAAAAATAAAGAAGAATGCCATGTGTTTCTTCAGTAAGTGCACTGCATACTTCTATGAAAATTGAATGAATATTAAAAGGAAGTATTTTAACATCTAAAGAATAAAAGGCTAGGAGAAACAAATGGCAGTTGTTTACAAAAGAATTTGCTATTCCATACTGTTCTGCCAGTGACAAGGCACCACAGTCAGTTATTTGTTCCTTGGAGAAGGGTCAGCAGCAAGAGTCTGCTTTTTTTCTGAGTTCACTTGCAGTTGCTGAGACCAGTCCCTTCTGCATTTGAAATGATCAGACTTTTAACAATATACAGGTAATTTTGGTACAAAAAGATAAATGCACTGCAGATTTACAAAGTACTTAGACCTCATTCTGCACTAATGGGAACTCAGCAATTTTGCTAAAACGATTGTTACAAAGACTTGAATTCTTGCTTCTGCGAAGTGCCAGCTAGCCCTGTCTATTGCCTTCACTCTTCACTTCTAATGTGTTTTTTTCTTCTCACCTTTTCCATCTAGACAAAACACTGCATCATCTGAAAGAACTCTGTACTTAACATCTTCAGTGGCAGTAAATTCATCTCCCTAATGCTAAGCTCCAGAGTCTGGAACCAAACTCAACCTCCAAAGGTTAATTTTCAGTGTTTTCCCCAGGGCTGGCATTAAAAAGGCTCTGAGAGAGGACACTGAACTCCAGGCCAGAGTTCATGGCCTCACAGAAGAGACATGAGTGGTGAGAGGTCCCATTGGCTTCAGAGAGCTTTCATGGAATCAGAATCACAGGGGTTGGAAGGGACCTCTGGGGATTATCAAGGCCATCCCCCTGCTAAAGCAGATTCCTTACGGCAGGTTGCACTGGAAAGCATCCAGGCTGGTTTTGAGTATCTCCACAGAAAGACACCCCACAGCCTCTCTGACAGCCTGTTCCAGTGCTCTGTCACCCTCACAGCGAAGGGCTTTTTCTCATGTTTCTATGGAACTTCCTGCGTTCAATTTTGTGACCATTCCCCCTTGTTCAGTCACTAGACACCACTGAAAAGATCCTAGCCCCAGGCCAGAATTTTCCCTTTAGATTTTTATAAGCACTGATAAGATCCCCTCTCAATCTCCTCTTCCCCAGGCTAAACAGACCCAGATCTCTCAGCCTTTCCTCCCAATGGAGATGCTCCAGGCCCCCCGCCATCTTTTTGGCCCTCTGCTGCAGCCTCTCCAGAAGTTCCCAGCCTTTCCCGAACTCAGGAGCCCAGATCTGGACCAGAACTCCAGATATGGCCTCACCAGGGCAGAGCAGAGGAGGAAGATCAACTCCCTCATCCTGCTGGCCACACTCTTTTTAATACACCCCAAGACACCATTGGCCTTCTTGGCCACAAGGCTACACTCCTGGCTTACAGTCACCAGAACTGTCCACCAGAATACCCAGGTCCTTTCCCATCCC
Source organism: Centrocercus urophasianus (assembly GCF_019232065.1). Taxonomy (NCBI): domain Eukaryota; kingdom Metazoa; phylum Chordata; class Aves; order Galliformes; family Phasianidae; genus Centrocercus; species Centrocercus urophasianus. The sequence continues at coordinate 734,217 of NW_024884141.1, read as the reverse complement.
TGCCAGCCTGAACGAGCAAGAGGAAAACCAGTGAAGACAAGTGGAAGCAATACAAAAAGAAATAAATATATATAATCAGAAACATTAAATAGTATCTTTGAACATAGGAAACCAGTTTTAGACACCTAAATCCACGACAGATATTGTCCGTTGGGGGAATGAACACCACAATGCACACAGGGTGGGATACTGTAAGCAAAGCACAATTTTTCTGCTTATGGCACAGGCTCTCCTGCTGCTGTCCATTGATAAAGCTCATTTATGCTCCTGGAATAAACTGTCTTGGGTTTTCTGTGCAGCTTCCAGTGGGAGCATATGTCATTTCTAAGGGAGTTGTAAATTCCAGGTTATTGTAGTCCAGAATGCTGGTATAAAGTTTTTATGAGGAGGCAAAAGTTTTTCTCCTCACTACATTTATCACTGCTGCTCAGTGCTTTTCAGTGACTCTCCCATTTATTTCTCCCTTCTTTTCTCATTTTCTACCTTCCAAACGTCCCTTATCCATTCCTTTGCTGTTTGCAGCCCTTTCACTGCACTGGCAGTGAACCTCAGCAGGATCTTGTCCTTGGGCTATCTGTGTTCCAATTGCTTAAAATCATAGAATCAGAGAATTATTGAGGTTGGAAAAGACCACTATCAGTAGTCCAACCATCAGACCATCCTCACCATGCCCACTAACCATGTGCTACAATTCAACGTTTCTTGAACACCTTCAGGGATGGTGATTCCACCTCTCTGGACAGCCTGTTCCAGTGTCTCACTACTGTTTCTAAGAATAATTTTTTCCTCATAACCAACCTGAAGTATTACGATTTTAGTTTTAGTATTTCTCTAATGAATCAGAATTATTTATTTTTTTCTCTGGACTATAGGAGGGACAAAAACACTGTTTGCATTTAGCCCTCTTGTCTCAGAGTTAGGATAAGGGTGACTCTAAGACTTGGATTTCATTAAGATGCATGTGAACCTAGTGTGCAAAATGAGTACTGCAGCATATAACCTAAATAACCCATTTCATTTCATTTGTAACACAAAGATAAGTGGCAAAATGCCAGAGTTTTGCAAAAGGTTAGTGAGGTAAAACTGGCTGGGCATGGAGTTCAGACCAGCTAAATCCCTTTGTTAATTATACCTGGAAGTGGCATTTAAGTCATATAAATAAAATTAGACTTCATAAGCTACTATAAATATTCATATTCTAAGATGTAATAAAAAGAAGCCTGGAGAAACTAGAAATAAAATCATAGCCAGCATTGAAAAATGAAATAAAAATACACCCAACAGAGGAAAAACTGTGAAACTCGGGCTTAATTTTTAACAAGTAAGTAAATAAGCTTGTGATAATGAAATAAATCAGATCACTGTATTCTGTGCACAATGATGACAGTTCAAGTAGCTTTTTTTTGCATTTTTAGCCTATGTAACAACCAGAAGCAAAAGGCAACTGTGGGTTCTTCCAGCTCTTTGCAGACAACCCTTTAAGAAGCCTTTGCTGAAACACTCTGCCAGTTTAATCTGAAAAAAGATATCAAAAGCAAGTGAAAGGAAAAACTGATTTCTCTAAGTTTTCTCCAGCTTGTTAATTACCAAGCGTTTCAGCTGTGGTCTGATACAGCCTGCTGTACCCTACCTCCTCCTCCCACTCACTCTTCTAGAACAGCTCTTGTTGTGCACCTCTTGGCACCAGCAGCATTTCCATGGCAGGCTGATATCCTCTGCTGCACACCCCCGCTCCCAATTCATATCTCTGGCTGCTGCACACACATACAACATCTTTACAAAGCAGCTTTATACATAGATTAATGCTGCACTCCACCTAGGCTAGTAAGTATTTTTCTTCAGCAAGTGCATTGACTTTATCCTTTGCCTCAGATGTAAAGCACTTGGATTTCACCCATCTGGAGTACTGCATCCAAGCCTGAGGCCCACAGCACAGGAAGGATGTGGAGCTGGTGGAGTGGAGGAAGGGCATAGAGATGGTCAGGGGACTGGAGCACCTCCCCTATGAGGAAAGGCTGAGGGAACTGGTCTTGTTTAGCTTGGAGAAGAGAAGGCTCTGGGGAGATCACATTTCCTAGTACCTCCATGGGAATAAAAGAATGTATCCTCTTACAGATTTAAGTCCATTTGCTGTATTTTTTATATCACTGCCATCTAAAGAAATAGCCTGCGTGTGGGCACTGCTGCATAAATTTAACATCTTCATCAATATATTCTAAATCAACTTTAAAATTCTTCAATGCTGAAATAAAAATCTAAGCTCAGATTTCATGTTGATTAGAGGCACTGTTCTTGCACATCAAACTTCTTTTGGGAGCATCAGTAGAATGATGCTCCTAAATGAAGGCTGCAAAGGGACTTCCTAGCCAAACTTAAAAGCTGTCAATGAGGTCTGGCAAAACTCTATACAGTCTTTTTTTTTTTTTTCCAAGCTGGAATTCTACTTCTATGTTTCAATTCTGTGTTCTAAGAGACACTATTTCTAGTTTTTAGTTTTTACTTCCACATCAGGTATGCCATAAATTTAAAACACAAGTAAATGCTTTTTACGTAGCTTAACAAAAAAAGACATAATAATATAAAATTTTGCAAAGTCATAGTCACCATTTCCCATTTTTAAAACTCACATGGGGAGCAAACATTAGAGATGTAGAAGAGAAATAAAATGTATCTCTGGTCAGAATTTTCCTGCTGATTTTCTCTGAACTCTGGACATCCATTTACTTCCTAACTTGCTCTTGCCATAACTATTTTATGATTGCTGTTATAGTACAAGTGATTTATGAGCATGCACAATGGATACCAGGGAAGGCTGTTCTACATAAAACTTTGGGCAACAGATTGAAGACTTTTCTAGGCATGCCTCTTTTATCAAAACGGATGTGTTTATGGGCACTCAGAGAAAGTGTGCTGCGGGAGTTTCTGCCTTAGGCTGTTAGAACAGCTGATGTATCCATCAGCCACAATTCCAACCAGGGAGGTAAGGGAACCTCAACTACTCTTGAAAAACCTTCAGCTTGCTCATCCCAAGCAAAGGCTACAACTATTTAGCCACGTATTTGTGACTTCATTTCTTGAAATTCCTTTCTATTTTCAGCATGGCAAGAATTTCTCATTTTTGTTCTCTTATAGTTTGACTAGGATTCTCCTCATTTTTCCAATTATCATGTAGTGAATTCTATGCAAACACATAGTTACACTGAAATATCTCAATTTAGACACCTGAAGTTCAGTCAGATAAAATCACCACATCTTAACTTGCTCATGTTGTGTGTTGTAGAATCATCATCAGATCTATGGGATGTATGGAAGCAATATTCATAGATGATCTTCAAGGCCTCTTCCAACCCAAGCTATCCTTTGATTCTATGATTGACTCTATGATTCTATAATCAGAGCTACAGGAAACATGGAAATGACATTCAGCACCTTAAAGCATTGCCCATTTTCTAGTGCATTTGGTTCTCACTGAGCTAATGATACTTTTATGAAATAAAAGAGTCTCCAGTGGGGACTGTGTTTCTGTCACTTTTCTCACATGGGAATGAGTCACATTTCTCATACCCACAGTATGGATGAAATTTCCACAATGAAGTTTTAAGACACATTTTACACTGTTTCTGAAATAACTATGCAGAATTACTATTGGTAGCATTTTCTAATGGGATTTTAATTGTGCTTCGTTTCACACAGAGCACAGTTTCTCAACCATTGCTGCCACGGGGTCTTTTGTAACTAAAGCCATAATTTAAATTACATATGATACCGTTCAACACTTGCCCTTCTGCAAGTATCAGGAAAGAAATGAAATTTACATTTTCATTAATACATTTTTCCCACCATAATTTAGAAGTACCTTGATGCAATAGATCCTTCTTGGGAGGTATTTTTCACAGCTGAATTACATTTCTATTATTAATTTGTTTATTTATTTCACAGTTAAAAATATATACTTTTAAAAAGTGATGTATGAGCACTGCTTTTTGTAAGGAATGTTCAAGTGTGGCAACATTTAAGCACTCATTCTTCAGTAAAATCAGAGCTGCCATACCTTAATTCAGTTCATACTCATTAGATCTTTGTACAGAACAAAGAAAGCACGAGAAACATAAATAACACCTGTTAGAATAGCATGTATATGTTCTGTCCATGCTTTCTGAGCCACATAGTTTCTTTACTGCACCATTAAGTTTTATGCAACTCCAAAAACAATATATGCCTACAGTGACTTTCTTGTGTATAACCTTGTAAAATATTTGTGCTATGCTACAATATCTCTACTCCATCACTCTGTTCTGTTTTGCACAGAGCACTGGTCATTTAGTTTTGCTCTCTCTCTTATCAATGCTAGGAGCACAAAACAATTTTAGAATAACTAATTGGGAATTTACCCTGTAACAGGCACAACTGAGTCTAAGCAGTTGCATATGGTCTGGAGAAGAGAGTTATCTCTCCTTACAGCCCCCTGAAAGGAGATTGTGGTGAGATGGGGGCTGGCTTCTTCTCCCACGTAGCTAGTGATAAGACAAGAGGAAATGGTTTCATGTTGTGTCAGAGGAGGTTCAAGTTTAGTATAAGAAAAAACTTATTCTCCTGAATAATGGTCAGGCACTGTAATGGGCTGCCCAGGGAGGTGGTGGAGTCATCGTCCCTGGAGGTATTCAAGAAACATTTAGATGTTATACTAAGGGACATGGTTTAGTGGGGAAATATTGGTGATAGATAGGTGGATGGCTGGACTAGATGATCTTGGAAGTCTTTTCCAACCTTGGTGATTTCATAATTCTATGATTCTGTGATATTCAGTACATCCACTAGTTAAAAGTTTGTAATTCAATATGCAATTCCTGTGCACAGCTCTGCAAGAATACCATATGTGACTCGTTACCACAACCCCCATCAAAACATACTAACCATGGCAACATGGGCATAGGATGTTGCATAAGCAGCATGCAAGGACCATATTTTTAAATTTGCACGTACAACAGTTTCAAAGATAAATGGCTGCACATTTGCTTGAAAAAACAGCTTCTGGATTTGAACATTTTGGACAAAATGTTCAGGCTTGGGTTCCTAAAATAAAATATCTCAATTCAAATGTACGTCAGTATGTAAATGACCTAGTTAAAGATGTTGACCACCAGAAGCATCTCTTCTGCTCATGTATTTGTTTCAAGGAATGAGACTCTCTGCAAACCCGGACACTTGAAAGGACTAAAATTGAGCACTTCTCAGTCTTCATAGCTCAGTCTGAAGCACACAGGCACTGAGTGTTAGGCCCACCTTTCCAAAGCTGCTTTTAGTTTCTGTCTGGAGACATCTGCTATGTCAAAAGTGAATACTGATGTCAATACATGACACTCTCCCAGGCTAAGCCAAGTGTACTATCAGTGTCCCAGGGTCTCTCTTTTATTTGCACAGTTGTGTAACCACAGCACTTGGGATTGATTCTGTGTGGGGAAACAATTTCCAAAAGGCAAATGATTTCAAACTAAAACAGGGGAGATTTAGATTGGATATAAGAAAATGTTTTTTGTAATAGAGGTGGTGAAGCACTGGTACAGGTTGCCCAGAGAGGTGGTAGATGCCTGATCCCTGGAGACACTCAAGGTCAGGCTGGACAAGGCTCTGAGCAACTGATGAAGCTGTGGGTGTCCCTGTTCATTGCAGGGGGGTTGGACTAGATGACCTCTAAAGATCCATTCCAACTCAAATTATTCTATGATTCTATGAATTGTCCATATTTTGCTTGTCTCAGGCACCAACACTGTGTAAACAGAGATGGCAGTTTAGTTCACACAAGCTCACTGGGGTTATCAAGGGATGTTGAAATCATACAATCATAGAATCATAGAATCACAAGGTTGGAAATGATCATCTCATCCAACTGTCCTCCCATCACCATTGGTACCACAAGCCTCTAAACCATATCTCATAGCTCCTCATTCAGATGCCTCTTGATCACTGCGAGGGACGGTGACTCCACCACCTCCCTGGGCAGCCATTCCAGTGCCTGACCACTCTCTGAGAGAAAACGTTCTTGGGAAGTTTTGGGAGGTAAACTGTGTCATTGCATGTCCTTGGACACAATTCCTCCCTGAAGGGCTGTGCTTTTCTCACAGAATCCCACAGTCTGCTTCTGCTAACCTATTCCTATAAAGGGAGAGGGAGATTAGAGTCCAGTCCACTCTCTGCCTCTGCTCTGTACCTTGCCCAAGCCACGAGCCTTTGCCCCCCAGGCAGTCATGGGAGCTGTTCTTGTATTTTTACAAGTTAATTGAGCTTAGAATTGAGCTTGCATGGTACATCTCTTCTTACCAAAAGGCTCAGCTGTTTGGAGATGCTCAGCTGTGAGTAATGCCTTCAGCATTCAGAAAGGATAAGATGCTGGGCTGCCCATTCTGTTAATGTGCCATGGTGAGTGCGCACAAGTTGGCCAGATCCAGGCCTTGAGGGAGTAACTGAAAAAAAGAATAATATTGTATTTTCTCTCTAAAGTCTTCTTTTGATTGCCAGCAAGAGCTGTGTGTTGACCTGGAAACCCACTTCTCACAGGATGCTGCCTAAAGCTAGCAAAGGGGTCAGCGTGAGGCAGGCTGGAAAGTAAACCATACAAGATATGAAAATTCAGAGAAATGGAATGCATTAATGCTGCAAAGAACAAGAGTGAGGCTAGAGGGAGTCCACGCTCCACAGCTTAGGAAATAGAGCCACATGTGTGACTTTGAAACAAGCTCTGTTGTCTTAGAAGGTATATGGGATGTTTGTTGCCAGGGATGACCTGGCAGACACTTTTGCAGGCCACTTTATTTTAACACAGATGACAAGGGAAGGTCTTCTCATGCCTGTTTAATAGAGTTTGGAAGAAAGATCTCTCATGAATCCAAACATGGATTAGAAGTAATAGAGAGGTAAACAGAGTGGAAAGTAGCAAGGGAAGCAATGGATATGATTTGTCCTGTTTGAAAACATAGTTTAGCTTTATAACCCTGGCAGTAATATCTGCAGCAGCATTAAAGATTACCACTACTTGCTTTGACCATAATTACCTATCTTATGTTTTACATTGCTACCCATCAACTCGTATCAGAGCTCCTGTCACATAACACTGATAGTGATTTTAATGCTCCTGGTGGGTTTTATGGCTGACACATCTCCATTTCAGTGATAAGTATTCTGCTCCAGGCATGCTCTTACATTTAGTATTTTGCATTTTATTATTTTCCTACTTTCTGCTGTTGGCTAAAACAGAGGATCAGTGTCACGCCACTCTTCTAAAGGAGACTTTTTTGCAAAGAGAAAGGTTCTGGAGGATTTCCCAGTGTTGAGCAGACTTTGGGTTTTCCTTCATTGTGCTTTTAATTCTGTCCGTATTTAGATCATATAACCAAGTACTCCCTGTGCACACAGACTCTGGTTTGCTGTCTGCAATCTATGTTGTCTCAAAGAGGTGTAGCTGCCTGAGTGATTCACCTGTCAGTATATCTTTGATACACCTGCAGAGTACTTCATTAATTATTTGAGAAATTAATTAAACAGCTGAGCAACAAGTGATGATCAACCAGGTTTTGTAAACACACAAGATGTTCTGGATTTCACAGCATGTTGTTGAAAGGTTTTAGACAAAACTGTTGAAATACACCAGTTAATCACAGAATCGTAGGGGTTGGAAGGGACTCTAAGGGTCATCAAGTCCAGCCTCCAATGTTGGCTAATGTTAATGTTGGCTTTTTTTTAGAATAAAACATTGAAAATAAACACAATTAAAAAACAAAACAAAACAAAATAAAACCGCTCTGTTCTTATTCATTATAGGCTGCCTGGGACCAGCTCCAGATACAGGCCAGTGAAGCAGCTGCATAGGACAATAGTGCCAAGATACAGCAAACAACTGACTCCAATGACTCCAGTACTTATTCTGGCCATGCCGAAGTTCTAGAAGGCCAGGCTGGCAAACACTGCTGATGTAAAGAGGAAGATGTAGGGTATTTGGGCCATCCATGACTGTCACTTAACTTGACTGACAGGCAGCAAGAGCAGAAATCACATCTTGCAGCTTCTTTCCCTCTCTGTCTCAACCTTGCTGGCATTCCTGGAGCACGTGAAAAAGATTTCAGCTTCTCAAGCCAAGAGGAGATAGAGTTCAATTTTGCTTGTTCTGCTGTGATGCTTTTAGTGGCACTTACAGCAATCAGACATGAGAGATGGCCAGTTTGCATTTTTATTCTATCAGAGAACATGTTTACACGGACGAGGGCAGACAAATTCGACCTCCCTTTGATGTGCCTGATCCAAGCCAGCTCTGGTCCAAGAGCTCTGCAGCTGCTTGCAGCTGTGGCATCCTGCCTCTTGGTGAACACTGACACCCAACTGAGGGATGATGACCCATGACTCTTGCCTGGCAGCATGCTGTGTTGGCTCCATCACCAATAGAAATGGATCCCTAAAACTTACTGTGTGGGTATAAGTTTAAACAGACAGGAATATATAGCCTGAGCTAGTCAGATTCTAGCTGCTTCCAGGCAGCAATGAAGGAACATTATTTTCTTTGGAAAACATTCTGCATTACACCTCTTGGATCTCCCCTCTCTTTTTGGCCATAATCTTACCTTCAAATGCTTTAGACTGAGGATCTTTTTCTTAAACCTCCACATAGCACCTGGAATACTGTGATCCTTGGCATTTGCAGTACTGAGGTGGAAGCCAAAGAATAGCTTTGTTGATTTATATGAGTAGCTATTTCTCATGAGGTATTCCATGTGATTATTTGCAAAATCCTGTTTACTGCTTCGTGTACTTGACCTAAATTCTGTAACACTCCAGTGAAGGAGACAGGCGATTGTGTTGGCTTCTCTTTCATTAAATATAAAGAACATGGGCAGTAAAGTACCTCTATCTTATTTAAGTTTGTTTTAGATTACTACTCTTTAAAAATTTTATATTTCCAGAGAGTGCAGATTTTTTTCAATTAAAAATGCATAACATAATTATAGAACTTGTCAGGGGATGCCAGAGGCACCAACAATTAGGGAGGCTTCAGCACTTAGGAATTCACGGGACACTCAGGCTTGAGTTCCAGGTAATTTCATTAGCTGGGCAGTAAAAGGCTTAATGGTGAAACAAACAGCTATAATTTAATGATCTCATTAGCTTCACAGGAGAGTGACACAACAAAGTATAGAAGTCAGGTGACACTTGTGGATAATGGTGAGGACAACTATACAGGGAAAAGCTGCAGGTCAAACCCTCCATCATTTGTTCCTTCAAAGCTATCACGTGGTGAGAAGGCTGGCACGGTTACTGAAGGTAGCTCTTAACTTTCCTTAGAAAAGCATTTCCCTAAGGCTTTTGTGGCCATGGGATATTTTCATCTATTTGCTGAGTGACTCAGCCTGAAGCTGAGATTAATTGAATGGATTGTTCCTCTGAGCTACTATTTCAAAAGATTTTGCTTTATTTAGGTGAGACTTGTTGCAGCTTCCACTTGGTTCATGTCTAGCAGACATCCTTTAAAGTAAACTGGATGAGAAATGGGTGGGAAGGAAAGTCCCTTGAATGGCAGGTTATGAGTGTGAAGGGGCCAGAGAAGACATCCCAGACTCCATTGGAATGAAGAGTCAGCAGAAGCGTAATTCCTCCAGGTTGAGTTACTCATTTTAGACTGAAATTTCTTTCTGTAAATATTTATTGTAGCCACAACCTACTTTCAAATGTTGACAGCTGCTACAGTCTTCCAAAAGAGAAAAGTGAAGACAAGCATTTGTCCCCTATATTTTTGAGGTGACATGAAGATGTATGAGCCCAGAAGGTTTGTAGGAAGACAGAAGCCAAATGTTTGAGAAACTAAGATATCATGCTCTGTGTTCCTTCACTTATTATTACATGTCCTTTTATATTGTCTCTCATCATTGATGACACAACTGAAATCAATATCTAACACTATTCTTCAAGTATAAAATTCCCATTGAGTCAGGCAGATATTGTTGAAGTAAGCTGTGTCAGAAGTACACAACTGTTGTACAGTCATGACAATCAAAGCATAGCATGTGGCAAAAATTAGCATGCCATACTCTGATCAAACATTCACTAAAATATTCGTGAATCAGTAGCATTATTTCACCTATAGTATAAATAAAGGAGTTTCTTTAACTCTTCTTAAATTGGAAGATTAATAGAAATGAGTGAATGAGAAACAATTAAATGGAAAATCAAATGACATATCAAATTTTAGATGGCATATTAAAAATTTATTCACAGTTTTAGAAAATGAGATAACATTTGCAAACTGCAGCATTCGCAACATTCAGTACAGGAATGTAGCTAAAAATCACTTTCCATCTACAAAGTGAAGGTGTTTGAGTTTTTGAGATCACTCTCTAATGTTCCATTTTAAAGTCAATCAGAATTCATCTGATAAATATGTTCACCCTGTGCAAATTCGCATTGATCTGTCAAATATTCAGATGGGAAATCTAGTAGACAGGTGTATGTTACAATATACTATGATGTGTTCTGATATTATGGGACTTCCAAATGACCTTTCCATGCAGCAGGAAAGAACCAAAAAGGATTGGAATCACAGAATCAATTGAGTTGGAAGGGACTTTTAAAGGCCTTCCAGTCCAACTCCCCTGCAATGAAGAGGGACACCTCCAGCTCAGAGTCCCATCTAGCCTGACTTGAGTGTCACCAAGGATGGAGCATCCACCACCTCTCTGGTCAACCTGTTCCACTGCTTCACTACCCGTTTTGTAAAAGACTTTTTCCTTAAATTTAAATATCCCATCTTTTAGTTTAGTTAGGGAGGGTGTTCCATCCCTTGGATTATTTCTGTGGCTCTTCTCTATAAACACTCAGGCAGAGAAAAACTTCTCTTTTGTACTGAGGATTCTACATCTGGATGTAGTACTCCAAGTGAGGAATACTAGAAGTGCACAAGAAATACTATAATATTCATCCCACGGTCTTTCATACTTCCATATAGCTTTCAGATTTTGCAAGATTGAGAATACTGGTTCCACTAACTAAAAAAGAGCACTATTTTAACCATAAATATAAACTCTAGGCAAAAAAACATATCTCTTAGAATGACTGTCAGATCTGGACAGAGTTGATTCTAGTTCATCCCATAACATCAAATTTTTTGGTAGCTTTTATCATGCACACAATTTTCTTGTCATTCACAATGATCCCCTGGACAGAAATTTTTGTGACTCAGATGAGAGTGATATACTACTAAAACATCTTCAGATTACTCTGAAGCCGAGATTCTCTCACATTCCCATAAATATTTTTGTCTGTAGAACTGTAAATAATGTTAATTATACATATTTTTTCTCTTTATGAAGTATTTTGTAAGAAGAATGGAAGATAGGCAGAACAGAACTGTTAGAGTTTCTCTGTAAATGCAAAGTATAAAATTTGTAAGCAGTGGCTATTTTTCCCTGTGAATGTCACTATCATTTTTATATCATGGCTCAAACATCTTTTTAGTCAATCTTGTCTTTGCATCTTTGAAATCTGTTCCACTTACTATCCAGCACAGATCAGAGCACTGCTACAGTCCATCTGTTCTGAGACCATTCTTCCACTGGGATACAACCTGCTGTTATGATTTTGAGGTCTCAGACACAGAAATAAGCCCTCCTTCCTTCTCTAAATATAACACTGATTTTCTGTAATCACTTCATTATTCTGTGTGTCAAAGATAAGAACCAAGAGCCAAATTTTGGTAATCTTGCTGCCAAGTAGCACTTAAAATTTCATAGATGGCCTGTGCCATCTTAATCGTTAGCTTAGCATGGATGTTAGGCACAGAGAGGTAATGTGCAAAAGTTGCCAAGCACCATTCTGAGTGCTAAACCAGTCAGGCTGTGACTGCTGAATGCAGATTCAGAAGTGATCAAATTAAGGTGAGTCTTTGAAACAGTGCAAAACAACCTTTTCTGTTTGGAAAAGGGAAATGGAGCTGCTCAATGGATGAAAACCCAACTAATGACATCTGAAGCTAGACAGAGGGCTGACACAAGATGACTGCCTTCAGCTTCATTTCTTTTTTGTTTTAAAGAGAAAAACTATTATAAATTCTACAGATAACGATAACGTTGTTGAAGTGTAAAATAAACACTTCCCATATCTGCAATGGCCAAAGAAAGCACCAAATCTAATTTTGTTAGTCTTGTCTTCCTGATTATCCCTCTAAGGAAGAACTGGAGGCAGTTGTGTTGTTGTGGGATGTGCACCCAGCCCAGCTGTGAGCAGTGCAATGTGTCTCTCTACTACTATGACACATTTGGTTAGTATTAAAACAACAGAGTGCTAATTTAATAGCACCAAAGTAAAGATTTCAAGAATCTTTCATGCAATTCTTAACCACAGATTTATAGGTGATTCCTTTAGTAGTGATGATGAATTACTAATTGTGTTATCTATAACCAAGTTCATGTTTTAAACAAAAAGCTTTATCCAATTATTGCAGAGTGACACAACGGAATAGTCCTCAAAAATTAATAACCAAAGGAGAGTCTGGATGTTTAATTGACTTCAGATAAGCTGAGCATTCAACCATTGAGATCAACAAGCTCAGTGGTTGGACTAGGTGCTCTAAGTGGTCTTTTCTAACATCAATGATTCCATTATTCTATTCGCATTTGCCAAATACTAAGGATACAAATGCAAAGCACCTAAAGTTAGCTTTAAATTAGAAAAGATGTGAGACATAAACATGCTGAAAGGATGACTTTTATTGCATCCTGGCAGCAGTAAGGGATCGCCCGCAGAATAACAACAGACATTTTGAAATAACTAGGAATTAAACACAGGTAATGAAAACTTTTCCTCTGAGTTATTATCAGCTTAATATACTACTGTTCTATTGCAACAGCCTAAAAGCAAAGCATGTCATTAAAATTCTAAATTCAGTCATATTGTAATGGTGTAACTGGAATTCTGGAATTCCCATTTTATTTATCATATAGTGTCTCTAGACTTAGTGATGTATAACATGAAAAACAAATTTCATCTTATAGATATAATTTCTCTTTCTTTTTTTTTTTTACTTGAAATATGGCCTTTTTAATTAATTTACCTATTGCGTGTCCTCAGCAACGAACAGCACACACACACCAAAAAAAAAAAAAAAAAAAGATTATTTGGAGAGAGCTCATTCCTAATGGTGCCTAAGCCAATTTTTTTCCCTTGTCTTCTCCATCTAAAAGACAGAGACCAGCTGACACTGATATTGATACTGCACCTAGGATGCGAGAGATATGTCAACAAATAGGGCAAGACTTCACACTTTCTGCACCTTGGCCTCTGCTGCAAAATATCAAATCACAAAACAAAATACAGCAACGTTCTCAGCAGGATGGTATTTATATTTTCATACCACTCTTAAAGAAGAGTCTCCATGTACATATATTTTTCCATTCAAGTTTTATAGGCTGCATAAAATAAAATTTAGAGGAGGAAGAGCAAGCCTTATACAAAGTAAAGAACATTTTGGTTTTGCAAATCTTGATATTTGGATGCTACTTCCCCTGCTGTATTATTTACATTGCTATTAGACATTGCTTTCACTAAGGTTTCAAAAATATATGACAAAGAGGAAAAGACCAGGACAAAAAGTAAAATTTTCAGTGAAATCCCACGTCTAACAACAATAATGGCTAGAATTTTGGTTTTGCTGACCCACTCCTGAGTCACAGTTCTAAACTAAAAATAATTTCCTTCCTGTTTGTTCTAGAAACTCCAAAACTTCCTCTTAGCCACAAGCCAGAAAGAAGGAGTCACATTTCAAGAGATCTTCAGATTTATTGCAATAATCAGCCAAACTTTATAACAAAGTACTGCTGTAATAAGCACTCACACTGTCACACAGCAGAATTTTCTCTTGGGAAAAAATAGCATCCCCTACTATAAATTCTGTAGTTTGTGCCATTCTGTGCTCCATGCCTACAGTTCCCCATGTTACTAACCCTCCCAGATCAAGCTCTCTAAAAACCTATGGATCCTCAGGCATAATTCAAGACTGAAGGTCAAGAGAGGAGTGGTTGTGTTGTTGACTCTATGGATGGCTTTCAGTTTATTTACTTACTTGTTTCCTTATTTTCTTCTCAGGATGTGCCTTTGCTCTTGCTCTCCCTTTTGTGGACAAAATAGATTTACTGTCTTCACATATGTGTGGACACCAAACCACAAGACAATAGATTTTCATCTCCAGCTTTATACTAGATAGTTATGGTATGGGTTTAGGATTATCTTTATTCTTCTTTCCTGCTATCTTTGAGTATGTTCATCTCTGATCTTTTAAACTTCAGCTTGATGAGCTGTGCATCAGCTCATTTCATGTTCCTGACCCAACTGTTCTTTGCTCACTATCTTTTCCACTTCAGAAGTCTAAAGCCAAGAGAATGAATAGCTGCCAGACTTCTTTGTGTATACAAATATACAGACATATATGTAAATATTTAATAGAATGTAGTGACAACAAAATACTCAATTTATAATAATTATTTTTATGTATGCAGAAATTCATTTTTAGCTGGATGAATAAGCTTTAAAAGAGAAAAGAAAAAAAAAAAAGAAGAAGTTTTTTCAGTGATTTGACACAAACATCTCTCTTACTGAGTTTCCTGCCTTTCCCTGAGATCACCATGTGTCACCCACTATGATGTGTGTGGGTGCTCACCGTCTGTATTTAAGATGTACCCAAATCCACAGCGGGTGATTGCCTGAATAAGGAAGACAACTTTCATCTGGATAAAAGAGTAACTAGGGAATTATAAAGTCCTTTGAAACAAATTAGGAGTTATCTTTAAGTCATTTTAAAGAAACATTTAAACACATAATGATGGGTAGATGTTTTGCGGGGGGTCATGGCAGCAGTTAAACCTGGTTTGATGGTACCACAATTTGTCCCATTGGCATTGTATCCTCCATCTCAGTGTTTGTTTAGGACTTCTTAGGAATACTTACAGAACTATGGAATTTCTAGGTTTATATTAACATTTCGTTAGTCATCATTTCATGGCTATGTTTTATCTGTACACTACTGATAGTGATCCCAAACATATAATTCACTGCTTAGAGGTTATAGCACATCAGTAGCAGAGCAGTCGTAGAATCACAGTCACAGAATGGCTTAGGTTCAGAGGGGACCTTAGAGATTATCCAGTTCCAAACCCCCTGCCATGGGCTGGTTGCCACCCACCATATCAGGCTACCCAGGACCCCACCCAAACTGGCCTTGAGCACCTCCAGGGATGAGGTACTCACAACCTTTCTTAGCAGCCTGTGCCAGCAGGCACATCTTAGTTTGAGCATCTTAGTTATGAACATCTTAATGTGAAGACTTTGTAGAGACAAACAAAACCCAAGCAACATTAATTGTTCCAGCGGGGTCAGTGAGAACCATCTCAACCCATTCTACTCCCATTTGTATCTGACCAGCTTTTTGTTGAGTAACCTGACATATTTTTTACTGTGAAAATGATAATGAGAATAATCAGGCCAACATATGGCACTCATAAATTATTACATATAAGTCCTATATCTGTCACATGCTCTCAGTGAGCAACTTCCAGGGAAAGACAACTATCCCCTGAGTTACTGTGCTCACACAAAAAACGTTTTTTGACTGACTTATTGAGCACACAGATTTAAATCTTTTCCTTCAAAAGGAAAAATAATTGTCCCCACACCTTCTAGGCCTTTTTAACATGTATCACTACTGAGTTCCCTTCCCTCCTTCTCATTCAGTCCTTCCATTATCCAGCCATGTGATCTCATTCTGTGAACTGTGATCCCTCTTCTGCACCAATAGGTTACATCCTATCTTCATCCAGCTGCTGGAAGGAAAGCATGAGCATGCTGGCTGCCTCTACATTGGCAATAATTTTTCTTTGGCAAAGTAGTTTGCTTGTGAAGCAAATCTTCTGACCACTCTCACCTTACATAGATCAGGTTTGCAGTGCTGTTTTCATGCCTGCGAATTAGATCACTTTGGGAGGAAACAACATCATATGCTGCAATCACAGGATCACAGAATGGTTGGGGTTGGAAAGGACCTCTGGATCCATCTGGTTCAACCTGTGCTTCAGCAGGGAAACCAAGAGCAGTGTGCCCTGCACCATGTCCAAGGTGGCTTTGGAGATCTCCGAGGAGGAGATACCACAACTTCTCTGAGCAACCTACGTCAACGCTCTATCACCTGCACAGCACAGAAGTGCCTCTTGGTGTTCAGAGGGATGTAAGAATTCAAATGAGTGGGCAGTTTATTGAATGACTTTAAACCATATGGAGATGCTCAATTTAAAGGCTAGTTCAAATAAAATCCCTGAGACAATTACTGCATGTGTTTAGGGATTTCTGAACCAGTCTCTTTGATCTTTGATCTCAGTCTGTTTGTAATGCTTTGAATTACTTGCTAACATAGACCCAGGACTGACTCTCAGCTTTCCACTGATGCCCTCAAGCTCCTTAAGAGTCTAATGCTGCATCACAGTATCTGACACCTGTAATATTACATGGCTTCAGTAACAAATAAGCTCTTGTTAAAACTCCGGCTCCTGGTAACGCCTGAGACATTTCAGCTTTCACCCAACAAAGCACAACTTTTTAAAGCTTCTGATTAAAGGGAAAATCTTGAAAATGTGACATGAAAGCATTCTACCAACTCTTAACTAGCATGCAAATGTAATAATCTAAAAGTCAAATGGTTCAAAACTCTCATGTTTTGATTCTGGGGGTAAATGTATGATTACATTGCGATCAGAAGGATTGCAAACTACGTACAGCAGAATGGATAATATTCCCAAGAATTCCCAGTGGACAAAGCATGTTACAGAAAACACTTGCTATTGAAGAGTTTTATAGTGGTGATTTTTTTGTGTGTGTTCTTTTCTCCTAGTTTTTCCAGCTTTTAATAAATTCTGGTGATTAAAGCAAAGGGTACAGCTTTCTATCTAGCAATGAAAATTTTCAGGCTGATTTCTTCATTTTACAATGAATTTCTGAAATAAAATGTAACAAATGCTGTCTCTCATCCTGGCACTGGTTGAATCAGGAAAGAAATCCTTGGATATTCTGGGGAATAAGCACTGCCAAGTGCTCCTGGTGCACTGACTGATAGGCACAAGGTCACACTGTTGTACATCTTCACAAATAATAAATAAAAATATTGTACTTCCAAGGCAAGAAAGGCATACAAAGAGCAAAATATTCACACCTCGTGAATGGGACTCCTTTTGTACAAAGATTTGGTTTGTGTACACAGCAGGAACAGAACCTTTTGGCATGGTCTCCCTAGCTGATATTTCCCAAGGACATGACTGAGGGTTCACATCACAGACCTATGCTTTCAGTAGTGTGGAGTTGCAGCAAGACAGTCTCTAACAGCAGAGGATGCTCCCCATGATGTTGCTGTACACTGCATACCCATACAAGGACCAAGGACAATCGAGATTCATGTGCTTGCTTGCAGCAATGCTAATATTCCTCTATCGTTTCAGCATCTCCTTAAGCCTGTGCCTATTAGTTTTTCAACTTAATCATCTCTTCAGCATTGTTTAATCTCCTTGAAGACTTGATCTCCAGAAATAAACAGCTTGCAATAGAAAAATGTTGATCGTGGCTTTATATTCATATATTCATATCCTTCTTGCCACATTTCATTAATGTGTTTATTTTAATAGATAAGATCCATCTTATGAAACCAAATTATAACATACACTAGTGTGTTCAAAATTCAAATATTGACGTGTCCTGATCTTATCATGCAGAGAATTCACTGAATATCCTTGGCTAAATGCTTTCTCTCATTTAAAGAAACAACTGGATATGAGAAGTGTGCTGAGAACCCAAAATAATTTGAAGTAGTTGGTGAACTGTAAAAAATACTGGTTTACAGGCAATCTGGCATCTATCCTCTGGCTTCTCCACCTATCAGCTTTTGACTCAAAGTGCAAAAATCATTAACAGCAAGTCTCCAACAAATAACTTTTACATTTTAGTTCCAACAGTAAATTAGCATTTAGTAGTGTCTTGTACTGCACTTATTCCAGTATCTGTAGTCTGCATTTTAAATCATAGCTGTAATCTGAAGCAGAGTCTGACTTTGGATGATCCTAATTTTCTCATCTCGTCTCACAGTAATTTTCATCCTTAACTTTCACAGTTTAAAGCCACAGGAAAAAAAAAAAAATGTTTTCCACTGACAGTCAGTTTTTTAAGACTAAACCAGGAAATATAAACTTGCGTTGAATTCCTCGAACTTAAATTTAGCAACTTGCTATAGCTCAGCAAAAAATGGTCTATGACTGGATCTGTTAGCTATCAAATGGTCAGTGATGAAGAAAGCAATGCAAAATCTGGCAGACATTTATTGGCTTTGCAGCAGCGAGAGTTGCTACAGGGATCAAACCTATGTAACAACTATTTCAATCTTACCACCACAGTGTGTGAATACAGTGATACTAATGATGCTGGCTGAAGCTGGGAGCTACTGGTGTTTCAGGGGACAGGTAGCAAGAAGAAAATTAACTTAGCCAAGGTCAAAGCACAAGTACCTGCTAATCTCAGCACTCTTGTCCTACACCAGCACACTATGCGTTGGCCTGACAGTCTTTTTCTGCATCCTACAATGCTTGTATTTACCAAGAATGGGACAAAATAATCAGATACTACAAGAGCTTTCACAGGTGAAGATAAGAGTTTTAAATCAAGGACACTGCTACCTCTCTCTTCCTATTTGGAATTACTGTCCTGGGACCCAGCACAAGGAGGATGTGGAGCTGTTGGAGATAGCCCAGAGGAGGGCCACGAAGATGCACAGAGGACTGAAGCAACTCTCCTACAAATAAAGGCTGAGAGAGGTGGGCTTGTCCAGTATGGAGAGGGGAAGGCTCTAAGGAGACTTCATTGTGGCCATCCAGTTCTTAATGGGAGCTTATAAGCAGGAGATAAATCAACTTTTTACATGGGTAGATAGTGATAGGGCAAGGGGAACAGTTTTGAACTAAAAGAGGAGAAATTTAGATTAGATGTTAAGAGGAAATCACTCAGAGAGTGGTGAGGACCTGGCCCAGGCTGCCCAGAGAAGCTGTGGCATGTTGTGAAAACTCACTTCAGCCATCAGAGGACTACGCCAATAGTCAATGCATGCATGGCTCCTGAAAATGCATTGTTCTTGTCAATTCATAGCAGATAACTAAAAATTATTTAAATTACTTTATTCCAGCGTTTTGGCAATACATTCCTCTATTAATAAAAGCTCAGTAAAGTATAAACTAGCAAGTAGATTAACTGGTTATTGCTGGTTTCTGTTGCTGTAGTTTTTTTCGTATGCTAATTCTTTCAACTACATTTTTTCCTTTTTTTTTTCTTTTCTTTTTTGTAACAGATCAGTGGTACTCCCAGGGCTTTTCTCTCCCTCCACAGATCAGACTGCTGTTTCAGCAATGCCACTTAGTCTATCTACTGCTTCCAATACTAACATCATATATGCCTTAAAATATGAATCAAGCTTCCACTTTAATTCTTACTATAAAAAGATCAAAAGTGAGCCAAATATGGTCTGAGGGTTAAAAAAAAAAAAAGAAGAAGAAGAAGCAAAAAGACTCTTTAAGAGGGAAACAAGACTTCAGGGACTAATAAAAAGAATGGCTTCTGTAAATCACAAGGTGATGAATTAAAATGAGAGAGGAAGGGAAATGGAATATCATTCTATTACAGTCTGAGTGTGAGACTCTGACATGATGTCTTGTGAGAAGGTAAACACAGTCCTACAAAATACAGAACAAGGCAATTCTAGAAAACAGAGCAATACCAATACCACTAGCAAGGCCTCATTGAAAAGATGCAGTACAGTGGTTTTCATATCTTTTCAAACAATTGAGTTTAAAACTGAGTAGCTGCAGAGAAAGTAAAAGTTGAGAAAAGACACAAGGTAAAATTTGACCGTGAGTCATTCAGACTGGAAATTAGATTTCTAACTGTAAAAGTAGAGTGAACCTTACATATGGAGGACTGGGGGCAAGAAACCAAGCTGACAGCAGAATGGAATTTGGCATAGTTATCTGAATAACACTATGGAAATTGTTTTTATGTCTATATTGATAAAAAAAAAGAAAGACGGACAGTGGTCCTGAGGCCAAGTGGTACAAACTGGCCGGTGCACAAATTTAAGCTTAGCCCTTAGGTTAGAGCCCCTCACTACAAGAAAGGCATTGAGGCCTGGAGCGTGTCCAGAGAAGGGCAATGAAGCTGTGAGGGGTCAGGAGCACAAGTCTTATGAGGAGCAGCTGAGGGAACTGGACTGTTCAGTCTGGAAAAGAGAAGGCTCAGGGACAGACCTTGCACTCTGAAAGGAGGCTGTCATGAGGTAGGGGTTGGCCTCTTCTCTCAGGTAACAGTGATAGTATAAGAGATAATGGTCTTAAGTTGCACCAGGAGGGATTCAGGTTGCATATTAGGAAAAATTCTTCTCAGAAGGAGTAGTAACTCATTGGAACAGACTGCCCAGGGTGGTGGTTGAGTCACTGTCCCTGGAAGTGTTGAAGAAATGTGGAGATATGGAACTGGGGACAGTGCTGATGGGCATGGTGGGAATGGCTTGATAGCTGTCTGTCAGTAGAACTTGTAGACAGTGAAGGTAAAGGATGACCAGATCCAAAGAGGGACGTGCAATTGTTCACAAGCAGAACCACCAGCTCTGCTCTGAGTCCATCTCCAGCCTTAGCACATAATTACAAACTTACTTTCCATATTTGAATTCCTTGGAAAATTCCTGATTCTCTTTAAGAGGATAATTTTGTAGAGATGTAACAGGAGGAGACGAAAGGAATGCACTAACTTCAATCACCATGCTGTATTGCAGTTCCTAGGGTTTGCTAAATATGTCATCTTCTCCTATCACTTTTCAAAATATCAACTGAAAATAATGAGTATAGAAAAGTCTTGCTAGAGGATTAGAGGCTCCTGTTGCCTGGTTCTGCACACACACATCTAGAGATGAAGCCTGTGTCTGCACAGACATATGGCTAAGGCAAACTGGAAAGGTTTCTTGTTGCAGCGCAATAAGTCATACTCAGCATATAACACAAATTACGTTTGTCTCTTTAAAAGGAAAAAGAGAGTAACAGCTTCTGTTCTGTCTTTGTCACTCAAAAATATTGACAGCCTTAACGCTTTGTATTATCTTTAAGCAGTCATGCTGAAATTAAGTGCCAAAATAAGCAATGTATTTGCCAGCTGATGTGGGGTACTGAAACGTGCTAGCTGCTTTGTGGGAGGAGAGGATTTCGTCCTCAGGGAAAGGAGATTTTCTGTGCTGCAGAAGGTGGCTCTGTAGCACATCCTTCTCTGCCTAAATAATGTGACTCATCTGCTCTCAGTCTGAAGCTTTGCAAATTATGGTATTGTAAAAACATGCAAAGTTCACACTGAGTTCACAGAGCTATGAAAATAAGCTGTTTCCAGAGCCTTGTGTGATCCAGTGAGCAGAGCTCTGTGCTGGAATTCAGCAGCTCTGAATCCTGCTCTTGAATATGCTACTGATTATTCTGGGAAAATTTCTGTTTCTCTTAAATCTCTTTTCCATCACTGTCCTATCTTCTTAATCTGAGGTCTAATAGTTAAAGGCTATGCTGATAATCATTTTTTCAAGCTCATAACCTCTTTAAAAACTATCTTACTTTTGGTCATGATGGATCTTAACTGGGCCTATTCAGATCCATTGTAGATGCTGTCATAGGATTATTTTTCCAGCTCATCAATTTGGCCATATCACCCCTCTCTTAGTATCCCAGTGTGGGTTTTCACTTTCCTGCTGTGTCTAATAGAGGCTTTTCTTCACTGCCAACACTCCTTCTAAGCTGTCCTTGGTAATTAACTTCAATTCAGTGATGATAGGAAGATTCTCCTTCTCAATAGTAAATGCTAAACATTCTGATAACACTTTTGTGCCTTTTCTCATGCTGCATCTAATGTTGGGATAAAATTTCTTTGGCACCTGCAAACTAACTCATTTTTCTCTTTTCACACTTCCCTAAAACAAATTGCTTTCTTCACTCAATAAAACAAAACAAAATTCCAGGACTGACTGCTGATATGCTGATATGCTGCTAACCACATAGCTAGCTTCAGCTCCTTGTTTTCTTCCTTCCCCTATCTAACCATTTGTCTCCCTTTGGTATCTCAGGTTTTGCACCTAAATTGGTAAAGTCTTTGGAGCTGAGATAGCTTACTGATCTGTGCTTGTACTGTGCTCCTCTGATTCATGTGTCAGGCTCCTTGGATGCTATGGTAATATGAGCAGCACACACTGAATGACAATTTGGTTTGAGCATCACAGGAGAAGAGCAAGGGAAAAATAAGAACTGAGAAATATAAGAATAGTCTCCATCTGCGTTTTCCTTTGAGAAGCCCACAGATATTCAGTGTCGAACTGAACTGAAAAGAATAAAGAATCACAGAGATGAGAGTTTATGACAAGGGTTTGAACCTCTCTGAGGACTCTGACACTTCCTCATGGCCACTTTCTGGGGAAGTCCAACCTCTTCCAGTGCTTCCCAACATACTTTCACAGCTGGCACAATGCAGGGAGGAATGAGGTTAATACTGTGACACATTAACAGTCACTTCACTATGCTGGCGATTTTGAAGCATGTTGCACTCAGTATGTTCAGTCCAAATCTGTGTCTTTACAAAGTACCTAGAACTGCTGCTAAATAAACAGAAAATGCATGTAAATCATACTCAGTGAAAACAAGAGGAATGATTATGCGATGAAGGAATAGGACAGGATTAAGGAATTAATCCAAATAATTCTTAGGCTCTGGGTTTTTTCTCCTTTGCCACAGACCTCAGACTATGAGCAAGTTATTCATGATCTGACAGCAAGAAGTCACAAAGGTTCTTAGAAACCTTCAGGGAACCTGACTGGTTGTCCTAGTGGTCAGCATCTTCAGGTTGGATATCTGGAAAACTTCTCAGAAAGAATGGTGATACATTGGCACAGGCTGCCCAGGGAGGCGGTGGAGTAAACGTCCCTGGAGGTGTTGAATAACTGTGGAGATATGGCACTGAGGGATGTGGTTAGTAGGCATGGGGATGAGTTGGGGTTGGACTAGATGATCTTAGTGTCTTTTCCAACCCTAATGATTTTATAATTCTTTGATCTCTACACTCTGTGACTCACGTACTTTTTGCAGTGACAGTCATTTTTGCACATCCAACTCAACACCAGACCTTACACAGAAATGTGTATTGCTGAAGTTACAGTGCTGTGCTGGCACCCGGTAGAGAATATTCAGCCGAAAAATGAAATGGATTCTGAATGAAGATTTTAGCCTAGTTTTGAGTCGACTCTTTCTGTCAGGATTCCTTATTCGTGTGCTGCTCTTGACGCTGGTGTATCTACACAGTTTGGTAAGATTTTCTGTCCCACAAAATTCTGCAGGACTAGTACGTGATTTTTCCATAGAGAGAAGAGTGTCAAATATGTATTGAAAAGGTCGTAGGGAACAAAATAGTTGGATTATTACTACTAATTTATTACAGGAAGTTCTGTGAATAACTAATCATGGAAATGTGTAAGTGTGCAACTTCTAAGAGTCTTAATAAGCTTCTTGCAGCCCAAAAGAACCATGCTATAAAGCTTCTATTTGGTACCTTCTGGTGACATCAATGCTGTTTCGAAACAAAATTAGAGATTCTTTGGAAGCTGATATCCTTGAAATCAGTTCCAAAAGTTGATGTAGCATACATGGTATTTCAAAGAACCATTTAAATGTCATTGCTTAAAAAAATAAACAACAACAAAGAACGAAAAACAAGCAAGCAAATAACAGGCTAATCTATGGCTGCAGTGCCTTATCAGTTAATAAAATCTCAATCCGGAATATTCAGTCAGGGTGCTCAGAGTGCCAAACTCAAAAGAGGTATAATCAGTTTATTGTTTGTTCACCCTTGCAGTTGTTTTTTAAACTGGCAACATGGAAACCTGTAATGGATTTCTGCTCTTTTCTCAACAATACAGGAGAGCTACCACAGACAAGAAGGTATCTGCAATCTGTACTGTATCATTTAAGTTATACCACGTTCATTTTTTACAATAATTAGATTTTTTAAGTCTATCATTTTTTTTTTTTTTTTTTTTTCTGGGGTTACTTACAGCCCCTCTAATGCAGAGTTCTCTGGCTTTGATCAGTAAGAGAAGAGGAGTGATAGAGTTACTGCCAGGGAACTGTAATTGTCTACATGTCACTGGGTAGATATATTCCCTCCAAATAGTGTTTGAAGCTATTTTCAAAGTTGGATCAGAAAGACTGTGAAGTCCTAGACCCTGTTGCTGTTATCTAACCAACAGCACAAACAACAAGAAGGTGTCTCTCACTATGATTTGTAAATGAGAAATCAACACCTACACACATATTGAATGTTTGAGAATTTCTCCAAATATCTCTTGATGGATTTGACTGTGCAACAAGTTCTGAGGCAAGGTGGGAGAGACAACTTTCACCCAAAATTTTTTTGCCTGGAAAAGGTGCAATAAGCAAACTTGAATTATCAAAACCAACCCTCAGGCAGTTCAAAAACGAGTTCTCAGAAAGGGAAGGAGTGAAGCCTCAACTGGGCATAGTGTTTAGTAAGTAACTGAAACACTATGTGTGAAGCTCCAGTTTCCATTTTCCAGTTTGTCCAATGTTTTGCCATGGCAGAAGTGGCAGGAATTCAGCTTTGGATAAGAAATAAGGGGGCAGGAGATCTTACTGTGGTCCTCACTACAATGTACTTAGAGGAGAAAAAAAAGAGGACTTTTCTCTAAATACACTACTGGTCTCACACCTTGTAACAGACCTACTGCAATGAGATCCCTACTCACCAGGCAATTTCTGAGGATGGAAGTAGGATTACTACCAGCTTTCTGTTGCTCAGGAAATTTGCAGGGACAACTCTCCTCCAGACAGCTTTGGCCATTGCAAATATCCTCAGCTGCACACAGACGCTGGCCGTAGGCCCTACAGTCCCACAGAATATGGAAATGGAGAATTTTCTATACTTTGTACATTAAAAAATGGAAAAGCTAACCCTCTTCCAAGGCTACACTGTTGCCCTGGTGCCACCTATGACTTACAGAACAATTGTAAAAAGATGCTAAGTATTCTTTCTATTCACCAAAATGAAAAGAAATTGTTCATGGTATACAAATCTATAATTATTTCATTTTCCTTCTCATGACCTTACAAACCTGGCTTTTCAAGACAACAATAATGAATTTTTGTTGAAGATTAGTTGGATTATGTGAAGATAGCATTTTTCACTGCTTACAGGAAACTTTGCAGGAGAGATAAGCTTGATGGACCAGGAAAAATAATAACAAATTTACACTTGAACACAGAGTTCAAGTTACACCTAACAAAGTAATGTTTTACAAAAGACTGGACTGTTAACCAAATTAAATTGGCATTTCTGAAAACAGAAAATCTCTTTTTTTTTTCCTATCACCTAAAAAAGATTTTTATTAGCAGGCACGGAGTGTACCCCAATTGCTCAGTATAACCATTGGTGATGTAATTTGCAAACACTTCCTTGTACTGCTGTTCCATATATTATATTAAGTTTCACAGCTTCTCCTTTACAAGTTTGCTAATTCCCCTCCCTTCTCAGGTCCTCTTACTCTTAGCTGCTCCCTGATGCTTTATATTCTTTCAGTTTCTTCTACACACAGTGTGTTTGCTTCCTCCACCTCTGTACCATGGAAACTTTCCACTCATGCTTAACTTATTTCTCTTCCTATGCAGTTTTCCCACTGTGCCCCTTAACTTTCTTCTTAGAAAGTATTTCTTGTAAATATAATCTCACAGGAAAGTACTGTCCTGTTCAGGTCTTTATCCAATATGCATAAGATGATTCTCTGTATTTACTGTCACAATCCAAGCACTCAGGTTTCCCATCTTTAATCTATATTGTGTCATAAAATCCTTCATTCTGAGGTGGGTGAAATGGCAAATGTCATCAGCAGAGCCAGGATTTTCAGCCTTTATGAGATAGCCTGCTAGATAGAGAAATGTCTCCAATGTCTTCATAATCTACTGAAGAGCAAATGCTGTGTTGTGCTCAGCACTCTGACAGTGTACAGTCTATAAATCATCAGCACTAATGCATACAGCTATCCAAACAGCTTTGGGGAAGTGCACTGCTTTTTTGTCCTGATAAAATGCTATGAAAACTCAGTGATTAAATTGAATATTAAGTGGACAAATCAAAAATCACCTTTAAACTCTTATTAAGAAGACGTGGACAAAAAAGGATAATGGGGGGAAAAATCACAAAGCTCTAATATTGGGAAATTTTTCACACTACTGAACCTGGAGGGAATTTCTTTCTAAAGAAAAGAAGAATTCTGTTTCCATAGTAACTCAGTGCTAGGCCCCCTTACAGTCCAAATTTAGCAGAATTATATGTGCCAGTTTATTCAGCACACTACTGTGCACTTGAGGCTACAATGGAACCACTAACCTCATTGCATTTGAGATGTCAGGCTGAATGCAAACCGGGACTGACAACATTTTGAGCAAGTCCAATTGTAACACTAAAAAGTAACAGCATGCCTTAAAGACAAGGGAGAAACTATAGGTGATGATAGAACATAAGCTACCAGCCTTAGAATGACTTGAAATATCAAAAAATGCTGTGAAATGGCTTAGGATCTAAAAATGAATTGTTTTCATCCTGTCTTGACATTAATTTACTTACTCCTATTAAACATGGGACATCAGCGATGGTTCCTTGCCCTTGAACCACAGAGATTATCAATATGTAAATGTTGCCCTGCCTTTATTCGGGAGAGGTCATCTGTCCATAACTTATCTCCATCACCTCTGCCCAGTCTCAGTGAAGTAGTGGAGTTGCCATCCCTGGAGGAGTTCAAGAAATGAGGAAATGTGGCACTGAGGGACATGGTTAGTGGGAATGGTGGGGGTGGGTTGATGGTAGGACTAGATAACCTTGGAGCCTTCTCCAAACTTAGTGATTCTATGATTCTATGACTTACAAGGAGATATTTTACCTTTTGTACCTTTTACTGTATAGAGACAGTCTGTAGTCTCTACAGACTCTGCACTTCACCTGTAGAGCTCGCATTGAATATTTGAAACACTTGCTCAAAAACCAAGAGATAAAAGTGACACCTGCTTAAACAATGCATTTACTGTCCTTATAAAGAAGTGGTAAAGGTATTGTAGCTTTGAAATGCTGATAGATGTTTAACAGGCCAAGTGAAGATCAGGTGGCAACAAAACAAAGCCAAGAGCAGAGGTACCTTAATGATGATGAGGCTGATTCAAAAGGTGCCAGTGCAGTGTTTTAATGTAAAGTCATGAAAGTACTGTTTGAATTTGGTAATGAACATATGTGCTGTAACCTCAACACATCTGCCTGGAAATGAGTGGTTTTTCCTGCTTTCAGCAGCACTCAGCAGTGAATTAACCACAATGCACTACATGGAGAGCATGACCTGCGTTGTGGTGTTAATGGCAATCAAGTGCTGGAAAACAAAATGTTACTAATTTTCAAATATCTGTGTCAGATATTTGAGAAACCAGAAGCAAACTTAGACATCTAAATGTGGTTTGTATCAAATACCTTTTTGTACTAGAGGGAAGAAATGTTTTAAAACAGACACAGTCCCTGGGTTGTTGCTTTTATGAATCATCTATCTGATTTCAGGATCGAATCAATAGTTCTAGCTATAATGCTCTGATTACAGGTTCATTTTGCTACGCGCTTCGTCCAATGCTCTCCTGCTTTTTCTCTGTTCCAAAGCTAATGAGGGAGAAAATGACCATCATAATCTTAGAAATCAAAAGCCTGACTTTTGAGTATAAGCAAAAAATTGCATTAGTCACTGGTAAGTAGCTGACTTTTGTATCAATATGGGTAGCAGATGATTGCATACATTAATCCAACGTATTAATACAGACTGTAGCTAATTCAAAAGTACAGAATGAGCAAACTGTCTTGTGGGGGTGTTGTAAGTATTCCAATAGAGTGAGACCACCTACCTACACTAGCAACCTTTCTTTTTGCTTCAGTATCAACACTTTAGTTGCCTTTTGCAGCAAACACAAGTAAGCACATTTAATTTGATCATCTTTCAAGTGATTCCTAAAAATAAAACCTTAAAGAACAAATAAAAAACAAATTAAGGCTCCTTTTAACACTTTCACCTTCGTCAGGAAGACAAATTAAGCTACTTAAGAATAATTATCTTGGGAAACAGTGCTGAAGATGCAGCGAAAACTAATTGGCTGATTATAATTTGCATGTAAATATTAAATATGAATAAGGTTAATGTTTGGTGAGATTTAACCAGCAGTGAGTATATTCAGCAACTATCTACATTTTGTTACTCACAAACAAGGCGCAATGTTAAATGCTGTGTCTGGCTAAGCACCGGTGCATCTTCTAGAAACCCTCATCTTATGTCAGGTCCAGAAACAGCCATGGAGAGGAGAAAAAAGGATGTAAGCTCTTTAAGGTATCTCCTACCAATCCCTGCAGCTCTGACACAACTCATTGAAATACTCAGGGCTGTGCAGGTGGTACTGGCATTGCAGTGCGTTGGTGGTGGGGGAGTTAATAGCTCAGGACAGTCTTTCTGCCTAATTCCCATCGCAATTTGGAAGAAGCAACTGGGGCTTTGTGCCAGCTGCCTGAGATGTTGTCCTGCTCTTGGCACGGAACTTAGTAAGGGAGAGAGGCTATAAACCTATTTCTTCCCCTTCACGTAGAGGTTTTGCTTCGCTTTACAGAACAGTGAGAGAGATGGACCTTTGCACAGACTGAGGACTTTTAAGGGTCAACAATCTAGCCTCATATTCGATCACTATTACACAAAGTAAAGAATGGCTTCTTTTCCTTTTCACAAGCTCCTATCAAGTACTAGAAAGCTGCGGTGAGGTCTCCCCAGATCCTTCTCTTCTACAGGCTGAACAAGTCATCTCCCTCAGCTTTTCTTCATGGGGAAGGTGCTTCAGCCCTCTGATCATCTTTGTGGTCCTCTGGACCCACTCCAACAGCCCTATATCTTTTCTGTACTGAGATCTTTACCCAGGTCTGGACAGAGTATTCAGATGGGGCTTTACAAAATATCTGCTTTCCAGCCTACTCAGGCTTAAAAGTGTCTTAAAAAAAGGATTTAAATCTAAATTTAAATCTTAATTCTAATTCAGGCAAATTATGTGCTGAAAAGCATCTCTTATAGACAATCCATAAAAGGATTGATTCTCTTAAAATATGCTAATCTGTTTTCTGTTTCTCTCCTTCCTACCCAGGGTAATCAGGCAACACATACACAGGCTGGACCAGAAACCCTGCAGTGCTCTAGACCCAGTTTCCTCACAGAATGTTATTTCTTTGAAAGTGATGACTTCCAAACCTCCAGCACAGACCGAGGTGCTAAGTTATCCAGCTGCAGCCCTGTGCCATCCCAAGCCCACCAGCATCCATGTGGGCCAATGAGTTCTACAATGGCAGCAAGATCAGGATGCCAAGCGTGAGAAACCATCACTGCTGAGCTGTTCATGTGAAGCAAAGTAAGTGTTAAGGGAACAGTAAGAACTGTGTTTCCAGAGGCTCTCAATGGAGGCTTTTAACAGCGCAGGTTTTCATGTTGCTCTGCCACCAGGATAGATGATAGTGAGTAAGCAACCCAATAAATTGCACAGCCATTTTAAGGAAATTTAAGGATAATTTAAGGATTATTGCAGATTTAAAACAGTACTGTGGAGTTTTCTTCATTCTTCCTTCATCTGGAGAAAAAATGTAAGAGGTTTCGTAGTATCAAAGCCGCTGAAATTTTGCTTTTTAGTAGCTAGCCTCACTCAGAGACCAGAGCTGATGAAAACAGATTGAATATAAAAGCCTCTTCCTGATAGTCCCCTTGTTCTTAAAAAATGGTATCAGGGAAGAAGAAGCAACTTTAAAAGAGCAATTTTTGTGTATGTGTAAGGAAACAAAAATGAGTCACCATTTGAAGAGCTATGTTAAAACACACTTGCTGAAACACATTTTCCCCCTGCATCCAGTCTTGTTCCAGGCCATGCACGACCATCATCTGAGACATCCATCTTGGCCCCATGGGTATCCTTATAAACTCTGGATCATATATTTCCTTTTCCTATTTCAGCTGCTACTAGACCACTTATGAAAGAAAGAATATTCACAGAATACTTTCAGGAAATAAGTTATTGAGACTTTTTTCTAACCTTCTAATCTGCACTAAGTATTCATTTCCTTTCTCTCTTTCACAATGGCCAAAGTGTAGCTGCAAACACACATGCTTACCAATTATATTGCTATAAATGAAAAGATGGTAAGAGCAAATGCCTAGCTAGGGTAAAGTGTACTGGGAAACCAAATTGCTATTTGCATGTAAAAATCCTGATAGAGAGAACGGATAATCCACTGGATATGTTACGATCTACCATGCATAAACAGAAGCACCCAGTGTACTGCATTTTCTGTTTGAAGTTTCACTGAGCTCCATGGGTGTTCAGTGACTCTAGTACTTCTAGGAAAGATCAGATTTATCACTCCTGTGTAGGCCATCTGTGCATCTGTTGAGCCTCTGCTGACAAAAGATAGGCAAATGTCTGTTTTAAATAATTCATCTTTCTAGGATTTTCACGAGTGGCTGCACAGATTTCATTGTCCATTTAGGATAATAATTAACAAGCGTATTCATATGATACATAGAGAGAAAAATCTGTTAATGGACTTTCTTTAAAAGCGTATTGTAACAAATGAACCACATTTAATAATGTGCACGTTTATTTTTTCATTTTATTATTATTCTTTTATTATTCTGAGAGTCCAGTGAAGTTGAAAAATTGTGGTCAAATGTTACTGATATTACCATGAGAGTAATCTATCCTGGAGATTTTTAATAACACTGAGGGCAATCTCAGCCACTAGGTATCACAGTTTCTGTTTCCAAGAAGAGACAAGAATTTTATCTGTAAATCAGCCAGGCAGAATATCAGAATGACTCTTTGAAATTGATGCATGGTAAAATAGCAGAATATATGAGAAAGAAGTCTGCACTCAAATTATTCTCCCTAGTTAACAAGCAAAGGTGTAGGAATTTGCACAATTTGCTATCCAGGCTTAATTTACACTACAATGCCTGCTTTGTTTAAACTCTGCTTTGTAAAAGGACTTCAAGGCCAGGAAAAGTAGTTTGTAAGGCCTGTTACCTGTTTGTGCTGAAGGAAGAAAGATATGAAGAAAAATTTCAAGCAGTGCTTGAGAGAAAAGAAAATTACTCTGAAGAACAGTTGGCATTTCCAATAAGAGAGGCATCAGAAACCCTAAAAGACCCTATCTCAAGAGCTTTGTTCTGACGGAACAAAACTTTCCTATATTATGGCTGACTCAGATGCTTGCTTGATAGTGAATAATAGCTGGAAGAATTGGTTTGTGTGCAGAGAAATCACTCAGCAAAGATGCAGCTTTGAGAAGTGAGGAGAGATGTGCTGCTGGGAAAGCTGGGCAAGGACACCTTCACTGTCGAGTCAACCCTTTCCCCACGTAATCATCTACATCCCTCTCAGCTACAAGATCTGGATACCTCTCCCAGTAATGTGAAAAGAAGGAAAAGGATAACGCAAGTAAGAAGGCACCCACACTCCCTAGATGGCATGTAGCTGCAGCCTAGCAATGGCAGAGCACAACCTAATTGTCTGGAGTGGTTGAGGGTCCATGGCAGCACAGTGGAGAACTCTAGCATGGAAATTTAGAAAGTCACAAGTGACAACAGTAGGCAAGGAGAAGTGTCAGGTAAACTATGACTATAAATTTTGCCTTGTTTCATGACAGCTAATATAGAGTAGGTTCATAGAAATGTATGGCAAAATGAAGGAAACCCACTAATAAAAGAACTGATTATACTTTATTAGGCAAAGGGAAAGAGAAATAAAACTGAATTTTGCAAAAAATTAGACACTGACATATACATAGTCTAAAGAAACCCCCAAAGATGCATTTATTAGATGTTACTTTACATGAATTCACAAGTGTACTGAAGAACATTGGTCACATTGTGTGTCAGTGGCCATGCCAAAGCTATTCATAGAAAGTCAAACAGGTGTTATGCTAATATCACTACTACCACGTTGATTGAAGCATTTGTTCAGGAGATTAAATGACAGAATATAATAATATAAAGGAAGACCTGTATGCACAGAGGATTACTGGGCCATTGAAACAGGAAAGAACTTGCTCTCTGTTTCATAGAAACAAAGGAAAAGAGCAGAGTAAGGGAAGACGGAACAGGAATGACTAACAGATAATGACTAGCAGTGGACACCAGGGACCTCAGGTCTTTTCAGGGGTGTGAACAGGATTCTCCTGTTGCAAGCAAAACTAAATCCCAAGTCAGAAAAAATACCTAAGAGTTATCTGCTTAGCTATTGAGAAGAAAGAATTCAGTCAGTACATAACATCAAGAAGAAGAAACGTGGAGTCCATTTCCAAATCTGAAAACAAAACAAAACAAGAAAACCCACAACATTGTCTGTTGAAGAATGATTGTGGCAAGAAGTAAAGAACCTCAAGGAAGGCTATGAAACCCTGAATCTACAAGAGGACATAATAAATCTGATCATAAGATGCATAAGTAAACAAAGCAGGATGTATCTTCCCATTCCTCCAATAACATTGGTTACGTTATACTCCTGAGAAATTAGCAAGTACAGCTTTCTACTGTAAACAGCAAAATTAAATGATTTCCCAAAGTAAATGTTTGACAACAGAGGCTCAAAAAACTCCTGGATCTGTGATCAGTTCACCTAATTATTCATTTCTTTGTACAATTACTGCAGAGGAAAATGAAAAAAAATCTCACTTAGCATTCAGTTCAAATTTTGTTTCAAATAGTACATCTGGTTTAAAAAGTTTAACTGCAATAGGTGAAAAAAACGAATCTCTTGCAAATAGAAGAGTAAGAGAGATCAATATTTGGCATCTCCAATTCTATAGATTTTACATCAAGTAAAATGATTTTGCAACGGATAGGAGCTTTTCCTATCTGGTCAGCACCCAAGTTCCAGTTCTTGTACTCTTGAGTAATAAGGTGATGAGCATTGCAGAGCACATAAAGACAGCCAGAGTATCTTTCAATGAACTTCAATTCCAGTCCTTTACTCCTGAGGAGCATGTTCTTACATTTCAAACTACTGCTCTCCTAGTACATTTGGAAACTGAGGTGCATTTGTAGCTACTAAATTACTCTGGGACAGACTTACACAGACATCTTGTCGAGAGCTTAATGGATGAATAAAAGAAGTTGAGCAAAGAGCTAGAAATGGAACATACTGCTTGGTTTTCTACAGTTTTATACCTTACATTGGGGAATCCAGTTTCATCTTATACTAGGATATAACTACTAGAGATAAAATCATTGCTTCCCTATTTTTTCATATCTTACTGCAAAATGGGGAGTTGTAATGACTTATCTGATTATCTCCCAAGCAGAAGTACAGAGATGGAAGATTCAGTATGGTCTCACTACATGAACAGAAGTTCATGCAGCTCACTGGACTTCTCTTCATTTCCATGCCATAAAGGCACACTCAGATTTAGAATTACATCAAATGTTAATTCTTACAAAATTTGAACAAAAGAACAAAAGAAAATTAGCAAAATCCATGAAGATGCTAATAACACACACACACAGAAAATCTCTAGGAGACTAAGACAGGTCAGTTTTAAAATATGAGGAAAGAAAATTAATTCACTCTTATAAAAATAAAGTATTCATCTCAGTCATCAACTGTTCCAGACTCACTTATACAGATAACTATGAAGTAAAAATAATCCTTGAAAAAATAGATGACCAATGAGTATATGTAAGTGTTAACATGAGGGCAATAATTCTTCCATAAACCTCAAAAACACAGAGGCTTAAAAACATTATTGATAATTCCCATTTTTACTGATTCAATAAAGCTTTTTTTTTTTTCCAAAAAAAAAGAAATTGCTGTAATTCCTTTTAGAGGTCTAAAAAAAATAATAAAAATCATTATGCAGAGTGTATTTATGGAACAGTAAAAACTCCAGTTAATCAAAGTTCAAAAAAACAAGCATAAGCAGAAGAAGCCTTTCTTCTCTGTTTGCCAAAGAAATCGAATGTACCGAAGCAAGGCTGGAGCTGGATGTACATACCCCCTCCTGACAGACTGCCTGCAGTGCTGGCACACTGCCCCATGTCACCTCCCCAGTGCTCCTGAGCCCTAAAGGAATACCCTCAGTCTGGAAGTTGAACAAAGCCTGCAGAGTAAACACATTGGACTAATTCATCTCCAAATGGTCATTGATTAAGTGTCTACACAAAACACTGACTGATTTGAAAGTGATTGACAGTCACAGAAAGGAACTTTCCACTGCCTTGTTTTATTGGCTTTAAGAAATACTCCTGTAATAAATTTTGTACACAGCTGCCACTGGAAAGACAAATTGAAGGATAACTGTGTTGTTGTTTTTTTCCCAAAAGTCACCTTTGCCCATCAGTGGTACATCACACAACAAACAAAACAGCTGCTATGATGCACAAAGAGTGCCTCAACAACAGTACAAAGAGTGCAAGCAACAGTACCATGAGAACACAGCCTGGGTAACATCCCAATTTTTCCTTCTCAAGATATTGCATTCTAGAGGTCAGCTAAGAATAGTTGATTTGGATGACGGAATCAAGTGCACCCTCAGCAAGTTTGCTGACAACACCAAGATGAGTGGTGCAGTTGATATGGTGGAAGGAAGGGATGCCATTCAGAGGGACCTCAACAGGCTTGAAAGACGGGCCCTGGTGAACCTGATGAGGTTCAACACGGCAAAGTGCAAGGTTTTACACTTGGGCTGGAGGAATCCCAGGCATCCATACAGACTGGAAGGAGCGGTCCTTGAGAGCAGAGAAAGACCTGGGGGTCTTGATGGATGAAAAGCTTAACGTGAGCCAGCAGTGTGCTCTTGCAGCTCGGAAGGCAAATGGTATCCTGGGCTCCACCAAAAGAGGGTGGCCAGCAGGGACAGGGAGGTGATTGTCCCTCTCTACTCTGCTCTTGTGAGGCCCCATCTGGAGTACTGTGTCCAGGTCTGGAGCCCCCAGTACAAGAAAGACAGAGAGCTGCTGGAGAGGGTCCAGAGGAGAGCCACAAAGATGATCAGGGGACTGGAGCAGCTCCCCTACAAAGACAGGCTGAGGGAGCTGGGCTTGTTCAGCTTGGAGAAAAGAAGGTTGCAGGGTGACCTCATGGCAGCCTTTCAGTACCTAAAAGGAGCCTACAAACAGGAGGGGAGTCAACTCTTTGAAAGGGTTGATAACTGCAGGACGAGGGGAAACAGTTTTAAGTTAAGGGAGGGAAGATTTACGCTGAATATCTGGGGGAAGTTCTTTGCTATGAGAGTGGTGAGGTACTGGAGCAGCTGCCCAGAGAGGCTGTGGATGCCCCATTCAACCCTGGAAGTGTTCAAATGCAGATTGGATGGTGCCCCGGGCAGCCTGGTCTAGTATTAAATGTGGAGGTTGGTGGCCCTGCATGTGGCAGCGGGGTTGGAGATCCATGATCCTTGAGGTCCCTTCCAACCCTGGCCATTCTGTGATTCTGGGATTCTGTGATGGTCTGAACTGTGTTTCTGTACCTAAGCTTACAGTAGTATCAGGGAAAAACAAAGAAAGTGTCTTCGATCTATTTTCATTTGTCCATATCAGAGTCATTATTCTGAACACTCTAAGAAGATGATGACAGGGAAAAAAAGACAAGAAAAAATACTGAGAAGAACAAGAAGAACAAGGAGAACAACCAAGATACACTTAAAGTCCTTTGGGAGGTGTGTTTGTTTCTGTTTTATCTCTAGAAATGTTACTACACATTTTGCCTCATTATGTGTAAAGTTGTATAGAAGTATAAGACATTTTTCCACCATGTTCAGGTCTGTAAGATGAGAATCTAAATCCCCGCTCTGGTTTGCATGTCTTAGTGCCAGTGTTTGCACACAGGGATGGAGAAATTTCCGGAGGATACAGCCAGAGACTGCAATTAGCTTCATTACCACTTAGAGAGCAATCAGGCACAAGGGGCACAGAGGCTCTTTTGTGTATTTAGCACAACCAGCCTGAGTGAGGTATGATTTGATGCAAGTTCTTTCAGCAGTCATTGCTTAATTCCCCCTGCACAAAAGGTTAATTCTTGAATTGGAGAACAGCCGGCCTCCTGCTTTTGGGGTGTGCGTTGAGTGATGAGGAAAGTGCCTGCTGAAGGTGACATTCCCTTGAAAATGGAATGAGTCTGTCCCTCTAACAGAGATAAAAACTCGTGATATGCTGCTTATTTTCTTCCCCAGCACCATGAAATATTTGATCATATCAGTTTCCCAGAGACATCAGACATCTTATTGGCCTCAGCTCTCAAAAGAGATGAAAACGCATCCAATTTCTGTGCAGTATCCCCTATGACCAAAGTTAGCATGAGCTCAGACAGAGTATCTCCATCCCTCCATAACAAGGAATATGCTAAGAAGCATTATCAACAGGAAAGAGGATCACAAGCTCTAAGGCACAAATAAATAGGATAACAATTCCTTAAAGATACTAGATTACATACATATTCATCAGTGATTACACCCAGTGCAAACTCATTTTCACATAAATTATAATGAAAAGGAGCCTCGCCAGTGACTGTATCCATTTCCTGAGACAGAAAATCAACCATCCTTACAAAAAGGATACTCAAAGAGGAAAAAGAGCATAAAGAAAAGTTAGGACAGAATGTAGGCTGTCTGCATGAGACAAAAGTGTATGGCAGCCTCAGCAGATCTTCTGAGCTGAGCACACTGAGTTTTCAGAATTGAACCAAACCCTGACAACATAACAAGATCATCACTCATCAAAATTATTTCTTCAGCAATAGTTGTCACCAGTATGGCTTAGAAAGTTCACTGTCGTATATGCTTTCCTTGTTACTATGTCCAAAATAAAGACCATATTCTTTCACCAATCTGCCCATATTTTCCCAGGCTTTGACAGTTCATTAAGCAGTGCTGCAATGCAAAATCTTATTTGCAGTTCTTTAATTGCCATGCAATTGCCACTTAATTCATAATCCTGCTGAGTATCACTTTTATTTTATTTTCAAAATATTCTAGAACCCTAAAGCAGGAGAAAGAAAAGCAAGTGATTAACGACTCCCATGAGCTCATGTTATTTAAGCATAATTTAAACTCAACATTGGAGTCATGAACCCCACATTTCTATTCTTGGTTTAAGCAGTTGCTTGCTCTGTGACTCTGGGCAAGTGAAAGCTATCGTATTGCTTTCTTTATCTTTGAAACCTGTATTTCCTTTTCTCCTTTCTTTTATCTCCCAAGTTTTGAATGCACCCATCATTCAGGGTCAAGGTTTGCTGCAATTATTCATGCTCTACTTTGATTCCTTCTCTGAAGACATTCAAGACCCACTTGGACACTTTCCCGTGCAACCTGATGTAGAAAACTTGCTTTATCAGGGGGTTGGTCTGGTTGGATGGATGACTGGTTAGTTGGATGATCCTTAAAGGTCTCTTCCAGCACCTACCATTCTGTGACTCCCAAAGCAATCAACAAATTAGCAATGGAGATATCTGGTTTAGATGAAGAATTTGAAGGTATACTTCATGGGGACTTGGAGTTACAAGCCAATGTATTGGTGTTCTTCTTGACCTGCATTTAATGTCTACAACTGTGTGCTGGTGTAAGCAGACACTTAGCACAGACTTTTAGGCAGGTCGAGAAACTTGAGGCCAAATCAGTAAGCATTTATTGAATAAACTATATAGACTGAAAAGAACATTAATCTTCCTGGTTATTTTTTATATTTTGCTGTTCAGTTCCTGAATTTTATTCCTGATACAGATTTTCACTGTAGAACTCTTTTGATCTCGTATAAACAGCTTTACATTTTCTGAAATTTTTTATGAAATGGCATCAAAGTACATAGACAGATTCAAGGGAAAAGGGCACAAGTGTTCTAACTCATAAATTTTTTCACCCTAATGGTCATGAGAAATAAATTCAACCATATCTAGAGTGCAAGCCACTAAGCTGTTGCTACTGTGGATGCTGTGGATTTTGTATTGTCAAAATATTGTGTAGATACAGTTGCACTCAAAGATAAAGAGAAGTCATGTTGAAATTAAAGTCTACACAGGAAAGAATCTTGCAATGACATTGCTAATTTACACTGCTCCATTGAGTTCTATTGGAAAATTCCTGCAATAAACATACTGGAGCCGATGTTGATAGGTTTTGAATGTATTAAGAGTGTTACACGTGTAGTTTTATGCTCAGAAATAAACCTAGTTCATGTAATTACATCAAATGTACTTTTATTGCATCGCAGCATTTTTTCATGACTCTGCATCACTGTGATCAGTTATCAAACAGAGATATTGCACTGTGATAAGTAAAACTGCAAAGTGATGCCAGACTATCATTATTACTGCCTCATCATTTCACTGATTTCATTAAGTAGTGCCTCCATTTATTCTTATCAGATAACTGAAAGGAGGAATAGCATCTCTTTGTCTCTCTCCTGACTGCAGGAGGGCATCTCTTCAGATTTGCTGTAGTTCCTCATAACTTCCCCTAACAATATCACAGAGGCATATTTTTGCAGGCACCATAGGGAACATGTGCTCTCTCTTCCTGAATTCAGATGCAAAAGGAGCTGCAAGCAAATCCACGTACTTTGTGAAAGACAGAGCTGAGAGGGTGAAAGCCTTCTGTATGGCATGAGAGGCACAGGTAACAACAAGATCTTACTGCATCCTGTGGGACTTCTGTAAGGAAATCTTGGGCATGTCCACAGTGAAGTCACTCCATAAGAACAGCAAGGCAGATGTACTGTGAGGAAGAGGACAAGGTGCCAGTAGCTGCCCCACATGCTATGTACTCAGTTTGCTTTCTTCTCTCCTTACTCATGAAAGATGAGAATAAATTCAAAGGTGTGACAGTGGCTCAAGCTTTGCTTTCATTTACCAAAATTTCATTACCAAACCCAAGGTAATTCAGTAATTTTGATGAGCTCCCAAGGACCTAGCTGAGGGCAAAATCGCATTCAGAACATTTCTTCTAATGGTCTTCTTACTCCCTATTTTCTGTACTTCTGTGTAAGCAGCGTACTTATTTCTGTGTGAATAATAGCAACAATCAGAAATGGTTTGCAGTGTCAGTAAGTGCATACAAAATGAACATGGACTTTTCATCTCTATCATTTCCTACACATTAAATATAAAATTAGGATGTCTAAGAAGCTGAACTCATTGCTTTAATAGCCTTATGAATATTTGTCTCATTATGAGCGTTATTTAGACCAGAAAGCACTAATGCAAATACTTTCAGAACAAGGTATTGCAATCCCAATAGCTCCCATTACTACAGAGAAGTAATTAAGGAAAAAAGAATATGAAAGAGGTAATTGTATGATGACTTTCAAACTGAGTATGCTTTAGACGAAAGAGATACCTCTGAACCAAAAATTCAGCAGCAACTTCCAGTACCCAGATTCTAAGTCCACAGGCTTCAAAGCTGCCCATATAAAACTTCTGAGACATATTCAGTAGTAAGCAGTCTAATGGCACTACCTAAGGAAGTGGTAAAACTTTACTATCAGTCTTCTCTGTCTCCAAATGAACAAAGACCTGAGTGAATAGACACCCTGGCACTTCAAGTCTTTTGGAGTTAAAGATCACCAAATTGTGCAAAGATGCTGTACTTTCCACTTGCATCCTGTTCAAGAAAACCCAGGTATAAGCTATCTATTTTTTTCAAGTAGTTACAGTCTCAAAAATCAGTGATGAACACAGTACATAAATAATCAACCAGTCATGAAATCTATGACCACAGAAGTAGAAAAGAAGACAAAAACATACACTGTCATGCCCCTCTCCTCCCCACTGAAAGACTGCGGATACGAATGGCTTGGGGCAAAGTGATGACCTGTGAACAGTGGCAGATGAGAATGCGTGGAGAAGAGACTAATTGGAGTACAAATACTTACATTATGAAGACATCACAATGAGACTGCACAAGAGGAACACCAGTGTCCTGATCAAGAGATATAATGGGAGACAATAAGCAGGAATATGTCAATAGAGGGCAGAATTAGAGGATCACTGCAAGAGAGAATGCAAAGTGATTTTTTTTTTCACTCTCAGTATTTATAAGAACTCAGCAAAAAAATAAAAAGCAACCATCAAAACGCAAAACTGTGACATCACCAAGACAGTAGATTATAAAATATGAGTGAGATATGAAGGCACCAGATTTCCAGATCATCTAAATAACTTGAATATCAGTCAACACACGACAGTCTGTCTGAGCTACAGTGTAAATAACACAGTTGTATCAGATGGAAACAGAATCAAGTAGAATTGCTCTCTCTTGCAGTAAGTTCTTCTGCAAATGTTCTGCTGAAATGGGAATGCTAAAAAAAAAGAGAGAGAGATTGATGATTGATAGATGTTTAAATGTGGGGGATGCTAATACAACAGAAACAAGTGGCAAGAGATATACATTTGTCACACAGTATGCAGCAATGCATGAAAGAGTAATATTACATCATTCTCAATCTAAATGCTAAAGGTTAAAATCAGTCTTCAACAATAGCTTAGTCGTGGTAAGTTTCTTAGGAGCATTTGGCAACATGGATTGACACATGACAAAAAATGCCATTAGCACTCACTCAGAAATCTCTGATCACAAAGAATGATAAAGCTTGACACGATCAAGGCACCTTTCAGTAAAACACTTAAAAAACAAATTCATCGTGTCCCTGAACTTCAGGCTGAAGTGCATTTAACAAAAGCTCTCCCCGTGCTTTGTAGAATGAAAGACTGAGGATGATTATGTTTTACTAAATGTGGCACTATCAGCAATTGCAACCTGTATTTATAAAATGGAAAATAAGCCCATCAAAAGCATAAGAGAAAAAGACATGCTAAAGTGGACGTCTGCCTGCCTCAAAGACTGGTAGAGCAAAAAGATGATGATAGCTTCGGGAGTAACTCAGAACCTATGAAGATGACCTCTGTATTAGTTGACATGAAGGCATCTATAACCTGCTAGATAAACTAGTAAAAGGCTGAGATTGATGCTTTTGTCCGGGAAACCATGCTGCCTTATTTTTAACTATTTAACTATCTAACTAAGCCCAGCTGTCACTTTATTCTTCGTGAAAAGAGCAAGCCTAAAACAAGGCAAAACAGAAGACGATGAAGGTTTATGATAAGGTTTTCATTATGCCTTCGATTTCAGTTAATCACTAACAATTTTGCCATATTTCCTAAGTGCAAGTGAAAAATCAAATTTAGTTCCACATTACTAGGGAGCCAGCACCAGTGATTTCATTGAGAATGAGTCACAGCATGTCTTGAGCAGGTCATTATTCTTGTATTAAAAAAAGAAGTGACGGTCTTAATTCTATGTTGCCTTACCTCAGGTGTAATTATTTATACCTGGGTAGACCAAGGGCCAAGTGGCTTTGAATCCAACAGCAAGGTTCAACATCCATTCACTGCTGGGTAAACATCTATGTTAGGTTCAGTGCAACAGAAAATTACGTGAGTGATTTCAGAGCTGCCAAAGATAATGATCGGACTCTTGCCAGAAAAAGCAGATATTTCACCTTGCAGCTCACTGCACCAATGCCTTATTTCCCACGGCCGCACTGTTTCCTCAGCAGCTCAGCACTCCTGCTGTTCGTGCTTCCCTACTTCGGTGACACTCAATAAATTAATGATGGCAGCTCCATCTACGTCACTCTACAAAAATTTGGTAGGGATTGGAACGGCAGAGAGTTTGGAATTCATCCCTGGGCTCTTCCATTTGTGAGGCTGAAAGCCAGAAGGCTCTGAAGCAGAGAGATCACAGAGGCAGTCTGTCCCTCCAGTCTTTCACTTCTCATCACTTCACACACAAACATCCTGGCCATGACCTTCCTCATGAACTCCCTACTTTGTACTATTACCATTTAATCATGGCCTCTGCCATCCCATAGAAAGAAAGTCTGAAATGTTCTTCCCAAATGCAGTTGGTCTAACTGGTTCACTGCCCTTGAAATGAGCAGTTTCTCTCTCCAGGACAGGGTTGACAATGTGCCTCATGAGCTGGGCTTTAGTTTAATATTGTCATCCACCAACAGACCCTTGGTGGCCTGATATAATTTAATATCAAGAGAATATAAGGAGAATCAGAAAAAGGTCTGAAAAGTTGTGCAGTCAATGTCCACTGTGTAAGATTGAAAGGAGCCAGCTCTTACAGTTACCTGTGCAGCCAGGACACTTCTGATGGAGACTTGGGGAGGGAAAAAAGAGAAATAAGAAATCTGCAGAAAAATTGCATAAGCATCTTCATCCTTTTCATGAATGGGATAAGAAACTGAGGAACAGGCTTAAACAAATTGTCAGATAGCTGGGCTTATCTCACCACAGTGCTAAAGGTGAGAGATAATGCATTCACAAAAATCCACTTTAAAAATCTGTCTTGATATGCAAGTCTTGTTTGGACTGCATCTTCTCATTAAATAATAAGGCAGATGGACAAAAATGACTGAGTAAATTTTCACTTCTAACACTGACACACATTGGGGATCTGGCTTAAACACTGACTCTTTTTCTCAGCTCCTGCTAGAGTGAAGCTAGAAGTGGTATCTGCTGCACTGCACATCACAGTTCCCAATACACTAAGCAGTACCCCTAAGCAATATTACACTATAAAGATTGCATCCCACCATCTCTAATGTCATCTCCAGGCTGCCAAGCAACACATATCTGGAAGTAAATTCATATTCCTTCAACCTGTCTCTGTCCGTGTATACGAAAGCCATTAATTTCAGCCATTCACCTTCCCTCATTTTACAAAAAGCATTACATTCCCAGCCAAAGGGAAATCTGATTAGAGACCGGGAGAAAAAGAAAGAGCACAAAAGACCATACGAGGAGGAAAGAAAAAAATATATATTTGCAAATAAGGAAGACATTGAGATTTTGGAAAGGGTCCAGAGGAGGGCGACTAAGATGATCAGGGGGCTGGAGCACCTCCCCTATGAGGACAGGCTGAGGGAGTTGGGCTTGTTCA
The DNA here is from genome assembly GCF_019232065.1 of Centrocercus urophasianus. Lineage (NCBI taxonomy): Eukaryota > Metazoa > Chordata > Aves > Galliformes > Phasianidae > Centrocercus > Centrocercus urophasianus. The sequence goes on along the minus strand of NW_024884141.1, from coordinate 691,047 downwards.
GCCTGGAGAAGAGAAGGCTGCGGGGTGACCTCATTGCAGCCTATCAATACCTGAAGGGAACCTACACCCACGAGGGGAGTAAACTCTTCAAAAGGGCTGACAACAGCAGGACTAGGGGAAATGGATCGAAGTTGAAGGAGGGAAGATTTAGGTTGGATGTTAGGGGGAAGTTCTATACAAGGAGAGTGGTTAGGCCCTGGAACGGGCTGCCCAGGGAGGTTGTGGATGCCCCGTCCTTGGATGTGTTTAAGGCCAAGTTGGACAGGGTCCTGGGCAACCTGATCTGAATGTGTGTGTTTGGTGGCCCTGCTAGGCAGGGGGGTTGGAACTACATGATCCTTGAGGTCCCTTCCAACCCGGGTGATTCTGTGATTCTGTGATTCTGTGATCTGGAATACAGCCTGCTTTGCCTTTCCTTAAGACTCATACCTAGTACACTAAAATCACTTAGAAAAAATATATTCTATTTCAAGGATGCTTTGCTCTGCAAATAAAACCTGAGCAAACTCAAAAGTTCTGATTTACAAGACAGATGCCATCTCACCCAACCCTACTACACAGAGTGGGGGGTTTCTTTTCCAGTGACTCCAAGCCTATGGCAGCTTACAGCCTGCAAATGGAAACTGAAAATCGTTTTCCTTAAATATTTGGATGAAAACTACAGACATTTAGGAACTGCTTCAAAAACAGCCCAGCTGTATGTGCACCACTCAGGTGGTGGTATGAGTGGACCGTCCCTCTATATTCACCACCCTCAAAGGCAGAGATGTAGAGCTGCCAGGCTTGCAGGTAGATTGTGTCACATTCTCTTATCCTCCAGTAACTCACTGCTGCTTCTTTTCTTACTTCTGTGTTTCCTCTGTACACTACAGAACTCATCTCCATGGTCATAACAGGTCCCATATTAAAGCAGCTGTAACTCCACAGAAGAAGAAATTATACTGATGGCTTAGCATACACACAACTCCTATAACTTGTGAACTTCAGCCTTGTGAAATTCATCAAGGCTAAGTGCAGCTTGCTGCACACAGCTTGGGGCAAACCCAAATATCAGTAGAGATGGAGGGATAAATGGATGGAGAGGAGACACACAGAGAAGGACTTGAGGATGTTGCTGGATGAAAAAATGGAATATAAACCAGAAGCATGCAAACTTCCAGGCCATAAAGCCAACCATATGCTGGACAAAGGAGGTGATTCTCCCCATCTGCACTGCCATTATGACCTTCCACCTTCAGGGCTGCGCTCAGCTCTGGAGCCCCCAGCACAAGTGGGGAATGGAGCTGTTGGAGTGGGTCCAAGGGGAGGAGGCCATGAGGATGATCAGATGGCTGTGAAGAGACTCTTTATCAGGGAGCATGGTGATAGGTCAAGGGGTGATGGATTTAAACAAAAATAGAGTAAATTGGAATGAGTTGTAAGGAAGAAATTCTTTATGCAGAGAGTGGTGGGACACTGGCACAGGCTGCCGAGAGAAGCTGTGATGTCCTATCTCTAGAGCAACAGGCCAGGTTGGATGAGAGTTTGAGCAATCTGATCTATTAGGTTGCTACCCTGACAGTGGCAGGGGGGCTGGAACAAGGAGCTCTTTAATATCCCTTCTAACTCAAGTCTTTCCATGATTTTATGATACGCTGTTTCCACTAAAGATGATAACTACTAGGAAACCCAAATATATTTAACATTTTTCTATGCTTCTACTGAAAAGCTACTGAAGCTGAAAAGTTTGTTCCTTAAGTATTCCTCTGTTATTAACATTCGTAGACACCTGTTCTTTAGTTCATAGTTTAGTAAATGTCTGACATTCTAGTTACAAACTAAGTCAAAGTTCCCAAAGTTTACTTTTTGTATTCACGTGTATTCTAATATATACAAGTTTAAGGAACAATTCTAAAATCTTATAATGACTGTATTAATGACAAGCAGTTAAGAGCTGCATTACTTAAGATACCTAAAGTATCGATTTTCAGTTAAAGCCAGCATGACTTAAGCTGAAAGATCAAGTAAATTAAAGAGTATGCCTGCTTTTTCTATCTAAACAGATGAGAATAGAAAATCACTAAAGCGTAGCAGTAATTCAGCACTATAAACAAAATAAAGCAACATTAAGAGCAGTAATTGTTGTGGTAGAATAGGTACCAAGTCTCTTTAGTGTCAAAATTTCATATTCAGACACAGCACAAATGAGGAAAAATGGCTGACTCTTCATCAGGAATTCAATTGCCAGTTGTTCCATTTTACTATTTTATTTAGGAGAACAAAGTCCTTGAAAAAAGCAATAGTTATCTTTTAAGAAGTTAATTTGCAGAAAAGTATCATCTCCTGTTCACTTTTGAAGGCTTTATCACGTTAAATCACTTGCAAAATGAAAAGACGCAAGGATAACAATTTCTCACAAAAGACACAGAGAATTATTTGTACAAAATGAGCCTGGACTTCTTCATGAGCTTGTCCTAATAAGCGAAGTGCATTTCATATTTCATCCATAGTAGCAGCAAAACATCACAGACAGAAGAAAAAATTAGACATCCTGTAACTCCTCTTTCCTAGGCATATCATTTTACAAGATTCTTACTCAGCTACTATTTATAAGTTCCTTTTTTTGCCGCATGGTACATAATGCAGACTGATGCTCCATCTTTCCACAAAAACATACATACATAAATAAGAAGTAAACATCAGCTGCCAGCACCAGGTGCCTGAATCCAGTTTAAATGCCCTAACTGTAGGAGTTAAGAAATTCCCTTCCCTGACAAGCAAAGAGTGAGAATCTTCCAGTTATTGATCTTTGTTTATACAAGGAAAGGTTTTGTTTATCCTGAGATTTGATAAAAAGCCTAACTAATTCAACCTACCTTTAGAGGTTTAATTGAAAAATGCAAGTTAAAAAACACGCTACTGTCTACTTTCTGCTCTAGTGTAATCCATCGTTTATAGTTGACTCTCACCTTCCAAAGAGATCTTACAGCAGCTATGATCCTAACTTAGGCTTCTTGATTTATTGAAGATGGTTGGAAGAATTCAAGAAAGTCTAAAAGCATTTCGAATTGTGCTCTGAAAGCATCTTGTCAAGTTTTCAAATAAAATCAGAAATTCAGTCTACATTTCTATACTTCCATACATAAAGTATGATTTGGGTAATGTGATGAAATTACTAGTTTTCTTTAATCTATCTGCTCTTAGCTCAACTTAGACTACGTAGACAACTTAGAGTTGGTGGGTAGGAAATGCTGCTACTGGTGCCACTGCTGAATGTGCCCAGTCAGGACAGTGAGTTGTCTTTTGTCATCAAAGGACTGTGAAGTTTTAACTCAACAAATTGCTTTCAACAGTACTGCGAAGACAACTGAAAACTCAAAGTTTCAGATTTCAAGCTGCATTTGCACCATTGAATAACAGTTATAAACCAGAGAGAAATACAAGCGAAAAACAAATAGCTTGTGGAGGTGATTTCACTGTTCTGAGCTCTGCCTCAGACTGAATGGTCAGATTTTTAAAAAGCTTGGGGCAAGGGAGGCAAAATTCTAATTGATTTTTTTTTTTTTTAAGAATTTTAAGAATTTAGGATTCTTAAAAATGAAAAATAACAGTAGAGACCAGGGGCAGAGAGTGACAATGGAGAAGCAGCAGAGATGAGGTGCTATGGACTGACTGCAGCCTCTATTCTCCATTTCCCTGTGCTCAGGAGGAGGTGGTAGGAATGGGTGGGTGGGGAGAAGGGAGTTTTCTCTTTTAGTTCTCACTTCTCTAGTCTGTTAGTAAGAGGCAATATATTACACTAATCTTCCTACAACAAGTCTGTTTTGCCAATGACAGTAATCAGTGAGCAATCTCCCTGACCTTAGCTAACCCTCGAGCCGTTTTTCCCATCAATTTAGTCTGTATTTTCTCCCCCTCTTCCCTTGAGAAAGGGAAGTGAGAGAACAGTGTGGTGGAGTTCAGGTACCCATGAGGGTGAGGACACCAACAGGCTCTTATTCTCTTGATGGTACTACTCAGAAGAAAAAACATTCTTTCCCCTTCTTTGGACTGTCTTATAAGGAATGTCAGAGCTCGAAAGGGGGTTGAAAGAAAACCAAACCTAATTGCATATCTCTTAAAACATCTGAGTCACAGCAGCAATTAGTTTAACGGAGTTGCCTTTCAGCCTAGCCTACAGACACCAATTTAAACAATAGACTTTAAAATGTTGCTTACCTTACAAATGTAATTACTTATTCTAAGGAAGATTCAATCTGGCCTAACTACTAGGCACATAAGCAAAATCATGTATGAATCTTGCTACTAATATTCATCATTCCTGATTCTGTTATGCGCTACTGATGGTTATTACACTGATTTACTTATCTAGCTAAAATATCTTGTATGTAATACAATGCAAACCTTTAAAAGTAGGTTTCATAACATAATATGATTTGAAAATTGGAGGAAACCACTGAAAGGAGGAAACCGGTCCTCCAAAGATAGATAAAAATAGAGAAGTGATCACACAAAATGATATTGTGCAGCGTTGTCACAGAATCATAGGATCATAGATTTAGCAAGGTTGGAAAAGACCTTCAAGATCATCCAGTCCAACTGTCATCCTAACACCAAAATTTCCCCACTAAGCCAAGTCCCTCAGTACAACGTACAAATGTTTCTTGAGCACAACTGTCATACTATTCTATGGAATAGGCATTCTCCATTTGCTCAGAGGAAATGCACTTTCCATGTGCCTCTGTCTCTGACTCAGTGTTACTGAGACACTCTCATTAATAAATTTTGTACTGACTGCCTCAGGTCCTTGGTGCAACATCAGAGCAATCCACAAACTTCACATTATGCCTCTATGACATCTCCAAGAAGTCCATTGTTTTCAGTGGGAACTTACCATAGGAAACAATTCAGTTGACAATGTGCAAAGTGGATCAGATGTATCTCCTTACTCTCACCTTGCTGTGTTGCTTCAGCAGGTTTAACAGGAGTAAAAAGCAGTGAAAAATAGTCTTTCACCACTAAAGTGAGCAGCTGTGATTCAGAATATATCAAAGTAATTGCTTTCTTGAGTTAGAAGGTATCATTCTTACTGAGTCAGCATTACTTACAAATCCCCAGCGGTTCTGTTTTCTGGATTAGGAACATGGAGTTATGCACTGTCTGCATAAGAAGTAGGCATGATGGGGTGAAGAACCATTGTGAATAAACCTTGAAATTACAAGCATATGAAACAGAAAGAACCCAAACAAATCCCCTCTGCTGAGAAGATACAGTCGGTTTTGAATACAGCATGTGGCTGCCTTCAGTTCTTTTCTGTTTGTATTATGGTCACATATGATGAAATTAATTATAGAAAGCAGTATATGTCTATAAATAGTGATGTAACAAGTTGCAATCCAAATAATGAAAAATATCAAGCATGTTACAGTAATATTCATGGCATAAATCAGCAATTTGTTCTATCAAATATGATAGGCAAAACAGTAAGAAAGAAGTAATGAATAATACAGGGACTTCTGGCAATTTTCTAACTATGATAAATGAGAAGACGAAAGCTGTGAGCAACAAGACAATAGGACAGTTTAATTTATATTTGTGTCTTCTTTGTCCTACGCTACCAAAAGAGCTGAAAAGATCTTAGTGTAGCTAACAAACAGCCTCGGGCTTTGGCCTACAGAGCAGCCACCCAGTGGTACTGGAAATCTTTGCAAAGCCGTGGGTTGTTTTTGCTCAGACTTTACAGTTGTCTTCTCCAAAGGCTTTTGGAAGAGAATCTTCCTAAAGCTGGAAAAAAGTCTTGAGAGCTCTAAAACATCTATGGCGTTTTTATGTGCTGTGAAGTAAGCACAGAAAGAATGAAGATGTTGCCCAAGTAGCCACTAAAAGAAGTTTTAATTCTGCATGGAATTATTGCTAATGTTTCTAGAGCATCTTTTTCCTTACCTGTAGAAAAAATACATTTTGAAATCTCTGTGAAGAGCTCATTTTAAATTCATGAGCACTTCATAAAACCATAATGACCCAAGATTCAGAATTGAGGAACAACTGGTATTTTTTTCCATTGAGTAAAATCTAACTTCTTATTGCTAGAGGTTCCCAACCATGTTTCTACTGGAGCTTATCTACTAAATAGATTAGCAGAGAGAGATTTGATTTCTCGCCACACACAATTACTATCAACATTTTTTAGACGGAATCATTTTTAACATTTTAATGCTTTGATTCCTTCCAAGTTTTCTTCTTCTTCCAGACAAATAATGAACATTTTCTAATAGCATCATGTCTTGCAGTATGATAATGCATTTTCATATCCCATCTCAACCATCAACACAGATAAATGCTGCCTCCAAATAAAACTCTCCAACTGAAAAGACTAACAGCTGTTCCCTCTATTCACCGCTTGAGTTTTGTTTTTTCATGGCATATTTTTTTCTGGTTAGCTATCATGTGAAAGGTGTTTTCACTGATAAAAGGTGATAGAAGGTGTCCTGGGATTAGACCAAAACTGAAAAAGAAAAAAAGAAATAATTGCAAGGCTACGTAAGGATACAGATCTTGCTGACAGAACAAGGTCCAGGGAAGATAATGTAAGACTCAAAAACAGATGCAATTCCATTCTGAAAGATTTCCATTTAGTCTAATTCTCCTGTTCTATCTTGACAGGAATGCTACATTAATTACATCTGGCATAATATATATTAATTTAAGAATAAAGAAAATTTATTTGAAGACTGTAAGGATCCTAAAAGGTTCCTGAAGGAACTGGCTGATGCATTTGACAAGTCACCCTCCATCACTTTCTAAAAGTCAGGGATGTCAGGTGAAGGTGACTGGAAAAAGATGAAAAGGGGGGGGGGGGGGGGGGGGTGTTGGAAATGGATAATCTTTAAAGTTGCTTCCAACCTAAGCCATTCTGATTCTATGATCTGTACATATCTTTTTTGGAAAGACATTTTCTAATATAGGAAATAAGTCCAAGTAATCCGAATGTTTCCATGAGAAAGCAGCAAATGATTTGACCCATAAAAAAAGTTACTGTGACTCTCACTTCAATGTCTGCATGAGTGTGCTCAATCAGTGCTACCCACAGGAATTTTTAAAACTTTTGAATCCTTTCAGTTTTCTGTTTCTACCGTGAACATTTGCATCCATTTTTTAAATAAACATTGTGAGGAAGGCTTTCTCATCTCTACTGCTGTACATGGAACAGTATCATGAAATAAAGTAGGTTTGGGTATTTTTTTGTCCTTCATCTTTCTTAGTTTTTTGGTGTTTTAATGTCATCTGCACATATTGATTATTTATTCACCACGTTCACAGAATCACAGAATCACAAGGTTGGAAACAACCTGCAAGATCCTCCAGTCCAACCACCCTCCCATTCCTATTAGTACCACAAGCACTAAACCATCTCTCGTAGCTCCTCATCCAGGCACCTCTTGAACACTGCCAGGGATGGCGACTCCACCACCTCCCTGGGCAGCCATTCCAGTGCCTGACCACCCTCTGAGAGAAAAAGTTTCTCCTAATGTCCAACCTAAACCTCCTCTGGTATAACTTCTGGCCATTTCCTCGGGTCCTACTATTTGCCTGGGAGAAGAGGCCAGACCCTTTTTCATCACAACCTCCCTTCAGGAAGTTGTAGAGCGCAATGAGGTCTCCCCTGAGCCTCCTCTTCTCCAGACTGAACAATCCCAGCTCCCTCAGCCGCTCCTCATAAGACTTGTGCTCCAGTTCTAAGAATGTTCTAAGACATGGTGTAAAATTCAAAACGGGATAAACCGCTGGGGCAGTACTGTACATGCCTTGACCATGGGTTTCTATTGATGAGCTCTATGCAATCATCAGAAGACTTTGACAGATATCTCCTCCTTTTCCCGCTTCAGATGGATGATTGACAGGAAGAACAACACAAGTCTTAGGGAAATCAGGAACATTGATTACTCAGGGAACTGAAGCTTAGCTACTAAGTCAGAGCCTCTTTCACCACAGTTCTCATATGTAGTGCGAGAATCACAGTTGCTTGAAGTCTCATCAAGAAAAAGTTATGTGTAGAAAGAAAGCTGATGATGCAAATCTCCATGTATTCCTTACATTTAAATTTTCAGAATAACTCCCAGAACAAAACTAGGTGTGCACATATATGGTAAAGTCACAGGCAAAGTACCAGTATACCTTCAGACCATATCTATCTCACAACATAACTCCATGTGAAAGTCTCTAAGAAAACAAGAACTACACAACAGCCTGAGCAAAATCTGTCAGCAACAGCAGTGAAACATAAAGTGATTTCCAAACAACATCACTCAGATGGTAACTGTTATGATGATAGTCACAGAAATAACTGTTTTTCCTAAGGCAAATTCCACTGCTTTTCCACCTAGAAACACATATTTCTTGAGTTATATTTATTTTACTGCGCTTGCAATTAGTTCTTCAGAGGCATCAAGCCAATATTCAATACAGTATCAGGTTAGATGTACTCTGAAGTCATAGAATCATAGAATCATTTGAGTTGGAAGGGAACCCTAGAGATTATCTAGTCCAACTCTCCTACAATGAACAAGAACATCTACAGTTAGATCAAGTTGCTTAGAGCCTGGTCCAGCCTGACCTTGAATGTCTCCAAGGACAGGGCATCCATGCATGCCAGCATATGCATTGCATTCATGGCACTCATTACTACTGATACAATACTTTTTCTTACATGGTCGGGACTGCATTTTCAAACAGTTATGCTTGTGGTACCTAAGTAAATCTCAGAAGCGCTCTGCCAGAATCTTAAACAGAAGGAACAGAAAGATAAACTGAAGCCAAATATACTAGAGGTTAGAAATTCCCTCAGAGAAATGGAGGCTGGTTCTTGCTTGCTTGTTCTGTCCAAACCTTAATTTTCAAAGACTATTGTTGAGGGATTAAATTTCAGCACTGCTCTTAAAATATTTTTTCCCTAATTATTGTATTAACAGAAGACACAAAACTGTCATAAATCATCTTATTTATCGGCTTGCGTCTGGCAGAGAACAGTACCAGCTGCTTCAGAAGAAGAACAAGAAACCTGAACAACAGCAGTGTAATTTATGTAGTTTGTACATTGGAGAATGGAGTACATATTTTGAATTCATATGTCACTTTTCCTTCTTCTCTTCTTCAAGTCTTTCCAAACTCTCAACTATTTTGTTGCTGAGTTCCAGTGATGCACTATTTATTTCTATAGCATCCCCTTTCATCAGTTTTAGGAGTGTTGCCCTTCAGCACCATGGAATGGCCCTTTGGTGGAAAGTGTAGGAAAACTTCAAGATAGGAAGAAAATACATGTTCTTCCTACTGTTTAGCACTATAGTCTATTAACTCACTGTTTACTAAACAGTAAAGCCTCAAACTTTAAAAACTCTTATCCTGGAAGCCTTTCTTCACTAGTGACCTTCATATACATAAAAAGAAAGAAACCTGATGGAATTTTCAGATAAGTACAGTAAGTTTGTTCTTGCTCTAGGATGATAACATTTCAGATCCAACAAGTAATTACAAAAGAAGGGGGAAATCTCCTGCTTATTTATTTTTAATTTAAACAGGAATTGGTATTTCCTGGTAAAGAAAGGGAGGAGAACAAAGTGACTTTCTCCATGAAAGAAGGAATTAAACAAAACATAATCTTTCCTGATGTACAGGAAGAAACGATCAGCAAATGAGCTTAGTTATTTGAGGGAGGAAACTGCTGAACACAGGAAACTTAAATGAAAAATACAGTTTTCCAGCTGGTGAGGCATGTTATTACTAGAGGTTTATATAGGAATGGAAGTTTTATGCTCTATTAGTATGGTGAGGGAAAGGCAAGGGATAAGACAGCGGCAAAAGTCACTGCAATAATGATGAGGAAAAAGCAGTGGTTCCAGGGTCATGATGGAGAAGAGGGGGGGGAAAAGCTGCAGTGAGATCACTACCAGAGTGGTAGAAAACCACAGTACAATGGGTGTAGATTCAAAATTAGACACTTTAACTACCTTGCCTTCTTGCTATCATTTTCTTCAGCACAAAATGCATTGATATAGCAGGAATAGAGCATTGCTTTGATATAGCATCACCTTAAACTCACTATATAAAGGTAAAATCTCAGAGGTATAACAGTCAACTTCTGAGAGCCATGGGAAGGAAAAATAAAAATAAAACCTTGGAGGAAGATCTGGAAGATTTGAGGCAGTAAAGGTAGCAGTTTTTTGAGCTGCATCCCAAGGTATTCACAGAAAGATATACACTGCAAGAGAAACAGGCAGTATTTCAATGAAAAAATATCACTGGAGGAATCAGCAACAGCGTTGAAAAGTATTGTTCCATAGATAACTTTGATGTAAAGCCAGGAACTAGCATCAGATGTCAGTTGTGGAGAGATTGTGCATGTGCGAAGAAGAGACAGTCATGGCAGATGCAGTTTTGGCATAATAAAATGAGTAAGACCTGAATAAACCAGGGAAACCCAGAAGTGACTCACTGCTGTTTACAGTTGGCAAGGAGAGACAAGAGGTAGTGCCTCTTGGGTCCTGAGGAGGGGCTGAGGGGGTGTTCTATGCAGTCAAATGTAAGATCAGTGCCAAGGCTCTTTGTGCTTTGAGAGTTAAGCTGTCTGCATAAACAATCATTTGGAAAAAAATATTACAGTTATTTTTCCTTTTCCTCCCCACAAAAAATTGGTTATAGGTTGCACACTGCCTTAATCTGCATAACGCTGAGGGCATTGCTACTGCAGCCCTTCACGTACCGGCTGCAGTCAGCTTTTCCCTTTGATGCATTGCACCTACACACCTTGGTTGATACAGCAGTACCTTTGCTTTCATGGAGCAGACACACAGAAGAGATTGCTCATCTGGGGATACCCCCACCACTTTTCTTCTGGTTGACTATTGGGGAAACACCTTCTTTTTTCTGCTTCATTTTTTTTTCTTTTTTTTTACTTTTTATGTTAGTGCTGATGTTTGCCACCAGCTACGGACCACACGAAGAACATTTCTGTATCCTTGTTTCATCATGCTTTGTGCAACAATATCCTGACTGGGGGCAATGCATGCATTCATGATTTATCAGCCTGTCAAGAAATCTTTAAACATTTTTTTCTGTATTAAATGTATGAATTCCCATAAAAACAGAAAACAACATTCTCCCTTAGCTTAATACTACTAAAACAATTACATAGCAACAAGCTGTAACTTACACTTAACTCTTTTTTGGGTTGAGAGCTGTTGCGTCTTCTCTGTCAAATAGACTGACGTAAATACACACTTAAATATCCAAACTTTTGTAAAATTTGGTCTGTTTAGATCATATGTCAACGTTTAAATCTAGCTTGGGGTAATCTCAGAGTCAAGTCAAATGTTTCAGTTAGATAGCTAATGCTAATTACAAGGGCTGTTCCAAATGTAATGCCTCTTGTTTTATCACAACATCATATTGGTGGTACAGTAGCAGATGTTGACCCTTCCCACCAGTATTCCATTACCTTTTGTTGCTGTGAGACAGATGGCAGTAGGGGAGCAGTCTGAGAAAATGATATCTGACATGGAAGTGTGTATGAATCCAAGATGGGGAACTGAATTCCTCAATATGGAAAAAATTGACATTCATCGACATTTGCTGAACATTTATGGAGATCAAACAGTATTAAAGACAAGCTTCCGGAGAGCCATACATAGCTGTCACACTGTGAAATGAAGAGCCTCTCAATCACCTCATCCATGTAAATCAGCATATTATGACCAGGCAACTGTGTGCAGAGCTGAATATCTGCTTCAGTGAGTTAGAAATGATGGTGGCAACATTAGAATATCTCAAAGCTTGCACCAGGTGGGTCGCACGAAAGCTCACACAGGAACAGAAAGAAAACTGTATGCAAGTTTTTCAGGACCTATTGAACCAATATGAGGCTGAAGGTGAATCACATAATTACAGAGAAGAAGGCAACCTTCCTCCTGCAACACGATAACACAGGCCCCATGACAGTTTGAAGACCATGGATTACATTGCCAGTCTTGGATGAACTGTCCAACCACACCAAACATGCAGTGTGGATTTGACACCTTCTGACTTCCATGTGCTCAGGCTTCCACTGATGCAGAACTTCACAAGCCCAGACTGCAGCTTACTGTTCACTCCTGGTGAAAATGCATAGCTGGTGGTGTCAACTATTTTGAAAAGTACTTTATTGTACCTGAGAATTAGCTCTATCCAAAACTGCTGTTGTGCTTTTTTCATCTGTTGTAGTTTCCATGGAAATAAATAGGAGGTATTACTTTTGGAGAGACCTATGCTTCTAACAACTTTTGATGAATTTGAAATTATCTTAAACAGTCCCTTACACTTGAATTGCTTGATTGTTTTACCACTTATGTAGCAAACGTGTAGTGGGCATTTTGTACAAATGTTTGTTAATTAATTCTCACACAATACCCTTCTAGGGTGCAATAATGTATCTATTATACCAGCCTTTTCTGGTGAAACAATGGAAGCACTTCAGGTCTTCTGGGATCACACCTACTTTTGTAGGCCCATGTTCAGTTTTTCTTCTTGCATTTCTAGCCATGTTTACCCCCCAGTTTTTGTGTCCACTTTGAGAATTACAACATTGGTCATTTGCATGATTGTGGATCTAATTTACAATAAGCTCTATATGTTTTTCAGCTATCTAGCTTTATAAATTCATAGAGACCAAGCTTGTAGGAAGGTGAGCCCCGAATTTTTTCAGCTGACATGCAAGTCAATCTATGTGCTCCATCTACTTTTCTCCTTTTTTTTTTTTTTCTCATGCCTTTGCACCGCAAAAATCACACTGTCCTCAGAAAGAAGGCAGACCTAAGTGTGTTCTCTTTAATCTGACCTCACATAATTTTAGAGCAACTAAAATAAAATACAACAATTGAGCATCTTTGAAATAATGGTCTGATATACCAGCTGGGCAAGAGGGAAACAAGCTGCAAACAGCTCAGTTCAATTACTCACTGCTTACTTTTTGAATATTAATTAAGTAATTTAGAAGCAAGAACTGAGACAAAAACAAAGAAAAACAAATCAGATGATCTCATTGTCCCACTAGTTCTTGCTTTTGCCTCATCTCCAGGGCATGTTGGCTGACCCTTCACAACAGTTTGCTCCTCCTTTCACATTTTAATGTCATCCTTCTATTACATGTAAAAGGAGAGGAAAGAAAAAGCGCCCTGACCAGCATTAACAATCCCATCCTCGCTGCTTCGAAGGATGGGATTAATTTGACCAGATGGAAATGTCTATAACAGAGACACCTGCATCTCAGCTAGTCACCTAAGCTCTCTCTGGTAAATGGAGAGAAACTGGCACTTTCAGGACAAAATTAATCTCATCTCCATGTAGATATTTAAACTAGGTCATATGAATCATGCCTCAAAAGAGACAATTCCTCTGTGCTGACACTAAAGGGAGCCTGAAATCACTAGATACAGATGTTTACATCAGTTATGTCTAAATTTAGGTGAGCTGAATGCCACCTGAATTCTTTATATCGCTCTTTTGCTTTACTGGTAAAATTACTTTTCCTTACTCTCCCATTACACATGTAGTTGGAAACAAACATGTGGCCTTCATCTACCATTCACTGCTAGAAAAGAAATTTTTCTTAAGAAATTGATAACATCTCAAAATCAGAATGGAGTCCTGGGCAGCCTGATCAGGTGAGTGGCAACCCTGCCCAAGGGTTGGGGGAGTGGAACTGGATGGGCTTTAAGGTCCAACCCAAGCTGTTCTGTGATTCTATGATGAACCTCAAAGAAAAGTGCAAAGCCATGCCCCCGGGGAGGAATAGAATCAGGCAGCTGAATATTCCAGGGGCACCCAGTTGGAACCAGCTCTGCAGAAAAAGACCAGGGGGTCCTAGTGGACACCAAGATGAACAGTGGCCAGGAATGTGCCCTTGCTGCTAAAAAGGTTAATGATATTCTTGGCTGTATTAGGCAAAATATTACCAGCAGGTCAAAGAGGTGATCCTTCCACTCTGCACAGTATTTTTGAGGCTACATCTGGAGTACTGTATCCAGTTCCAGCCCCCAGTGCAGAAGACACACAGATATACTGCAGACAGTCAAAGGAAAGCCCACAAAGTTGATGAAGGGATTGAAGCACATCTACTCTAAGGAAGGGATGAGAGACTTTTTAGCCTGGAGAAGAGAAAGACTGAGGGCATTTGATCAATGTACACAAATTATCTGAAATGAAGTTGCAATGAGGACACAGCCAGGTTCTTTTCAGTGGTGCCCAATGGCAGGCAAAAGAGGACCACTGAAACATAAAAGGTTCTGCCTGAATTTCAGTTTTTGTTACCTTGTGGGTAACATAGCACTGTCAAAGATTGCCCAGAGGGGCTGTGGAGTCTCCTCCTTGGAGATCTCCAAAAGACAGCCAGAAATGATCACCCTGTGGTGGGTATCCCTGCTGGAGCAGGGGTTGGACCAGATGGACCCAAAGGTCTCTTACAATATCAACCACTTTGTGATTCCTTGAAAAGAACAAAGGGATATAAGGGTATGAAAGCACTGGTGAATGCTGGAAAGAGCATTCTGACCACCTCTTAACAAGAATTCAAGTTCATTTCTTCAGTGGTCTAGAATAAATGAAATCATCTTTCCAAGTCTTCATATTTTCATTTTCCAAAGGATCTATGTAATGTGATTTTATTTCTAATAACATGATGCTTTATATAATCTCTATTTACTGAGTTGCTGACCGTGAACATGGCCGTGATAATCCAAGGATATAAGTGAAGATAAAGGGCTTCACTTAAGTGAGCTTCCTATGTGTTTCAATCACTGAATGTGGTCCAACAAAAGAAACCAGTTCTTCCATGCAAGTTTTTTGTTGGACATAATTTATCTATTCAATTCTCCATTTTAACTGGGAGGTCTGTATTTTCCAAGATCAACTTTTCAAAAGTGTTCCTGACTTTTGCTTCAGGTTCAGTCAGAAACTGATTTCTAAACAGACACTCAAACAAAGACTGGAGTTAAAGAGATTCATTCCTTCCAATTTCTATTATCCTATTTATGGCTGTATTCTCAAAAACAGCATGAAATTGTTGATAAAACATATATTAAGAAAGAGCTGAAAGAAAGACACTCACGTAATGCCAGGTTAATGTAAAACAGATCCTGTCAAACTAACATGCTATCTTTTTTAGATGGGATTACAAATTTGGCTGACAATGGTAACAATATTAATATTACATACTTAGACTTCCGTAAATCAGTTGACATGGTGCTGCATGACATTTTATTAAAAGCAAAATCAAAATGGCATACATTAAATGGATTAAAAAGTGTCTAACAAAAGAATTCAGAGAGTAATTACAAACAGAGCACTTGATCAGCTGTGTTTTGTGGGCTCCTCAGGGATCAGTCCTGGTCTTACGCCTTTTTAAATGTTGATTAGGCTGGGACAATTACTAATCAGATTTAGAAATGGCAGGAAAAAAAGTAGTGTGGTAAATGGTGCAAAGAAGGTCAAGACTACAGATCAATGTATTTTTTAACACAGACAGTAATAAAATCCTAACTTTTGGAATAAAAAAAGCAACCCCCTCCTCACAGAAACTATCTAGAGGTACAGTGTGCTGTAAAGCAGATGGCAGCCCTGGCAGATATAGGGTAGAACAGGAATCCCCAGTGCAGCAGTGAGGTTGAAGGAGCCAATGTTACCCTGGACATACACAATACATACCTTTACAGTGAGCCAAGATATTCATTACTTCAGCACAGGGCTGCAACTGCTCCAAGGCTGTGTCCAGCTGTGGCATGCACAGATCACAAAGCCTGCCATGAAACTGGAGAGAGCTCAAAGACAAGTCAGGGGAGGGATGAGATCGTTGGCAATTGTGCTTTGTAGTGAAAGATGCCAGGAGCGCTGTTTATTTATTTAATCAAAGAGATGATTAGGTGATGCTTTCACAGCAGTCTAGAGGAGTTCATGGGAGGAATAAGCCTTTGCAGTGAAAACCTCAGTCTAGTGGATTAAAACGTAGCAGAAAAACCTGAAAGTGACCCAAAAACTGAAAGACGAGAATAAATAAATTCAGACTAGAAATATGGCATGCATCTGCAATAAAATAATTAGTCCCTGGAATAATACAGGTGGAACAGTTGTGAAAGTTTCTCCCACATGAGAATTTAGAAATATTTTTCTTGTACAAGGGTATGGCAGTTGCCAACAAATGTATCTTCTTCAAACAATCCATAGTAGTTTTACAGTCTGCATGATCAGACTGGATTAATTACAGTTATTCTGTCGAACTTGAAAACTTGGCCAGTGATTCTTGTTTGCAAATGAAAAATGAAGTTTTGAAAGCAGATCTGGAGCAGGCTGAGAATCCTGTCCAAAATTTCAGCAGATACGTGTGAAGTAAATGTCGTATTTTCTTCACCTGTCCTGCAAGTTGGATGAAAATGTTTGTCTGAGTTTTACTTCTACGGTTAATCCTCCTTTCCTAAGGTTTTAATGATCCTCTGTGCTATCAGAAGAAGGTGAGCCTTTCCAATTACTTCTCTTCAAAGATTTCAGTTTGAAATTTGAAAATTTCACATCTTCGTTGGAAGTGAGACTAAAACAAAAAAAGCTTATGCTCAGGTTTCTTTGGTTTGATTTTCTGGGATTTGGACTCCGTTCTACTTGTCTTTTCAGAAGAACTCTGGAAGCTGCACAGCTATCAGGAGGATTTATACTATTTCATGTGCTCAGATCTCTCTGGAGACACATAGGGAAATATCAGCTACCTCTGAGAAAACAGTGATGGCAATGCTTTTAATAATTTTTTATTATTATTGCTATGGAGTTTCTGTATTAGTCATTATTTTGTTTTAGGGACACAGGTGGAATACAGACTGTCTGAATGCGCTCCAGAGTTCATTTCCCCAGTGTGCATCCACAACTGAAAAAATACCAATTCTTCTCTTCTACTATGTCTTCTCTTCTTCTGAAAGACAATCTCCTCTCTCTCTGTCTGTAAATTTACCATGAAAGGAAGATGGTGAAGGTTTCCCCCTCCCAAACCAGGTACAATCATTTCACACTTTCCCCCCATTCCAAAAACGTGGGGGGCCAGATATGAACAAAACACCTCAACATTTCCAATATACACCCACAACCAGTAGCAACAAGAGAGGACACATGTTTGAAGATTAGCTCTGGAAAATGCAACATTCCATTCAATCACAGAACCTGGACTATCTTGTCTAACTTAGCATGAGCAAATGGGACAGAAGAAAGATGAAATTGAAAGCGTGTGTAGTTAGGAGATAACCGCGACACATTGTTTGGCAGCCTCTAATTTTTGCTGGTTATTATCAGCTCCATTCATTCCTGCTTAACGATCTTTTGCATTTTTTTCTCATCAAGGTGGTAGGACTCACAAGAGAAAGAAAACCTTACTTTTGCCTGAGACCAACATTTCGCATGCAGCATTGTTGTCAAGATTGTTGATCTAATATCTCCACAAACATAGTGTCAAACAGGCACTGGTATCTTTAGTACCCAGAGCAATGCTATCAGTGTTGATTTAAGACTAGAGCATTTCATTTTTCATCACTTTCATATAAACATAAAATTGTCAGATATAGACATGTTATTATAGTTACTTGCATATCTTAAAACCCCACCAAATTTATGTTTACAGTCCTAGATCTTTTCAATTCTTCTCCAACAGAAAGGCCGGTTATATATCTCTGATAAGAGTAGCACATCAGATAAGCTCTAATGAGCCCACATTAGAATGGAAGATACAAAATATTTTTGTTGGTACTAGCAGTATCCAGAAATTTCTGAATTAACAACAGCTTCTGTATATTCCAGACAATATTTTTATGGCTAACCCTTCTAACTTTAAGTAAGTATCCTATATCACCATAGCACAACACTCATATTTGCTTCGTGTTCATAAAGGATTTGGCCTTAGCAGTGGAAATAACTCCTTACACTGTGGTCTGCACCTTAGCATCTCTGTACCAATTCACTTATTTATAATGACCTTTAAGAGAATATTATTCTGGCATATAGGCTAGGTAAAGTTCCACTCTATCTAGAAAACCAGAACTGCTGCTCTGTTTTTAATTTATTACTGCTTTCATTCATTACTTGTTATGACCATGTGTCGTAAATCAACACTTGAGGATGAACAGTGTTAAAGTACATACTTAGGTATTATAAATGCTTGCAAATCTGGGCAAGGCTGATTTCAGAAGTGGGAAATCAATCTTAAGGATTCAAATGATGTATTTCTTATTCAGAAAGAACTACTATGTGAATTATATGAGACTTAATTCAGATTTTTTTATTTACCAAAACTCCTATTAGCTTCTCAGATGTGATTGCAAAAAGTGGGCTATAAATGAGAACTTTATCTTTCTGCCTTTAAGAGTGGGCAGCAACAGTATATTTTAATAACAGATGCAGCAAACTACCAAAAGAAATAAATGCTGTGGTGCTAATACAGTTGTATTTTTTGAGAGAGTTCTCTTTGTAGAAGCATGTCCAAGAGACAAGTAAACCTTTCTTGCAATGAGTTACCTCTTCCCTAATATTCTGCCTTTATTTAACAAAAGAATTATAGCAGTGCAAAGTTTTTAGCTCTCAAGGTCAGATTCCACAACTGTTAAACAAATCCCTTATAAAGTTCACAATGTTGCTTATTTTATAGTCTAGGCAGATATTTTATTGTCAGATAAGAAGATATATTAGAGAAATTGAGCCAAATATTCACAACATTCATGATACTATCCTTTGCCTTATCTCCAAACCAAATGAGGTAGAAGTTCTACACCAAATTTATTTGCTTTCTAGCAATAACCTAAATTTCATCTTGGTGTCCAGTACTAGAGGAACTGTGCTTTGACCTGCCACCTGATTTGTAGTTACTACTATTCACCTATGAGAACACTGGGCCAGACCATGTCAGACTTCATCATAAGACAAAAGGAATGATTCAAAAACTTCTGAGTAGAGCGGTTTAAGAGTCTATTCTTAATTAAAATAGGGAAAGTGAGAAAACAGTCTTTCTTGTTTACTCCTTTTACAATCTTGTATCAAAGCCATTTGTGTGACTTCTGAACTGTTCCTCACTTCATAGAGGATGGTGTGTGGTGGAAGACTTGAGGAAGAAAAATATGCATAAGAGAACAGGCACTATATTTGAAAGTCTGAGAGAGCTGTAAGTCCAAATCCCTTTGATTTCTTTATAAATTCCAGAATCTATCTTCCATATGCAAATACAATACTGCATAAGAACATGCTGTGGCAATACAGGCTCAAGTCTGAAACATTCAGAAAGTCTTTTCCTTTGGAGGACCAAAGCAATTCTTGGTACAGGTGGTGAGGTATGTGATCTACACAACTTACTTAAGTAGCTACATCATTAAAGTGTACAGGGAATGGAAGAGTTACAGCTAGGTGTAGAAGTGTGGACAGAAGTTGGTAGCTGAGCTGGCTTTTGTGATGTTTTACAGCTTTTGGTGATGAAACACTCTGCTATTTAGTACTACAATTCTTCTGCCTTTATTACTTAATCCACAAGCTAACACTGCAACTGGAAACTCCTCAGTTAAGATAATAACTTATGTTTTTGAAATGTGGGTGGGACAAGAGAACAGAGAAAGCTAAAGTGATCAAAGGATGGCAACTTCCAGCATCCTCCATGGACTTAAGCTATGCTATGTTCTCCAACAGGTCCTCATCATCACCTGAAATACTCAAAAAGGGACACTTTGGAGTCAAAATTTCAGTTATCAATCATATCATGGTTACTGTTTGACCCAGTGTGCTTCTAGCCGAAGCACAGGAGATAAAAGGGTGCATATGTGAAATACTGTCACCATCACTGTGTCCCAAAGTTCGCAGCCAGAACAAAGAAAGGCACTTGGTCAACCCAGTGTTCAGGCAGGAGGTCAGTTCTGTGAGGTGCCTTAAACTCCTACTGAACTAAATCTGAACCTCCTGAGAAACCTTTGATATCTCAGAAAGGGTATGGATCTGAATCCATAACAAAGACCTCCAATCTTTAAGTTCTGTTGGCCTCAAAGTTCTCTGCTGGCTGCTGCTGAGAATGAGGTGCTTCTAAGTGAGAAAATCCAGTGCTCACATTGTGTCCCACACTACTGTACCAATGAAAGACATCAGCTCCACTTCCCAGGCTCCCAGTAGAAGCAGATGTGCTTCCCATAAGACCCTCAATCTGTCATCCAGAAATAGCATCCCAGATCCACAATAAAATGCAAGAACTACACATACAGTTCACCAGGGGAAGGGGAAGGAAAATCTCCTGCAAACTTTTAAGAAAAACAAGACCCTGATCCATAAAGGTTTTTTGAGTTTGTCTCAGGCTGTGCAACCTAAATATTTGCAATGTTTCCCGTATTTTTACAAGAAATACTGCTAATACTGAGGGAATTTGAAACGCTTATCTAAGCCAAGAACAGAAAGTTTTTAGTGGCAACCAGTAATAATCACTTGCATGTAAATACAGAAAGCATTTTCCAATACGCCATGGACACAAGCACAGCTGCAGGTATCTGTCATTGGGCAGCCCCCTGCCACAGTCATACTGCAAATACAGCAATCAGAGAGGGGGACAGCACCTTTTCAGACATGCTGCACATTTATACAAGAGCACTTCTGATCTTGAAGGCACTGCTTTTAGTTTTTAATTCACTGGCTTCTGTGCTCATTTGTGCTACCTTCCACTAAGGTGCAAGACTGTGCAGATATGAGAGCAAGAAAGAGATCAGTTAAAAAGACAGAAATTCAATGGTGTTGCATCTAGCAAACAGGCAATGGTGAGCAGTAGTTAGATTCTCTCTTTTTTTTTTTTTAAAAAAAAATTTAAACTGAATTTAATTGTTAAAGTGTGGGTCTACAGAAATTCTGACAGAGAAAGACATTTGCCCAGAACTTCTCAGACGTCTTCCTCTTTTGAAACTACTGTCTTTGCTTCTGCTCAGGCAGAAAAAAAAAATCAGTTCTTCACATAGGAAGGTACAATTTCATGGTCTGTACTGTTCTTCAGTTAACTGCAAACACAGAATTCAACCAAGAATGCATGAAGTAGAGCTCTTTTTTCAAGTCTGCATATGCCAACCAAGTTCATATGGGCAAACAAGAAGCAAGAGTCCTACCTTGAACTTGAAAAATCTGCTTTCTCTTAAGCCATAAAACGCAGCTGCCATCAGAAACAGACCCAATTGCTTTTTCTTTTTCTCTTTCCAGGGCAAGCAAATCTATTTCCTGTTACAGCCTGTACTTAAAGTTTAATTCTATCTTATGACTTAAAGACTAAAATATTTGAGAACCACTGAGATTTTTCCACCCGTTTAAAAGGGGAAAAAATAAAACTAGAAACAGATGTTTTATAATGTATTTCATTTATTTTGGCCACCCATAAAGCTGTGGCTTATGTTAATGCCAACTAAGTTAAAAGCAACAGAGTTCTGCAATGCATTTTAGAATGACCGGGCATGGGAAGTACCTTTATATAAACTTCTATTTAGTAAGTAATTTTTTATGCCAGAAAATGGGCATAGGAATTACTGAAGATGCGAGTGGCACTGCCATACTTGGGTAGTATCCCTCCAGGGGGTGTGCAAAACTCTCCTACGTTGTTATACCCCAGTGCATAGCCTGGAAAGCAGTTGACCAATGTATATACAGGAAACAGATGGGTTGGATGAAATTTAAACAACTGAGGACAATGTCCTTAGAACAACACCATGTAAATAACAGTCAGTATGTTTATACTGCATCTCAAACAATTATTGCAGAGACATTTAACAGCGAAAGCGGAAGATTTTCTTCTTATTCATATTCATATTCTTATTCAAACAATCAGCAGACTTGGACTAGCACAAACCTTTCACTTTCTTCAGTGTTCATGATTGGAAGCAAAAGCATTTCAGAAGTGAAACTCATGGGGCTCCTCACAGCTGCAGTGGTACTTACTGATAAAGGTATCTTATGGAACTTAAGGTGAAAATAGTTACGTTGAAATTTCTCCTGTACCTATTCTTATTTAGACTGACAAATCACTGCTGAACAACAGACCCACTTTAGCAGAACACCTTCAGCAAAGTACTGCAGCTTAGGGACAGAAGGAGCAACAAAGAACAATTGGTCTCAAAATATTTCTTTATTGACAATTTGCTGCAAAAAACACCGGGCTTATAATGTGGATATGATTTACCCACCTGCCTAAAACATAGGAAAAGCATAAGGACAATGGCTGTATTTTAAGACAGAACATCATTAAGTTTTAAATAATTTTTTCTCAGCTTTTTTTCTCAGCTTGCTATCTGAATATTCAAAGAAAATATTTTCCCCTTTACTCCTCAGAAGAGATGCAAAAAAGTGAACTGCAGAAGTTAATTAGAAAGTAATAAAATATGAAAGCTTAGCAATTCAGTACAGCAACCAGCAGCACAGACTTTGACCACAACCACAGAAGCAGATTCTTAGAATAAGAGCTTCTAATACAAAATATCTTTTTAATTAAATATCAATACAATTATTTTAAGCTAATAATAAAATATGAACTTCATTATTATCAAACCAAGTGCAAATACAGAAAACTCACTTTAATTCAGGGGCAAGCTAAAAGCAGTTTAAAAGCAAAATATCCTTAAGAAGTATTTCTCCAGGCAAATCAGTTTATCCATCATTTGACACACTCATTTGAACTTGAAAAAGCCAGAAAGCTGAAAGTAGCTCCCCAATATGTTGACTGAGGATTGTAATTCATCTAAATTATGCAACTAGATTCCCACAGCTGGCCCACAGCTTGGCTTAGAGCTCAATTCAACGCCAATGATCCTGTCTGCTAATATTGTCCTACTCTCAGAGAAGGTAATACATTCAGCGACTCATATTGAAGTTCTGACACTAATTAACAGAACAAGCAAATGCTGACATGAGTGACAAACGCTGGTTCATAGTTACTGCGAGACCAGTGCTGCCAGCTGGCATTTTCTGTAACACTTTGCAGTAATGATCTCTTGTTTATTTCTTAGAACATTGCTTATAATTTGTTTGTATGCATTTTGTTTTCAGTTAGAAACAAACCGGGACACAAATGCAAAACCAGGAGCAGCAACGAGACCCCGATTCCCAGACAAGTAATCAACAAGAAAGCATGCAAGCAGCATCACCTGGGGGATGCATGGGGACCACAGTATAGGAATTCTTATCCTATATATAAGGCTATGTAGCTTTGCACAAACAGCCTTTGGCTTCTTGTCTCTGGCCTACCTGGACAGTAGCAAAACATGTTTATCAGATATACAAGCTCAGAACCTGAGCAGCAAGCAGTTAAAAACTGAAGGTCACTATGCTGCAAAATTAAAACATGCTTCTATGCTTTAGCAATACAGACAACGATAAAACAAAGCCTCCACAACCACCTGTAATAATATGCTTGTTCAGCCAGCAATTCCAAAGTACTCAGCAAGACAAGGTAGACATTTTCTGCAGCTGGTTTTACATGTACATTCCTGCCAAATTGTTGTCTCGTCTCCTCTTACCTTCACATTAGTCCGGAGTGCACAGTAACATGCAAAAAACATTGCAGTAAACAAGGAGCATATGGACCAGTATTCAGCGTCTCTGCTCTGCACAAACGGTACACACACGATCCCGAGCATGTGCTACTAAGGAGCATCCGTTCCCTCTGTCAGTTTGAAAATGCATTGATCTCTGTTTTTCTGACTACAAAAAGACATGTCTTGAAGGCACTGAGTGAAAGCTACATAGCTCTTCGTCGACTATATATAGCAAGATGCCCAGTAATTTCAATTAGCAGAGAATTCAGCAGCTGAAACTTGGACCTCAGTTGCTTTTCCTTCCAGCATTTTAAATTCGGGGGGAAAAAGGAGGGGGAACTCACCCAGAGGGGAAAGGTGAGGAATTAAAATGTAAGCAGCAAGTTGCTTATATTTCCCCCTGGCTTTGATGTCTTCTTTTCAATATTTTACAAACGTTATACATGGGAAATGAATAAAGGTTTCTCTGCCAATTCTGAAATTTACTGTAGATTCTGCACTGTTTCTGTCCGGTCTTGTTAAAGATGCAGCATCCCTTTTAAGAAAGACAACGTCATCAATCATGACAGATTCAACATGTTCTACTTACAAATACTGTCTCTGATTAAGGACAATGGCTGGCTGCCTTATTAACGTTTCCTCAAATGCAAGTTCAGTCCCCTGTGCTAATCTATTTTTAAATAAAAAGTCCCACCTACTCCTTCACTCTCATTTAATAAAAATGCAGTGGACTACTTCTAAAGATCCTGAATTGCATTGTGCTCCAAGCTGAGACTCTGGACATCGGTTCCAAACCACTGGCTTTCTTTCTGGGATTAGAAACACAGAGGGAAAATTAAAATCAAAGCAGAAAAATCCTGGAGATGGCTGTGCCCTCACATTTGTAACTACATATTCTGAATTTAAAATGCTGAGATATCTTCCAGAAGGAGGGAACTCAGAACCTAGCCAGAAGGCAAAGCTTTAATTCACATGCACAAAAATAAGATCAAACCACTTCTTTTACTCCTGTCAGCTGCTGGGATGCTACACGTTAACTGATTGTTTACTGGAATGCAGGGACTCAACTCTTTGTTTACAGCACTGGGAACCACCGATATTCGTACTGGATTATGAAGCAGCCTTCAGGAATAAAATCTGAGAAGAGCTTTTTTTTTTTCACCGCAGCAGATACTGTGGGAGGCAAAGAGTGGAAAAGGCTTTGCTACCTCCTTCTCCATCAGCACAGAGCAATTTGTGTAGGATAAGCGTAACTTAATAGAAATATCTGCAGTGACTTTCCGGATTTCTTTAAATAATGCTTTACATAAACCCCCGGAAACCTGCAGAAATACTGAAGTCCTATCAAAGTCGGTGGGTATCTTTTGTGGGCAATGAGGTGAAGAAGCTTAAACAGAAGGATGTGCACTGAAAGAAGAAAAGCGGGGGGAGGGGGAGAGACGGCAGGGTTTTTTCCAACATCTTCCCAAAGACAAGCTCTCAGAAACTGTCGTCAACTCCAAGCGAACAGCTATTTTTAGCCTGTCATTGTTTGTGCCTTTTTTTAGGAATGAAAAAAAGCAGCCGTGTTTGGAGCTAGATACTGCTCTATGATGTATTCTAAGTCAGCTACTTAATTTGATCCCCGGCTCCATCTGTCATACAAATTAAGTAATTAGTAATCACAACTGTCTTTGGCACAAGCAATGACTTCCAGAACAAAAGAGACGAACCCTCTTCTTAAATCTAATTCTGCAGCTTCTATTAGTAATTAAACTGGGGTCTATGTGCCACAGTTCAAAAAACCAGGATATCCCAAAGTTATGAGAGTTCATAATCCACCCAGTAAGCTAAAACAGAGCAATATATTGCTCTGCAAAGGCACGGAAGAATTAATTGATGGATTTTTCTGACTGTCTTCAAGTGAAGAGAAAGACATCATGGTGTATTTTGCTGTACAGTACATTAATGAATAAAATTTAGTATCCAAGTCACTGGAAAAAAAATATCACAGATCTTGGGGAATTGTGATCCACTGGAGAAATGCAATTCAAAAAGCAAAGATGAATAGATACACGGTCCCGAACAGCGAGACAAGACTCAGGCAAACATGTGGCTGCATGTGAAAATCAAATTCAAGTCTCTTTTCTGCCAAAGGAATTATGCAGGGTTTCAGTCAGCAAAATAACTTTCTACTTCATGATTCTAAAAAGTTGATGTTTTTGTATTTAGGCAAACAAACCCAATGTGAGGAAAATGGGGATCTGACAAATAGAAAGCAGAGCTGTGTAACTATATGACTCCCAAGCGGTAACCTGTATAAAAGACTTCAGATACATTTAGGAAAACAAGAAGTAATGCAGTCCCAGGGTCTTCACTCAGGATAATCTCTCATGACTTCTAACTGTCTGGGAGAAGAAGTTATCTAGGAAATTACAGAGCCTGGCCCTCATGACACCATACCAGTGAAAAGGGAAGACTCCCAGCCATGCCTCCTATAATAACCATGGGGCATTTGAGAATTTGATGAAAAATTGAAACCTCTGTACAAGCCAGCTAGGTATTACTTTGATAGCAGACCAACTTAACACTTTTAGCAGGGGCTACTTCAGGTAATGTACAAAAGCAGAGCCCTGAAGGATTTGCTCACCTGCCAAAACATAGAGTATTGAAGCAGTCTAATGTTTAAAGGCAGCGTTCTCATCAAGGAACATGCAGCATTTTATTATGACTAGTAGCTGCTCAAAAGCATCACATATTGGTGCTATTTTCTGCCCTTGACACACTGGCGATAACAGTGAGATAGGAACAACCTTGCCCGAGCTTGCCAGACTTGCCAGAAATAGCATTTCAGGTGCTCAGGTCCTCTTTAAACAGGAGACTACAGGGAAGAACCCCATGGATGAAAGAGGTTACTCCATTAGAAAGAAAATATAGGTCAGGCATGAAAACATTAGCGAGACAGTAGTCCAAAAGAGCCACTCTACACACCCTCTTTAAAAAGATCCGACTCACGACCTCAATATTCTTAGATGACAGAAACCGCTGGAGCCTTTATCTTGAGCTGTCAAATTTCACCTTTCTTTATACTCCTGTGCCAAAGAAGGGTAAAAGGCAGCACTTGCAAGGGAATCCTGCTGTCTGTGGAGCTTCAAAGGGAGCAGAAGCCTGTGCTGCCCTGATGGGCCTTGATCTCAGGAGGACACGAGGGCAAGTGAGGTGGGGACAGGCCTATAGCTGCAATTCAGTGGCAGCAGAATGAAAAAGCACTGTCACTGCCCAAAGAAGAGTGATAGGAACTAGTAGCAGTAGCAGTAGCAGTAGCAGTAGTAGTAGCAGTAGTAGTAGAGATGGCGTATTGCCATTATATGCTGATACTGTAGCCAAGGTTCCCCATTGTGATACAGTGTTATTCAAGGACAAAGAAAACAGTACGTGGAAGACGTCACAGAAAAACAAACTGTACTGGAGAATAATATTTTCATCCTTGGCAATCTAATAATTTTCGAGGTTGTTCCCAGGCGCTGTGGAAACAGGAATATTTTAGAGGAGAGGAACAATAAAAAGAGTAGACTTCTTCAGTATGCTGAAGAAAGTGATGCTCTCCAGTGTTTGCACCCCAGTGCAAAGTGCCTCACTACACTTAAGCAGCACATTTGTTGGTAAACATTATAAAATGCTTTTTAAAATCTTCCTGCAATGATGGGTGCATTTCTCTCTCTCTTTGCAGTGATGCTGGTGCAGCCATGGCACCATGGCTACAGTCATGCTCTATCACACCCTGCTTTTGCACACTGCAGTGATACCACCCATGCAGGACTCTAGCCCTGTATTGATTAAATACATCTGATTTCAGCACACGAGCTTTAAATTGCAAGGATTTTACTCCTTTCCCCATTTCCAAGATTTTAAACTGTCATGAAAATGTGATTTTCCACACCTACAGGTAGTTCATTATGCTAAAAATCTCTGCATCTGGGGATGGAATAGTAAAGAAAGCACTGATACAGACCACAGGTCTTGGGTGCTGTAGGGTCAATCGTTTAAGACAGAAAAATACAGCTGACTTCTAGAGTGGATTGAGCCTACGGGGCACCTGGAAACACATAAAGAAAGGAGACTCTGGATCAAAAGCTACAACTTGCAAGAACATTTTCTTAGGCTTTCCTTTCTAAACGCAACAGTAAATTTAGTAAAATGTAACAGACAGAGGAACTAAATCAGCATTTTGAGCTCTGAAAATCTTTAAACTTTCAGAAACAAAAAAAAAAGGCTGAAGCAAACTCCCCTTGCCAGTATTGTAAACATCTCTCTGGCACCCCGGCATTCTGAAGGAAAAGTTGCTGAGTCAAATTTTCTTCCTCTTTTTCAGGCCAGTAAATAGCAAAGATCTTCCCCTGGGCTCATTTAACTGAAGCCACAGCTTCCACCCTTGCACAGGGTGGACTATATCCTTTAATCCAGGACACTGATGAAGATGTTGAACAAGATCTGACCCAGCACTGACTCCTGGAGATCACTGCTAGTTATAGGCCTCCAACCAAACTCTGTGCTGCTGCTGCGGATCCTCTAAGCTCTGCCAGTCACCAGTTCCCAATCCACCTCACTTTTCATTTATCTATACCTCAGTTTCTTAGTGTCATATATTTGCTTTAACTGGGCCCTTATTCTTGTTATGAGAATATTTCCTTGAAGATTAACAGAAAGGTACCACCTTTTTTCCAAATGAGATGAATTTAGCCAAAAGCACCTGCTCTGTCTTGAATGTCTTTTAAATTTCCAACTACTGAGAGGTGTCATAAAGACCAGTGAAAGAACAGGAAAGATATGAAGCCCTGAAGTCTTCAGCTGTTAAGCACTGCAAGAGGAAATACATATTAAAACCTTGTCATCTAGGCACTGTCCATTTTAAACTTTCACCTTTGTAGGGTAAGACTGTCACCTTGATAGCAACATATGTACACAGATTGCCATTTATTCTGTATTATATATAAATGCATGAATTCACAGGTATATACGGTTATGCATGTCTGAAAAGTGAGAGACAGGATACCAAGAGTGAAAGAGGAAACGGAGATTCTTCACTGCTACTTCCTACAGAAATTAATATACGTGGTAGTTGGCCTTTATAATTGATATACATTGCCTAAGACTGTGTGGATAGATGTAAAAACAAGGTGAAATGCTAAGATGATTAGAGGCGTATGCTTTTTTTTCCCTTAAAACAAAACAAAACTATTATTATGATTGTTTGTAAAACTTAGGGAGAATGGAAGTTGGGGAAAATTATTTCTCTCTTTTCTTGATTTGCTATCACCCCCCCCAATTATGAATTAACATTTTACTTTTATAATTTATGAACTGTAATTTATGAGCTAAGCTAATTCATTTAAGCATAAAATGCATATTTCCATGGTAACAGCATGAATGAAGGAGGAATGAACCTCCAAAGTTCAACAGCATTTATTACAATACTTAAAAATAAACCTCCAACAGTTTTTGTCCAGGAAATTATTGTATGATAAAATGAGTAAATAAAGTTCTTATTGTAGATTTCCATAACAACAACTTAATTTTGCACTGTACTTCATAAAAACCTGTATTTGTCAAAACACCCCGGATTTTGCTTTCTGCATTGTGATTTTAGTGGAGGAAACTATTGAAAGGAAACCTATTGTTAGATTGAAAAATATGATATAAAATGTTGTAATACTGCAAGTAACGTATGTTTTCATGAAAACACACTTTTAGTCTTCATTGGTGTAGCTAGTATTTTCATTATACATCATAGTGACAGATTTCACAATACCTGGAGAGTGCAATGATGGATATTCACTAGCCATGCTGTAACTGTTCCTCTTCATTCAGTTGACAGCAGTTATTAGCTAAATACATAAATAAACCACAGCTAGAATTCCAATCAAATAGATAAAATGCCTTATTTTGAATATGTGTTTAAACAGTTGTTTACTGTTTTAATGGTTTTACATCAGGATTCAAGATTCTAGGGCTTCTGAAAAAGTAGCCTTAGAAATCAAAAGCAAAATATTGGGCTCAATAAATAATAAATATATAATGCAGTTGTTTAATAATGTAATTTCTGGGGATGTCGGTTGATGAAGAACTCAACATGAGCCAGCAGGGCACGTGCAGCCCAGAAGGCCAACTGTATCCTGGGTTGCATCAAGAGAAGTGTGACCAGCAGGTCAAGGGAGGTGATTCTGCCCCTCTACTCCACTCTCATTGTACCTCACCTGGTGTACTGCATCCAGTTCTGGAGTCCCACACACAAGGACATGGAGCTGTTGGAGCGGGTCCAGAGGAGGGACACAAAGATGATGAGAGGAGCTTCTCCAGTATGGGCGTAACCTGAGAGACCTGGGGCTTTTCAGCCTGGAGAACAGAAGGCTCTGGGGGATCTTATAGAGGTCTTCCAGAACTTGAAGGGGCTTTCAAGAGAGCTGGGGAAGGACATTTTAAAAGGACATGTAGTGACAGGATGAGGGGAAACGGCTTTTAACTGGAGGAGGGTAGATTTAGACTGCACATTAAGAAGACATTCTTTACTGTGAGGGTGGTGACACGCTGGAACAGGCAGCACAATGAGGTTGTGAGTGCCTCCTCCCTGGAAGCATTCAACTCCAGGCAGGATGGGGCTTTGAGCAACCTGGTATAGAGGGAGATGTCCCTCCCTATAGCAGGGGGCTGGAACTACATGATCTTCAAGGTCCCTTCCAGCCCAAACCATTCTATGATACTATGACTCTGTATCTAATATAATACTTTTCTTACTTTAAAAAAGAATCTGTACAATAAGTACATTACATGAAGAATATGATTATTTCCTTAATGAAGAGGGAAAAACATCTTAGTGGAGAGAATTCACTTAGAGATGCGGACTAATGAGTTTCCGTAGGTAAATATATGCAGATAGAGCTAATTAGAGCTTTTACAAATAGAAATTGTGACTTCTATGGAATTCAAAAAAAGTGTGCTTAAAAGAGGTATCCATATTACCTACGAATAACTGTACACCTAATATAAATATAATTATATATATAGTTATATATAAATATATATATAAATAGTTATAAAAATGTCTGTCAGCAACTTGTCTGCATGAAAGTCAGTGATGCATGCTATATATGTATCTCAGCTGAGAGCTGTGACTTCATCATTTGAAGACACTCTGCCAACCCAGATACTTAAAAACTTTTTCCTCTAGAATTATCCAAATCTTAAAAATAATCCCCAAACTAAGACTTAAAAAATTATCTTAGTAGAAACTATAACATCAGCAAAAAAACTCCCAAGACTGAGGGAGTTTTATGGAAATTTTAAGAGTTTTACCAGTGATTCCATTTCTTATCTCTGCTCCTCTTTTTGGTACCAAGTCAAAATATGTTCAGCTATATTTCTCTTCTATTTGTCCAGAAAGACCTGTTTCAGTTTTTAAACACAAATTAAAGTAAATTCTTAAAGCTTGTGTCTTTCTCAAAAACAGCACAATTCAGCTCTGTCTTTAACTCAGTTTTTCTGTTTGTTACTCCATTACCACTGTTGATGGCCATAAATTAACTTCCATGAAGTATGGCATCCAGGAATGCTAGTGTCTTTGGAAAAAAGATTCCATTCTCCATCATCTTGGAAAAAAGATTCCATTCTCCATCATCTTTGGTCATTCGTAGACTTATACTACTCTGCTATTACTGTCATATAGCAGATGTGATGCAATTTTACTTAGCTCCACTAAGTACTCAGAATGAGTTTTAAAGCACTGAAAATGGTGCCTCAGAGATACATATGTATAAAAGCTGATATACGCACACATACTTATAAATACATAGATATAACTGCATACAACAATCAACTTTTTGGAATCATTAAGAGGTTGATTTTCACATATGTATGAGCATAATGAGAAGAGCTCAAGAGTTGAAATATCTTACTGCTCATGCTTATTTCTTCCCCTTCTTTCTGCTGCATTCCCCTATTCTTCCTACACACCAATTGCAACATTATTTCTAAATTGCTAAAATAAGGTGAATGATATCCTCTTTCCTAGAAAGACCAAGTAAGATTCCTGAAACAAAAAGTACTCTTGAACTGCAAGTAACTACATCCTCAAGATCATGCCCACCTGATCAATGTTTTCGTAACCACTGTTAATCTTGAGCATCTCAGTCACTGTTTCTGAAAATTGATACTGATAAAGCCTATCTCAGCAGTTAGTCTCCAACCAATGGGATCATTCCTTTTTTTTTTTTTTTTTACACTGCAGTGACATCCAACAGGTACTGACTGAACCACTATTGCCACAGTTTTGTTGTCTGTGTTCAAAAAAAAAAAACACATTACAGCAAATGCCTTAGACAAGGCATGATTATAGTCCATTGGACACCAGATTATTCAATGACTAGAGTTGCAGAGAATTTGGCAAAGAAAGCCAAAATTTGGCAATGTCCATAGACATGCCCATCAGCGTCCACAAAGAAAAATTCGGACCATATAAACATATGTAGAATATTAATATATAATACTAGTTTAGTATTGTAAAGCAAATGTAAATGACAACACCAAACTAAAGGATTTCATCAACAAAATGAGTCTAGAAATTCAAAATCATAGAATCACAGAATCATAGAATGGTTTGGGTTGGAAGGGATTTAAGAATTTAAGAATTTAAGAATTTATTGCACTGATGTTATTTAACTGAATCTACTATTTCCAATTAGTACGAGTTTCCCTTTAAAATACCAACCCTTGCAAATTTCTTCTAGTGATGCCTTCTTCTCACTTCAGTATTCCCTTGAGTCACTTGAAGAGAAGACCAGATAAATTCAGAGAATGTATTCAGTTGAAATATCTTACAGAATGCAAATTACTGCTATAATTTGATGATATTTCACAAGCTGACTTTAGTTCTGTTTCTCTTACCATTTATAGAAGCTAGAAGCTCTGGCAATCTCTGTGGCTATGGGGCTGTCTATAAACATTTAGTTAATACATATATATACAGTTATTTTCTCAGAGCAGTACACAGGGTCAATATCTCTTTTACATGGAGGACAAGACCGAATGAGACATGCATGCTGACAGCAGAATATCAATTGACTAGAGCCATGTTTATCTAAGAGGAAAATTTTCTGTTCCCTTAATACTTTAGCTAAATAGTTTTACAAATAGCACTCCCCTTGACCCAAAGAACTTAAAGCATGTTCCATTTTGCACATTAACCAAAAGTAACATCAAATCTCTCAGGGAAACAAATATGGAATCTACTGCCAATTATAGTAGTAGCAATGTTTTAAATTCTAGCAGTCATAAAGATTGACAGTCCTATAAAATATGAGAATTGGCCAAAATAATACATAAAATTGAAATAAAACATGATATAAAATGTGTAAAATTTTACCTCTACTGAAGGCAATATCACCTCGTTAATTTCAATTAACTTTATTAATTCTCTTTAGAGTACAAAGAGAACGTTAATATACATGTTATGGTATTGAGATTATATGTAAATCACACTTATGGCTTTAAGTTGCACAAGGGGAGTTTCAAGTTAGATATTAGGAAAAATCTCTTCTGAGAAAGAGTGGTGAGCCATTGGAACAGTCTGCCCAGGGAGGTAGTAGAGTCACCATTCCTGGAGATGTTCAAGAACCGTGGAGATGTGGCACCTGAAGGATGTGGTTTAATGGGCACAGTGGACATGATTCTATCATTCTATGACTCTATCGTTCTAAATGCTGAAAAAATTATGGAAAGCATATAAACTAGGAGTGATTTCTCACCGAGTTTAGTCCTGATTTCAATGATATATGCACTGTGTTGATCTCTAATGGAAGTATGTTTGAAGGGCAGGTGAACAGAAGTTATTCCTGCTTATACTTGTCAGTCGGAATTGAGGAAAGACCACCAAGAGTGGTGTCACCACTCTTGTGGAGTCACCAAGAGTGAGTCAGCAATACAAGCCAAACTGGACTGTAAGATTTTTCTCTTATCAGTAGACAGAAGGATAGAGAGGATCTGTTGTGAGAGGGGACTTATATCCAGAAAATAGAAGAATGCATGTGAGTTAATCTGTTGTGAGCTGGAGAAATGTAATAGAGCTGTGGATTTTTTATTTCTACTATTTTTTAATTTTTTATTTGATTCTGAAGAGAGAGAAATGAGGGAAATAAATAAATTTAAAAACCATGCACCATAAGAAGGGCTTTCTTTCATTCTCTACCAAACCAATACTGTAACGCAGTTCATCACCCAACCTTTGAAGTCTGTTGGTTCCTCGCAAAGCCTGTGATGTAATAAGGTAATGAGAATTGAAATTCCATGGTTGGTGTGAACGTTTACCCTTTTTAATGATAAAAATGTATCTCTCTAAACACTGTTTTGGAAATCTACTTATTAATGGATGCTGCTGCTGTACATAATGTTCCTGGAAAAGCAAGCGGAACCACAAAATGCACCAAATAGGCAGATGATTGCAGCCTACTGATTTCTGAGGAACTCTGGTCAGGAAGCTAAGCTAGATGATAGCCCAGGCCTTCTGGCCCAAATATCTTCTTGCTTAGCCACACCAAAAAAAGCAAAAGCCTGCAACAACGTAAGAAAGTTTTCAACTCTCCAGTTGTTACTGCCTGAACCAGAAAGCTGTCATCTCATACTTCAGCTTTTCATTGTTCTCTACTTCTTCCCCTATGTTTTCTATAAATAGTAGAATTTCATGCCAATTTACAAGATGGATTTTTGTAAGACATGCAGAAATTCTGAAGCTATAAATGAAACTGTAAAACTCAAAATTAAGCTGTGCTCAAGCTAAGCTCAGAAATGTTGGCCACTTGCTATAATTAAAACTTTTATACATTTCTCAGTACTTCCTGATACATTAGGTTTCCTGTCATTTGACAGCCCTGAGCACTGAAATAGCTTGTTGAATATTTCAGAATCAACATCACAGGACCACCGCTTCACTGAAAGAGCTATAATTAAATTTTCACAAGTGCATAATTTCAGAGCATTGTGAAATTCAACTTTAGTTGGTTTCTTTATGCAGCAGTATTCTGGTGTCATATTGAACAGATGTGTCTATGGCAACATATTCCTATTACCACGGATCTTATAGATCTAACGTCATCTCTGATTATTTTTTTTTCAGATAATTAGCACAAAATTAAGTGCAAAATGTTAAAATCAGAATGAAAATTAAAGTTTATGCGTAAAGCACTTTGTGCCTTTATACTTCCTTAAAAAGTATGAATAGATAAATCCTTTTTTTGTATTACTAGAACCAGGAAAAAATTGAAACCAAAGTAGATCTCAATTTACTTTTCATTTCCTGGCTTCTACTACAAGGATTATTCGTTTATTCGTTATTGCATAGCAAATAGTGTAAATTAGAATGTTATTTTGCTGTGCTAGAAGACAAGATGACAGCAGTATGAGCCTACATTGGGAGCTACAGCTCTCAGGATTGCTCAGCTTGACAGGGGTGGAAAGCATGTCTTTCCCTCAGTTTACTCATCTGCAAACTGGTATTTATGGTGTTGTTCCCAGTAATCACTCTCAGGATGTCAACATTCTTACTACAACTTCCAATCCTTGGTTTGTTGCAGCTGCACTGCAAATCACCTTACTCTTTAGAAAGGATATGCTGTGTGAGTATTCAGTCTGAAAGTCTTGGGTGACAAAAAAGTAAGAGCAGTTAATATTTCAAAGTCATTTTTAGACACTGATCTGAAATATTTGATTTCCATAATCTGAGCAAACACATCTTCATGCTCATTGAATCTTAGTGCTCTACCACCTACAGTGTTCAGTTTTCTGCTCTACCACCTACAGCGTTTCCCAAAGTATTTTTTCCCATGTGAATGCATTTATTTGTGTCTTCCTCTATCAAAAGCTGTTTACTTGATGGTAGAAATGGGGCCTGACCTTTCTCACAAACCTCTCAGCATATATCAGGTCTGGCACCCCATGATTTAAAAAAAATAAATAATAATAAAAAATAAAAATCATTTTAGCTTGATATTTTATCTATATCCTTAGTAAAATGACAGAATTAATGTGATACTATTTGCTAATATTTCTCTGGACTTTCCACTCTGCTCAAATACTCTGCTCAAATAACCTCAATATTCTGATATGTAGTTTTACATACCTTTAAACCCTACCACTCAAAAGTAGACAAGACCCTCCACAGCCTGCAAGGTCTTCATTTTGGACTTAAGAAGAATCTTGCACTGCCTTATTCCTTATTTTACTATAGGATTTTTTTTTCCAGCTACTGTACAATCTCCACACGGAACGAGTTCAAGGTGAAGGGCATGAGAGCGGAAGGAAATTTATGCCTTCTAGCCAAATTTTCTGAAGAAGCTTCTGACAGTTTTATGCCTGAAACAGAATTTGGAGCTATGTAGGTAACATTTTAGAAGGTCCAGCTGCAGAAATAGGACACAAAAAGAAACTACTGAAAGAAGGTACCTTAATTACAAGAAAAAAAGAGAGATTACATTTGAAATATCTTAGTACAGCAGAATTTACTTGCTGCCCTTTGCATGGGAAGAGTTCATTAATTTGGGCAAAATTCTGTGGCTCATGAGGTTTATTTTTATTCCCTGCTTTGCCGTAAGCACACATCAGTGTGAAAAAGAGCAAGATATTTAATCTACTAGATCTCAAGATCTTACATATTGTTAGCTCATGAGCATAATACAGCCTTTTAGACATTGTGGAATTAGATGCTACGAAAACAACTACAATAAAAGTAAGTTTAAACAAATTCTACCAAATCCCAGGTGGTTTTGGACATAATCTGACACCAAAACCCATCTAAAGACTCAACAAGTCACCCAATGTACTAGTTCTGAAAGTGTTTGAGGGCTGCTAAAGCATTTAGGTGCATAAAGTCATTAGTATATCCTGATCTAGCATATACATTTTTATGTACATATTTATATATATTTACATTTAGCATACATTTTTAAATTCACACTTATTCAAAGGATGCATTATGATAAAGTAGTAAGTATGTCTAAAGGCCTTTTGTGACTCATTTAAGTCATGACTAAATCTGTCCTTTAACTCTGTTCAAGGAAGATTTTTATGCCTCAAAGAGGCATAAAATCTAGGTGAAATCAAGACTAACAGCAACATCATGGCGACAGTGCAGCAACAAAAGTTATGTCTTCTTTTCACCTTAGCACCTGGTGTTTAGATCTCACTCAGGACCACTCACACACCTTATTTTCAGAAGCTGTTTGGATAAACTTCTCCTCTTGGTTCTCTGTTACTCAATTGGAAAAGGACAGACATCTAATTTAAGCAGCCTGGATATGTTTTTGCAATCTCTTGAGTTCTCCCTCCCTGCTTTTGAGAGCAACAAGTGCCTGAGCCAAGTAGGTTGTCTGTCCACTAGGTGTCTTGAAAGGTCTGCCATGTTCCTTGTTCTTTTTGAAAATTTAGTAATGGTAAGGCATGCTTATCATTCCCTCTGCTTTCTGACAGGAACCTGAAGTTTTATGGAGAAAGTGCTGAAGCTCAGCACTGAGGCTGAACGCAACTGACGGAAGCACATGAGGAAGAGCTGCTGTGTTTATTGATACAGCATAAATCAGCAACAACTGTATCACTAACTACATAAAGTTCAATCCGATGGTTTAAGTTAATAAAAAATCTGTAAAATAAATACTCCTGTACAAATTAAACCACTCAACGTTGCATATAAAGATGCCGCTTTAGTGTATGATTCCAAAGGAAAAAGGCTCCTTAATTGTAGAGTCCAGGTTAATTAAAATTGAATTCCATCTCTACATACACTCCCTGGAAATATGATTCATACCCCTGCTTTCCTCCCAGATAGCTGCAAAAAATGGATGGTGGATTTCTACGTGTAATGCTAAAGCTGAGTCACCTCTTGATATGCAGTCTGGAGCCTGAAATAGCCTAACCTTGTGAGGAAATAGCCAAGATTCATAGATAAAGAAGGTGAAAAGGATAGACCAGAAAATAATTGAATCTGTATCTGGGAAAGCCTGAAACTTGATAACTAATCTGTGATGAACTGCCAGAACAAAGAACTCAGCAACTCACTAACAAAGAGGAGATTGCCATGAAGAATGCAGTCTTGAAATGCAGGAATGTAAATGTGCACTCCTGCATCAGAATTGACTAGAGGGATGTTAAACACTAAATTACAACCCAAGCACTGGCCAGAGATGTAGAACATAGTCATTTGGGAATTTTTTCAGCCCATCATTCTCAAAGCAAGACAAAAAAGACTCTCCATGAATCAAAACCAGACTGAAATATCTACCACATCAATTCAAGAACCCTGTGCCAGCTATGTAAGAACAATGATTTTCAAAAATTCAAATTCAAACTTGTCTTCTCCAACAGTTGTGACTGCCCTGAAAGGCAGAAATGTTCACTTCCCTTTTGTAAATCCCAATGATCCTAGTGTATACCTGGGAGCTGGTCATTATGTAGATCCTACCTACCTGGCCCCCCTACACTAATTTAGCACATATCTTTCCAATCCTCATTAACTTACTGCTTTGTCACACATTCTTTTAATTGTATGCCAAAAGGAGAAGCATCATCACCATTCATTTTAATGCCGAATAAGTTCTCCTGCAATCTCCTTCTCTGGAACTTGGAGGTTTTTAAAATAATGCATATATTGTCTGAAATTAATGGACGAACAACACTCTCTCAAAGCTGTTTAGCAGTATTACTCTTGCTCATGTCAAATAAATGTGTTTTGGTAGATTTCAGATGAGATTTTTACAATGTAATCTACTTGGCATTGCTCATGGCAAGTATTTGGGAAGTTCAGGAGGTGTGCAATATGATGTCTTTCAGTGCTCAGACAACACCGCAGGGATAAATGCAAGGAATCAAATAATTTTCTCAGGTAACACAACTAGCCCTAAGCTCTAAATTTTCATTTCAGATTTCAAAGCACACAATGGTATTGACTTGGAGCTATTTACCAGCAAAATCACAGAAGATGGTAGTTCACAAGAACAATCATTGTCTGTAAATGCATTGTTTCAGTGTACTCTTCAGGTAGGCTCACTTTCCCCTTATTTTTCAGGTTTACTCAGATTGTGCCCAGGATACCTTTACCACATCTTTGCAACTTTCTGAATTTATCGATGTCTCAAGAGAGAACTTACTGAACAAAACAAGAACACATTGGCTACTATGATATGCTAGCAAATCTTGGTATGTTGGGGTTTATGAGGCTAGACTCAGCAAGCAGCAAGGCAGCCAAGTCAGAGCACACTGTCAAGCTGGCTACTGTAGCCCCTGTGCCAAGGCGCTTTGGGATGCCATTCTGTGTAACTATACTGATAGGCCTGTATGAAGTGAAAGAGTATGCTACTGTCACACGTGCCACCTTGTTATGCAAGAGAAACTTCACACCAAACTGTTCTTGTCATAAGCTATCTCCTGTGGATGAATTACCAACAGTTCCCAGAAGCCATGCCTAAATTTTCCAAGAAAAATCCAAATACTTAATGATATCTCATAGGTGTATTTGCAAAAGATGTTAGATAAAACAATGAGTAAATAAGAGAGATAAAGTGTTTAAAGTGTAAGCCAAAACTCTGAGCTAGAAGTAGACATAAGTAGCAATGTGAAGACTATAAATAGTTCAGTTCAATGTCAAAAGCTAATATGAAAGTAATTCCAACGATCATAGAATCATAAAATCCTTAAAGTTGGAAGGGACCTCTGAAGGCCATCTAGTCCAACTCCTCTGCAGTGAACAGGGACACCACAGCTTGATCAGATTGCCCAGAGCCTGATCCAGCTTTGCCATGAAGGTCTCCAGGGACTGGACATCAACCACGACACTAGGTAAAGTATGATGATAGCTTTCATCTAAGCATGCACAAATACAGCAGGTAAGCTTTCAGAATCATCTAACCTTTCTCAAGCTTTAAGATAGATATTTGCTATTGTATGTTTTGGATCCATGAGCAGTAAGATAGTAGGTTTGATCCAAGTGAACAATATGACATACTTTTTGGAACCAGTATCCAACAGCTCATAATAAGATAAAAATAGTGGTTCTTAAGCTGTATTGGAAAGGAAAATCAAATAGTGATTTTATCTTGAAGTCTGCATTCTGACAAAGTCCACTCAGCAAAACTTGACTTATACAAAGAGGAAACAAAGAAATCATTTTCCATGGGTCAGTTGGAATCACTGCAGCAAAATAGAAGAGCCAC
Source organism: Centrocercus urophasianus (assembly GCF_019232065.1). Taxonomy (NCBI): domain Eukaryota; kingdom Metazoa; phylum Chordata; class Aves; order Galliformes; family Phasianidae; genus Centrocercus; species Centrocercus urophasianus. The sequence continues at coordinate 651,266 of NW_024884141.1, read as the reverse complement.
AGTGGTTCTTCTATGACCCTTAATGTAGTCTGTTTGTCTTTCGTTGTCTACATATTCCTGGAGGCAAGGAAAACTAATGGCTTGCCTGCATATCAATTTGATAGAACTGATATTTTCTTCCCACTTCACCAGCAAGGACATTTTGAGACACCCTACAGCATGCTGCCTTCTCCACTTCTCCACTTGCTGATCCAAAATGAGGTAATGTGACCCACAGCAACCAGTCCCTGGGAAAGTGGCATGTCTGCATCCATCCCACTCCATGATTCTTGGACCCTGCTGTCCCAGTTCACTCCTAGTCACGTCACAGAAGCTAACAGGGCTGGGAAGCAGGCTCCAGCACACCTGGAGTCATACATGACTGAATGCAGATGGGCTGGAGGGACCTGCATTCTCCTTTGAAGGAGATAGTCTTACTCCCAGTCTCACACTTCCCTCTACATTTTCTGTTACCCAGCAGCTTTATTTCATTGAAATATTAAAAAGAGAAGTGCATTTTAGTCAAAATGAACCTCAGGCTTCACATTCAAGCACACATCAATATTGCAGCCTTTGGGGTAGAGCATTGGTATCTGTTCTAGCTTTAAATAAGCTAGCTGAGATACCAGAATTTGTTAGAACAGCAAGGGCTTTTCATAGGCTAACTCCTTTTCCTCAAGTGGATAAATTAGCCTAGAGCAAACATATCCTTGGCTACAGCATACATGCAGGACTGTGCCTCTCTGCTGTCCAGTATGTTGTCAGAAAATATTCACCCAGAAACTGAAATGTAATCGTTCTGATCTCTGCAGCTCATTTCAGCCCTACCATGTTCCATACCAGAGGCAGTAAGCTACACTAAGAAAATGCAGTATTGGTTGGGTTTCCCTCCCTGCAAGGACATTCTGCCTGGGGGGTCTCCAAGCAGCCAAGGCAACATGTAGCACAGAAAGGAACAAGACTGGATAAATCGTTCTGCTGTGTAATCAGGTGTTTAACAGCCATTGTAAATAGGCTATGGTGCACATGTTCACAGTCCTACAAACGTTATTATGCCTGAAAAATGAGTAATCAAAGTTTAGTCATCAAATATTGTTGTTGGAATCAGCTCTTCCACATCATTACTGTAACGGGGTAAAAGAGAACCACAGGGTGGACAAGATATGACAGAGACTAATATCCTTTACATAATACGTTTATTAGCCTCTTCTCCACGGTGTTACATCACAGACAAAATTAGAGATTAATGAATATAACACTGTTTCTGAAATTTTGAGCTAGCTCAGTTAAAATTGTCATTGACTTTATTGATACTTGCAATTCTATACAACCCCTTCCAAGCAGTGGTACATGATAATGAGAACTTCTTATGAGAAGAACAGCAAATTCAAAGTGGTTATGGACAGGCTGTAATTTGGTAGCAAATAACTTCTTTGGTTACTAATTAATCAAATGAGAAATTAATCAAAGTCTCTTTTATCAAATCTGTCCTTCCATGGGTTATACTGGGTTATATGTATCTTCTAATTATTTGCTCTACTGCAATTATGCAATTTTTTTTTTTTTATTTTTTTTTTTTTTTTTTGTGCTAATATTAATTTAACCTGAGAAGACTTAAAAGGAGCTTAATGTTAATCTTTCATTCTCTGCCTTTCAGGAACATTTGTTAATTCTGACTTAATATCAGTCCCTGATTATAAAGCAAGTTAAGTTTTATTCCTATGATCAGCTCCCAAATGTGAAACCTAATAATCTCCCCCCAAAAGCTGTATTTCTTAGAGTCCTGTTAGTAATGATGTTTGTTAGACAAACTGGAAAACCAACATGAAAGAGAAAAGTAAACAGCCAGAGTCCATGTCTTGTTGGCCCAGTGAATATTTATATGTGATTTAATGGGTTCATAATATCCTAGTTTAGTTCTTACAGTGTACAAGAGAATGAAGTACTGAATAGAATTCTATATACTGAATTCAATAACCTACACATACGATTTTTTTTCCATGCTTGTTAGAAGAAATTAATTCAAAAAATCTTTCCTCTCTCTAAAGAAAGGTGGGTGAGACGCCACAGGAGGGAAGGTAGGAGGAAGTCTGTAAAGGAGAGGAAAAATACCAAACTTTAGTCACTAAGAATGGGAGCAGAGGAGATGGGAGGTGAAACAGTTTAAAGTGCATAAGGCTGCCTGTGATAATGAGCTACATGTCCATCAGAGATTGCACTAGAAGAAAGCAAAGTGAGAGGATGGGAATGGAGGTGGATCTTCCTAATGAATGAAGAACTCTATTTGGGGAGGCTTTGTGGGGAAGAGCAGAATGCCATTTTTTATTACTCACTCCTTTCAGTTTGCAGAGCACAGCCTAGCTCAGATATTCTGCTTGCCATGTGTACACTGATGCTAGGGCAATCCAGGGAGTCCAAGAAGCAATATGAAAAAACCTGGAGCAAAAAACTCATTTGTATTCTTAAGTTTTGCCACATAACCATAGACACTCCGCAGTTCATACCTACCATTATAATTTCTGCTTAAAATTGAAACATTTTTCAAAATAGTTCATGATATATTTCAGTACAAGCCTGTTGCAGCTCTCGGTTTGTACTGGTAGGATAGGAACTGCAAATGGAGAGAGAAGTCTGTAGGAACTCTGGATTAAGCTCATGTGTTGCAGAAAAGCACTGGTTGGCAGTTCGTCTCTCTGCCTTGGATCATGCCTCTCATAGCATGTAGTCAGGATGTTCAGGATAGGTTCAGGTTGGGTGTTAAGGAAAGGTTATTCACTAGAAGGAAGACTCTGGAACAGCCTTCCCAAGGCAGTGGACAGCTCAACAACCTACTAGAGTTCAAGAAGTCTGGACAGTGCTCTCAGATGTGTTGTGATGTGTGATCTTGTGTGGAGCCATGAGTTGGACTCAATGATCCTTATGTGCCCCTTTCAACTCAGGAAATTCTATGATTCTATCTTCACCATTGTGATCATTTTACTCTTTTTCACTTACAATATTTTTGTTTTTCTTTTTCAAGTTCCCAGACCAAGCATTTGTATTTTCATCTTCATTTTAGAAAGTATCTTTCTTCAGAAGGTTTATTGTTTTGGTTTGCTTTGTTTTAGAAAAACAAGCAAAGAATAACAGAAATCCTAGAGGGGAGAAACAAACAAACAAACAAAAAAACCCACCTCTCCATTAAGCACAGAGATTAAGCTTAAATTTGGTCTCAAGTACTCTCAGTAATCCGCGATTAAAGTTAAAAATCAAAAATGTGGTAAGAACACAAGAAGACATCTTACAGCAAAAGAGAAAACCTTTTTCCTTAAAATGCATCAAGTTACACAAAACATAAGTAAAACTTACCCATGGGTGGAAGCACAATTCTTCCATTTAAAATATTCATAAATTAATCTATTAATCTATGCCAATACACAAAGGAAATAAATCATGCTCACTGGTATTTCAGTTATATATATATGAAAAAAAGATCTTTTAAAATAATTCCAGTAGGGAATACAGAATGTCTTTGATCACAGCCTTCATGACTATCACTTGGGACACAACATCTCAGTGGTTGTTGACAGAATGCTATAAATTCTGTGCCCCCGTATCTCAGGTCTTAGTGAGGCTCTCTTAGATATTGTCATGTACATACAGTTCAAAGCAGATGTTGTTCAGTGCTATCTGATTTTCTCAGGAGAAATGAACACATCTTTGCCTCCCATTCATACACCCAATTTTGTTGCCACTGTTCTTCAGTGGCAGACAAATTACTGGCTATCAGAAAGTCAATGTAAGTGTCATTTTGTATTCAAAAGGCTACCAAACCAAATAACATGAAGGCACAGTAAGTAATAAATAGTGCTCATTCTTTCTATTCTATCAGTCTACATATATGTAATAAGTAGATTTGCTAGTGAGCAGTGTCCGTGTTGGAAAGTTAAGTTTCCTCTTGGTGATGACAGTTTACTTTTAATCCCCGTTATCAATACCAGCTGTGTTACAAAAGGATACGGCACAGCCCTGCCAAAAAAGATGGAATGGCAAGCTGGGTGGATGGCAAGCTGAATGTGAGCCAACAATGTGACCTCACAGCCAAGAAAGCCAACTGTATCCTGGGCTGTATGGCAAGAAGTGTGGCACAGGCAGTGACCCTGCCCCTCTGCTCTGCACTGGTGAGACCTCACCTGGAGTACTGTGTTCAGATGTGGAGTCCTCAGTACAGGAGAGACACAGACCTGTTGGAGAGAATCCAGAGGAGGGCCAGAAAAATGATCCAAGGGAGTGATGAGGGTATGAAGACAGGATGAGGCATCTGGGCTTTTTCAATTTGGAGGACATCGTTACAACCTTGCAGTACTTAAAAGGAGCTTATAAGAAGGAGGGAGACAGACATTTCACATGGTGTGATGCATACACTGCCAGAGAGCTGTGGGTGCCCCATCTCTGGAGGTCCTCAAGGCCAGGTTGGATGGGCCCTGGTCAGCCTGAGCTGGTGGGGGGCAACCAGCCCATGGCAGGGGGTTGGAACTGGGTGGGCTTTGATGTCCTTTCTAGCCCAAGCCATTCTATGATTCTATGATTTGCAGACCTCAGAACACTACATAGGACAAGCATAAACTCAGTGGTAAGATGAACAGGAAAGGAAGATGCAATCAGAAAGCTCATTATTCAACGTAACACTTGTCTATGCTAGATATAAGTTATTCTTGGGAACTATTCCTAGTCCTGAATTTTTTTGTAAGGGTTGTCAAAAAACTTTATCCAAATTCCTTAATTTAGCTGAGAAAATGATGGATAAATCTACATTTAAGTGCTTTGAGGAGTGATATTACATTTTCCCTTCAGCTCCTGAAGCGGGTATGGCTATTGAGGCATGCTGCTCTTTTACCTGAATGTCTACTATTTACTTTTCATATTGCTCTGTTGGAAACTCTACTGAACAAAGATCTAAACAAGTTAGATAATATACTATGATGGTGTTATGCCTAGAATCTTCTGACAGCCTGTCTTACATAAATAATGACATGTTAATTTACTCACTGCTAGCTGACGCAGCTGAAACTCTTAAAGGTCATGTAAATCAAAACAATAAAAAAAATTTGCAAAGCCAATTAGTGAATGCATTAAGCTAAGAAAAAAGTTCATTTGTGCATATTAGGGATGGGACCAGTTTCAACTTCCAGTTTCTGAACAAACATTAATATCCATTAATAATACATACCACTTACAGAGTTCCTTTCATCTTTAAAGGGTTTTATAAACATTAACTAATTAAATTGTCTGGTAATTTTCATTGCAATTTTATGTGTATGTAAATCTGAGGGTCAGGGAGGGAAGAGCTATTAGCTACTTTGTGACTTCACTATCACAAAAGCAAGAGCAGAAAGCTGTTTTTATTTTATGCAGAAGCTGCTTTTTCTTCCTGGTTAATAAACAGATTTCTTCTTCAAAAAGCATCCATCCAAGCCAGGTGACCAGAACCATTACAATTCCCATTACAATTCCATCAAAATATTTCCAAGTTGTCCAATATTGTTCCAGTGCATAAGAGACAAATTAACTACCTGGAAATATTTTTCTGCCATTTAAGAAACAGTAATCTTTGTCCTGTGGCCTCTCTATCTTGTTGTTGATGTTTGGCTGGTTTTGCTATTGTTTAATGAGAGATGTTTCCTGATTTAATTGAGACATCTTAGCAGTTGGGCAAGGAACATGTATGGCCACGGTTAACAAGAACAGTCTCCCTTTTCTAGTGGGCTACATTAGATCTTAATTCAACAGACAGTTACCCTTGTCTCTTGTGTCAAATCTAACCTTGCAATGCAACTCCAATGGGCTAAAAAGAAAGTCCTGTAAACAGAGTGCTGGTATCCCAGAGGACCCAAATGCATATAAGCATTTATCAGCTAAAATCCTGTTTTTTCCAGTCTTGAGAAAAGAGCTTGTTTTCCCTACATGTTAAATATTTTATATAATTGAGCAGTTTTATATATAGTTAGACTACCAAGTTGTTGAAATGCTTATATAACTTCTAAAAGATCTTTTTTCACTGTCAGATAAAGAATTTTCAGCTAAATCCTACATAATAGTGGTGACACTGTTGGACAGGTTTTAACAAAGATCGCTGCAGTCACTAAAAATATCACAGATATTCTCATGTTCCAACCTTGTGTAAAGTTGTTAATCAAAACTAGTGATACTAAGACGCATCAGTCTAATGACTATAAAATCTCAAGTTTTTTCTGGTTTTGTTTGTTTTTTTTTTTTTTTCACCCTAGGCAATGGTTTCTCATAACAACATCCTTCAGGTAGGAATGATTATCTTAGTGACATTACGTGAGGTGCAAATTCTATGACTTCTGCAAAATATGTTTCCTCTATATGACAGTGGTGAAATATACCTTAACACTGAAATATAAATGCTCTGACATAATTCTAAGGTTCATTCTAGCACATAGTTAATATTTCACATATTTAGTTTCATGCACTTTCAATAACTTCATTAGAATCATTGATATATCTGTGATTTATGGTAACAGAGAAAACATCATATCACAGTTTCACGGAATTGGGACCTGAGCAAATGAAAGTCATAGAATCATAAAATGATTAAGGTAGGTTGGGGAAGACCTCTAAGATCATCTAGTCCAAATATTAACACATCCCCATCATGCCCACTAACCATATCCCTCAGCACCACATCTGCCCTTTTCTTGAACACCTCTAGGCACAGTGACTCAACCACCTCACTGAGCAGCCTGTGCCTCACAGTGTACCTCACCACTCCTTTAGAGAATATTTTTTTCCAAATATCCAACATGAACACATATGAACAGGTACCAAAATACAGTAAAGACACAGTGCTTGTCCCGGGAAGTATCCAGTAACAGATACAGAAGACAAATTTAACAAAAGCAAGTTAGCATGGTTCCTCAAGTGCTACAGAAGACTGAGCAAAACTTTCAGCTGAGTATCTCTCTGGAAAGAAGCTGTCCCACAACATCATTGTCATCCCATAACATGCAGTGTTCAACTATCATCTCTATTAGGAGTGCTTATAAAACCAAAGTTTCATGCAATGCAAAATTTTATGTCACTAGGTGTCTTGGCCATGAGAAATGAACACATCTGATCACAGTAATGGCCAAAAGTTGACTACTGTATTTCATATTTAAAAAGGCATCATTTTGAGAAGTTTTGGGAAATATAAAACTAAAATATTACAAATGGGATAGAGCTACATGTTCAAGCATTGCTGTCAAAGAGTGGGTTACACAAAAGCTGTAGTGAAGGAAAAGGAAACTGGTAACACATGCAGGCAGAATGCCACCTTTGGATAATGAGAGAATTCAATATCCTCCAGCCTCCTGCTCTTTTTTTTTTTTTTTTTGTCAGTATGCTGGCACTGTTTTCAGAGTTTTCCTTCTATATCAACTATACACTCATATCAGCCTGTGAGCGCCATGGTAACGTTTCCTCTGACTGCTTCTGCCTTGCTGCCACCCTCAGAAACATTCTCATTCACCATCCCTGACTATTCAGCCTCCAGATTTCAACACATATTGAATGTGGTTGTCTACTTCCAACGTGCAAAGAAAGACAATCTCATACCCAAATTTCTGTCTCACTTGAGAACAGTTACCTTAACTTCTGGATTAAATGATTCAGCTCTCCATTATTTTCTCTCTTCCAAACATGAACATTTCTCCTTCCCGTGTTTAATATTGTATATGGTTTGTGTTGAGATAGCTCTAGTAGATGCCAGAGGACTTCAGATTCTACACATGAGCTAAGTGAAAGGAGAGTCTGTGCACCAAGTTGTCCTAAAGATTTGTAAAATCATTTATTGGCCATCAAATTACTTCTTGTGGCTGATGAGTCTCTAAAATGTGGACACTCCACAATCATATACACTGTAGGAAGAGATTTTCCCTTTTAGTTTACCTACACAACATACCTCCAGATCAACTCAGTCAGTTGCTCAGATGAGCTATGTCCTATAACCTTTGTGATATGAAATGGAGAATGAAGATTCTCAGCAACACGAATGAAGACAGGGAACACGCTTACTGATGTAAAAAGCAGCCATTCAATCAGTTTTAGTGACATTTCTGCCTTTTACAGAAGCAGGGAATTCAGCCAAGTGAGCCTGCAGCCATCTGAAAGGAACTGCACAACTCCCAGTTGTCTTCCAGGAGGAAGAAGACCTCCACACACCATGTCAGCCACTGATGACTGAGTCAACAAAGCTTTCCAACACTTTTAATATTCAAAATGATACTCTCTGTGCACATAAGTAAGTTATCAAAGTCTCTGATGCTGATTTTCTCACCAGAAATGGAAAGCTTGTCACTTTGAGCATTGACATTCTGACTCCCAAGGGAGCCCTGAGTAGGTTCAGATAAAATGCACATTGCCACCAAATGTTGTGGCAGGAGAAATATTCAAACATTCACTTTTTGTTTGAGTACATTTGGCAGAAAGAATAATTCAAGCAAAATTTCCAACCTCTCTGCTGAGACAGCAAGGATTTTCTTCCTAAACCTGTATGGATTTCAGCTTGAAAGACATTTACATTTCATGTTTAGGACATAATACTGAGATGTTTTCTATTATAATGCGCAGAATTATCTTTCAGTATTTTAGATTCTCCATTTAAAAAGTGAACGCAATTTTAATTTTATTTATGAAAGAAAAATAGGAATTCAAACAGACAAAGTTCTAAAAAAAGCTTTTCTTTCTATAAAAGTAATAATTATATCTTATTCTGCTTTTCCTTTTATTTTGATAGAAAAATATGATTTTTTTTTCATACAAATGCTATCATTTGTACAGCATAAGCTAGAGTTTTTGCTACTTTGGAAAAAATTAAACATATGCATATTAAACATAATCCAGAGAAATGTAACCTTGCCTGGACCTGAGATTTAGTCCATACTGAAATGAGAACATCTCTTTAAGATTTTTTTTCTGTTCTCACCTTATGGTTACTAAGTAACCATAAGTTACTAACTTATATTCTGCATCAGCTTGGTAGAAATAATGACTTAGAAAGGCAACAACTATGAATTAGAGAATCAGAGAATTAGTACTGATTTTACTTTGGTACGCTCGGATGTTTAGAGAATCAGAACTTAGTGGATCACAAATAGTATCAGTAATTTGAAATCATTAATCATTTGTGTGATACGGGTGCAGGGGTCACTTATGCTGTTTTAGGACTATGGAGGATTGTCTAAAACTTGTGAAAAAGAAAAGAACAGACATGAAGGGTATGTCAATATAGGAATCACTCTACAGCTGACAGACCTAAGCTATTTTATATATCCTGTGCTTGCATTATGCACTTAAATGGAATCTTGGCCCACATACACACATGCACACTGTTCAGGTAATAAATGTCCCCTTGGTATGATTTGAAGTTCACCCAAGCACAGCTTGGGCATGATATAGAAGTCAGTATTCCATTTCCAACATAGGCAGTCAGGTCACAGCCATCCTGTCTCAGGATGCATCACACCAGTGATGAATCAGAGCCCTCTCTTTTCTTGGGAGACTTTGGAAACACAGTTTTATATTCATGAAGGAGAACAGCAAGCTTTTACATCACGTCCCTGTGACAGCAATGTCCTGAATCCCTCCTTATTCTTCATCCTCTTATGGGCCCTGGAGAGCCACCTATCCTTACCTATGTACAAAAATTCCTGCCAGCCATCCCTGCCTACATGGCCAGCATTTAGATACTTTGGGGTGTAATTAGTGTCCCACCAGGATCAAGGAAAGTGCTACTCTGCCAGGAAGGCAAAGGAGATTGCAAGATCCATCAAGAAATTGCACAGCATATTACAAACCTGTGCTGCAGACACACAGAAATGAAGAAGAGAAAGCTGTACAGCAACAGCAAAGAGAAAATTCGGGGCAAATGCTGAGACTCACAGGGATGCAGGGCAAACAAACAAAGTCTGGATGCTGAACGGAGACTACGGCATTCTGTGTCTGCCTCTCATATAACAAGTCTGAGTTTTCCTTAAAGCCAGGTGGGAAATTCTGAAGTAAAGCTATGTTCCAGATTCACATTAATCATTAATAATACCTGGGAATAAATGTGTGAAAAATACAATCACTCACAAGTATGAAATTTTCTCTACGGACAAACAGAAACAGCTAAGATTCTCGTCCACCTCAATGTACTAGCATGAGCACATCTGAACTGCCTCAGTGTCTGGTCACTGTGCAGCTGCCAAGCTGTACCAAAAATTCAGCAATGGAAAGTACCTTTGGTACAGTAGATGCAAGTTCCAAAGTTAAGTATTCGAATGACAAATTGTCAAAATCAAATTTCTTGGTTTAGCTCCATTTTGGCACTTCGATCTAAATGTATAATTCATGTTTCATTCTAACTTTTCACAGTATCACCTTTTAAAAGAAGACCTGGAAATTCTGAAAAGGAAAAAAAGATTTCATGTGATAACATACTGAACTTCCCCCCTCCCCAGTTCATCAAAGTCGTTAGAATCCATAGAGCCTTACCTCTGTCCTCTACCAGGCTGGAGAAAGCCATTTTCACTGTGATTAGATGTGAGAGTGATGAGGACACATACTTTTCTACTAGAGTTCATATTTACGCATCAATAAATAACAGAATCAAGTCCCTGCAATGGAGTTTTTCCTGGAGGCCATCACTCTTTCAATTCTTGTCTTTCTCTTTCACAAGTCTGAACATACCATCCCTGGCCAGTTCTTCACGCTGTATTCTTCTCAGGTTTTGCTCGTCCTGCCCTTTCTCAGCCTTCTCAAAGTTTGAATCTATCTCCTGTTGTTTTCCTTTCTTTTTTTTTTCCAGAGATGTCTAGCCCAAGTATAGAGTCACTAAGAGAAGCTTATAGACACTGTCTTTTTTCTTGTGGAAGTCCTTGGGTATGCACTACAATGCATTCGTTTGCAGACAACTGGTGTTTCTATTAAGCCAACATGAAAATAGTGGACCCACTCAAAGCTGAAGATGTTGAATATTAGGAAAAACTTCTCCAGAAGAGTGTATGGGCACTAGAACAGACTGCCCAAGCAGATGGTAGACTCACTGTCCCTGGAGGTGTTCAAGAAACACAGAATTGTGGTACTGAGAGGCATGGTTTAGTGGGCGCTTTGGAGGTAGGTGGATGGTTGGATTTGATGATCTTACAGGTCTTTTCCAACCTTAATGATTCTATGATTCTATGTTTCAGTGACTAGCAGCTCACATTCTGCTTGTCTCTACTTCTTGTTTTTATTTTTACAGCATTCCAGCACTGCCAAAATTTACATTATCTTAAGTTATGAATTCCCAAAGACTAATGACAAAAAAAGAATATCAGCTATAACAATAATCTGAGAGGTTTCTAACCCACACAGTCACCAAAATCTGCTCGGGTACATGATCTCTGGACAACAAAGAGAGCAACCAGCTGCCCACAAAGTGAGGTGGCCTCCCAAAAAAGAACAGGAAACACTAAAATTTGAGAATTAGCAAAAAGAACTAGTGAACAGACAATTCAGTCCATCTTGACTTTCAACAGAGGAAAAATGCCATACAACTACTCTTGTTGAAATGTCAACAAGATTTCATGTGCACTGACATAGTTAACCCTCCCTACTTTTGACTTTGGTTCCGTTGAACTCACTTGCATAATATATACAAGAGCTTCCACAGCCTCTTGTCTTCTACTTCCATGCCTTTGACCTCACTTCTTGTGGGCAAGTTCTGAACGCAAGCATTAAAGCATGACTTAATGACGGAGCAGAGTTATCAATTAACAAAAAACCTCTTGACTTTGAAGTCCTGTGAATCTCTGAAGGACATGTTTTACTTAGTAGTAACTGAACCTGGGGAAGCAATCTTGTTCATTTTATGGACCACAAACAAAATAAAAACTCTTTCAGAAAGCTGCAACCTTGCAGTTCCAGATAAATAAATCATGCTAGCACTATGAACATTCAGAGACTGAAGAAAATATTCTGATTTATTGTGAGAGTTCAGATACAGACTAGACACTAACTTGAAATTCTTTCATCCTCTGAAACCAAACTTGAAGCTATTCTGAGAAGTACTCATGAATAAAAAATAGCAGAGGAAGAGTATAAAACACAGTTAACTAGTTAGCTATACACTACCATTAACCCATCATCACAGTACCTATGTGCCTCCAGCAAAATTCCTTGATATAAATCTCAATTTCTCCAGAGAAGAAAGAAAAGTGGTAATGGAAAATTGTATTAAGAAAAAAATGGCAGCATACTTAGCAAAGTGGTCAAAGTAAATGGCAAAATAGAGTCCTCAGATTCAGCACTGGGGATGCAAACAGCAACATCAGGGCAGTACTGCCAGCACTTCCACCTGAGGAGGTGAAGAAAGGATAACCCAATTTGATAGTACTCAGCTTTCCAATGAGATTCACAGTGACACTCTTAACAGTAACCTGTGATCTGGAAACCAGAATACAACTTTTGAATGTTTCCATGTCGTTCAGGAAAATGTTGTTACCTATTTTTGTAGCATCCTGATTTCAAAAGGGCTTGTTCCATTATATTGCAGTGCTTTCTGCATAATTTTGGGGAAGTAACAAAAAGCAATTATGAGCACAATATACTGGACATTGTAGACTAAAACCGAGGTACATTTTCCCATTTGTCAAATCGTAGAAGTTCTTTAACTTGTCACTCAATTGTCCTATACTATCTTAATTATGTCATTTGCTTCTGTTTTTTTCCTTACCATCAAGTTTATTTCCTTTATTAGAAGACATTCCTCCCAGATTAGAAGCTGTTTATTCCTGCTGGCTGGAATTGTTTCTTTCTTTATCATGGTTTAAGTTCTCTGTCTCCTCTGTTATTCTTCAATCCTGCATCTGTAACACTCTTTCATCTTCCATATCATCCTCCTTCTTGAAAGGTGGCACTACCTGACTCACAGGTTTGAGAAATGGCCTCTGGTTATTTGTGTTACTCTGACCTATTCATCTATTATTCTATGTTGTTCTGATCAATCTGTCTTCAGAACATAGTTGTGAGCTACAATAATTATTTAAGTTCAAATAGATCCATAATTTCATTGTAAGAGCTAAAGAAATCAAATTTTGTCCAGCTATCAAAAAGAAATGTTTCTAATAGCAGTTCAGATTTGAAGAACAGATATTTTCAGTACAGGATGAGAATTTTGTAAGATTACTGGGTGGGGAACATAAGATTTAAAAAATTTGTTTACTGTATGTGCACATTTTCCCAGGAGTATCTGGAATAATTACTTTTTCAAGTAGTAATAAAATAGAGAAGATACTAGTAAATAATTAGAGCTCTTGAATGCAATGTTCTGGCTTTCTAGTCCATAGCACATTATTACTAATTATACTCCTGGCTCAAACTGCAAACTGAAACCAGTTTTATTGTATACAAATACAGATGAAAGAAAGGAATAAAAAAGGTTTGCCTTTAACTCAAGCTTACTATGACGACCTCCTCACTTATGAATGACACTGGAGGGAGCTACTAACAACAGAGAACTCAAAATACCAAACATTTTGCAGAAGTATTCTTCTAGGCACTTATCTTCAGCTCTTGATATGATACCAAGAGCAGAAAAAGAGAACTGATATCAGGGAATGGAACAACACAGTCAAAATTTAGTAGGAGGCATTATGGTGGTTTCATGAACTATGAGTTTTTTGCAGTGCAACTTTTGTAGTCTGCCTGAGTAAGGATACTGGAAAAGAAAATGTTACTGAAATAAAGCATGTCACTCTTATAAAGCACACTGAAATTCTATCCTTCCAAAACACTACTTAAAATCTTCCCTGGCATTTCATTAAAAACAAGATGAAAATTAAAGTTTGTTCATAATGAATTAATCAAAGGATGCTGGCCACTGAATACATTGCTTCATGATTTTAGAAAAAGTTTCCTAACAGTAGAGGGTGAAGTGGGTTGCACAGCTGTGTTTCCAATCCTGCAAGCCCCTGTTGGGTTGCAGGAGCTGCAAAAAGATGGGTGATAAAGCTTTATTAGTATTTTATTCAAGACATCAGCCTTTAATATAAAACGTACCATATAAAAAAAAATCTTCTCATATTAAAGATCAACCTTTCTATGTAATTTTAACTCTGATATCTAAGTACCTATTAAGTGAAGTAAATAGTAGAATATAGGAAAAAATCTCTCTTCTATTTTCCATTACTAATATGTTTGCTAAAGATTCCTCCCATAATGAGTGAAAGAAATCTTTTGATTCCCTCTTCAAATTCAGAGAAAATAAACGAAGAAAAAAAAATCAATGAATTGAAGTGAAGCAGCAATATCTTTGCTTATTCTACCCTTTCCCTCCTGGAAGAGGAAAGAAGAAAGGACATAATAAGTGAAGGGCTGTCATTTCATTGTAATGATGCTTGCTTTGCATTTTGTAAGTTGAATCATGTAAAAATAAAAATACTGCTTCAAAATAATTGCATCATTACAGCACAACATTCAACAAGTGCTGGATAAACATTAATGGTCTTCTCAAAGGTGTTTTAAACAAGAACTGATTGGGATTTTCTTCCTTTCAAATGGAAGAAATTTTTTGTGCCCTTATTTCCTATCTCATGTTTACACTGAATAATTATCTTTAAAAAATGACTAAGTAACTATCAGTAATCAGTTCAGTAAAAGCAAAGAAAACGGAGGTGGGAACTCAAGACGATATGAATTCATAGAACCAGAGGAAGTGAATAATACACTAAATAATATTTCTCATACTTTTTATTCTAAATGACATTTAGGGTCTGAATAACAGTCTGCAGAATGGTAATGGTAAAGCAATTGGAATATTCTGTACAAGTGAATGTTTCCATTTCATTTGTTTCAGCACTGAGAAATAGCAGCAACCCTCTTCTACTATTTCATATCCAGAAAAACAAAGCTAGCCCTTACTAGGGTGTAAAGTAAGCAGGAAATGTTTCCCATGCTAAATAGTGGGAAAAACTTGGAGTATCCGTGCTTGTGTCTCCTTGTGACGAGGTGTGCATTATTATCTTAATTATAATGTCCTAATTCAGACAATTCTGCAGGATGTAATTTGGAAAACGTAGCCAGGTGACTGGCAACACATTCTGTATCATTCATATGCCCCTTTCTCTGCTCCCTTTAATTCACCCCTGCTGTGATTCCTTTCCTACCTACATTGTTCCTTCTATAATTAATTCTCTTAACCAATTATAAAGCAAATGTTCTCAAAGTTAATATAATTCTTTTATTCCAATGCTAATAATTGTTCTATAATATGACTAAAGGTTTTCTTAAATCTCTGATCTGCCTGCTCTGCCCAGGTATTAACCTTTCCTTCCTTCTTTTCTTCCAGAAAAGAAATGGAGTAACTGGTATGAAATGGCCAATTTATAGTGTAAATAAGCAAATAACTTGTACTCTTGGAAAGAAAAGAATTTGGACTTTTGGAAGTAAGGGAGATTATTCTCTTCACAGAGGTGCCTTCCAATCCCTACAATTCTGTGATTCATAGTGGAATCATTCTTTCTCTTCAGCCTTCTTAGACTTGATGAATGCAACATTTTCTTTTTGACAAAGAAAGCAGGAGCCACAGCTAAACATTAAACTCCATAGTTACAGCAACGTCAAAAGTATCATGGCATCAGATGAAGAGAGGCTCTAGAAAACTTGAGAAAAGATGGTTGTTAAGATGATAATTAGGCCTTTACAGTGATGCCATTTGCTGAGTTAACCCGTGGTTTTGTCTAGGTGCAGAAGTGCACCTTTGTGCACAGTGCAAGTGCAATTCTAAAGCTGAGGTCTGGTGGGTTTTTTTACTTTTTTTTCTTTTAAAGGAATCAGTGTAAAATGAAAAAGTCTGGCAAAGTCATAAATCACTAACCATGATTCTCTTTTACTGCAGTATGAATATGACAATCTGACAGAGATAGCATACTATGCCATCACCTCATCGGCTTTCCTTTTGGTCTTATCACGGTGTAAAAATAATAGAGTCCAAATGATCCTTTAGAAAAGCTATATTACAAGCTTTTTTATTGTTATTACTGTAATTCCAATCCTTAATATTGCAAAAAGAGAGTCATGGGGCTTACAGGAAAACAAATAGGCCTATTCATCCCATGTCTTCAGGATACGGCAGCAATGCTGTTTTTGTTCAGCTTGTTTAATCAAAGCTCCATTTAAAGTTTCACAGTTACTGAATTATCTCTGAGTACCACTAGATCATTCTTAGTCTCTAAAATAATCATTAAGTGCAATTCTTCTTCCAAGTTCACCTAAACATATTTGACCTCATTAGTCAGGTGTGATGGTGGTAATCAAGATTCTTGACTGCAGGTCATTTCAAATAATGTGGCGATATATGGATCGAGAAAAAAGTATTTTGCAGGTAAACATGTCGAGGCACATTAGTCTTTCATTTTAGAAAGAACTTGTCAATAATCTTTTTTTTCATTTTGCCTAACTTCCTAGACTTACCACAATTCAATATGCCTTTGCATGTTATTAGAATTAAATCTTTACCTGAGTTCCTGACTGCTGCAGCATCCTCTTCTCTGACTTCCCTATTTTATTCTCAAGGACTGAAAACTGCATCTAAGAAAGTATCACCCTTTTTGCTTATTGCTTTATGCCCCACATTCCCTTGAGTTTCTCCTTTAACTCATCACATTCAAGTTTCTTGCTGTCTCCACCGTTCTTTCCAATGCCAGTTCTGACCAGCCAGTTGGCCAGCAAAGCACGTAAAAACCTTTCCATTTCCTCACATACGATTTTGGTTACAAATTCAGTCACAAGATTTGTGCCGTACTTTTGATTAAGATCTCCCCAAAGGCATATTTCTGCTGAGCTGCCTGCAGGTAATCTCTAGCTAATACTGACATAAACACTTACACAACCTTATTCCAAAAAGCAATTGTCCACACTATTTGTATGCTCTCCATACCTAATTTATTTAAATACATCTTCTATTTAGAACTCCCCAGGAAATGGCACGCCTGGAGTCTTATCAAGAAGGAGCACACATCACAGCAGACATTTTATCCATCATCTTACCCTTTCAGGAACCATTTCTACCCTGGTTTAATAGAATTATGAGGATCTGAACAGGCAAATACACATTGGACAACTTATCCCATCCTTTAGGAGTGACTATGTCATTCTCAGCAGGGTACAACAAAATAGGATGTCCAGTCTCCTGTTAAAAATGTCCGTGGAAGGATCTTTTCTATTGCTAGCTCATGTCTGTGTTTTAGCCCAGGGACTGCCTTTTCTCAGTCGTCCTTTTTCGTTGTTATTTTGTGCATACCTGCAAAGCACAGGTTTTGTTTGTTTGTTTGTTTGTTTTTTAATTGTAAATAATGGAACTGAAATCTATTAATTCATAATTAATGGTTTCTATACTCCTGCAGCCTGAGGATATTTTATGAAGAACCCAGGGTACATAGCTCCTTTTAGAACATGGTCCACAATCTGTACTTTTTCTCATTAGTAATTTTTGGAGTCCCACAAAGTTATATTAGGAATATAGCCTAATTGTTAGCCAGCTGTGCTGGCTTCAATTGAATGTCCATCCAGCTCCAGTCCTGCAGACTCATGTACCATGCCTGCCTGAGGTAGAAGAGATACTTCATCCAGTGAGTGGTGGTCTTAAAATAACACTAAACTTTTATGTTTAGGCACGGGATTCTATCCATAATTTCAGTTGTAAATGAAGAATTTTTAAGTTAATTCTTACCACTTAATTCTTAATACAGCTAACTTATTTATCTATCCTGATTTTATGCCCTCTCTATGCTTTTAGCATCATTTGTCACAAGAAAGTCATTCTCTGATATTTTTATCTAACTTGCTCTTTGGTATCAGGCTTGTAATATGACTACTAGGTCTCTATTTCACAGCCACAGAATCATATCATAGAATCATGAAACAGCTTAAGTTGGAACAAACCTTAATGATCATCTACTTCCAGCTCCCCTGACATGGCCAGGATTGCCCTAGGGCCCCATCCAACCATCCAGTCCTTCTCTATTTTTACATTTCCCTTAGAAACACACATACTGTGGTTTGGTTGCCTACTTTCCTGCTCCCTTGGATTTTATATAAATTCCTGTTTCTCACATTTGGTTGATGTTCTGTCTTTTTAGGGCCACTCTTCCCACACACATATTCGAAAGATATCCCAAATGTAGGCTTTTACAGTTTCATGCAAAATCTCCCTTATGAGTGACTGGAACTAAATGATCTTTGAGGGCTCTTCCAACCCAAGCCATTCTATGAAATGTTTGTAACATTCATTCTGTGAATGATTCTACATTTCCTTCTCTTAGTCTGTAGTAACGTCACTCAGATACAGCAATCCAATCATAAAGTGACCTACAGAAGTCTTCTGTATGAGCATTCTGCCTGCCTGGATTTCTGCAGGGAGCTGGGGATGCTGCAGCAGGTGAGAAGCTCACACACATGCTGTCCCATTCAGTAAAAAGAATTTCAACCTGTTCCCTTTCTGCTGCTGGATTCCTACCTGTATCACATTGGATTTGCAGACTGTTTTAGGGAGGGAGGAGGATATTTTTCTATTGCACTGAAGAGTGGTAAACTCAGCAATCCATTTTGACTTTTCCTTTTGCATAAGATGTCTTCTCTATTTGTCACAGAATCACAGAATTGTAGGGGTTGGAAGGGACCTCCAGAGATCATCGAGTCCAACCCCCCTGCCAAAGCAGGTTCCCTACAGCAGGTTGCACAGGTAGGCATCCAGGCAGGTCTTGAACATCTCCAGAGAAGGAGACTCCACCATCTTGTCCCTTCTTTGTGGATCTTTGAAAAGAACTGAAGGCCCTCTGCATCTTCCCCATCACCTCCCCCCACTCTAGGATGCTGCTCGCTTGAGATTCCCAGCCACGGAAGGCATTATGCTAAGTTCTGTGCTATCAGCAATAGCCATAGTTATTTTTCTTCTTCTTCTTCTTCTTTTTTCCCTTGTGAAACAGAAAAAAATACAATTTGAGACTTTGTTCAGAAAACAGCTCTGTAATAGATGGAAGTGCAGAGGTGCTGAGTTAGCAGGCACTGAGATAATTCAGATCAAGAAGCAATATAATCATATCAGTGCAGAGATCTCCAGAACACAGCAGTGCTGGTGCTGTGCTGCACCCTCTAATGAACTGCTCTGAAAGGTTACACCACACTCAGCTACACAGGTCCAGGAATAAAACCTCCTCTCTGTGCATGATGAGTTTGCACTATGAAGCTCAGAAATCTCTTTTCCTTACTCCATTCTTTAGTGTTTATGATATTAATACACTGTTGTTATACATATGTGTCTGTATATTTATGTATGTATGTAACTTATGTATATGGGTTATGTGAAGTATCTCACATATGATCTTAATAAATGAAACTATGCTCATAAATGTCATTTAAAAAAAAAAGGGAGCTGTTGTGATAAACGTCATCACAACATTGGTAAAAGACATTAAGATCAGCTAAAGAAAGGTAGTATTAGAAATCAAATCAGCTTGGGAAACTGACAGCTGAGCCAACTCTCTGAGATGGGATGGGACAAAATTCAATGACAGAGTCTATGCCATGCCTCTGCCAACACCATTTTAGAAGTTAGGGGCTCTCTTTCCACAGAGTGGCTAATATATACCCCAAAATCCAGGTTTGTGTCTATACTTAACGAAAACTCAAGCAAACAAATAGTACAGCTCTTTCAAATGAATTTTTGGGCTGGCAGCATTTCCTGCCCTAGCTGCAGAATATAGCCAATATACATTACCTTGTACCTGAATGCAGACACTGCAGATGTAATTTGACTATTGTGACTACCCTAGAGAAATAAAAAGTATTTTCCATGTTATAATGAACAGCTTCAGCAATCAGTTGATTATTTTTTGAAGTAACTTTTCTCCAGCTGAACTGTATTAGGCTATCCAGAAGTGGGACATTTTCTCCAGGAGGGTTTTTGTTAAAGAAAAGATACATTTGGCAGACTAGGAAACTCTTCTAGAAATGCCAGTTACTGAAAAAAAATCACAGGAGGAGAAGGCCAAAGATTTGATCTGCTCTGGTTGTAGCACACTGCTATCTATTGATGTTGGGTGATTATTGAAAATCACTTTTCAGCACTAAAGAGCAAAAACTGTGGATGGAAACCAGATAGCCTGATATTTCTGAAATGTATGTGAAGCTCTGAGAAAGGACAAAGCAGAAACAAATGTTAGAAAGTAGTATAAAGCATTGGTTTTTTTTTTAATAGCGTTGATGCGTGGGTCAGCTAGGCATATTCAGGGGAGATTTTGCCTGTAAAAAGCATGCATGTTCTCTCTGATCCCAGAAGCATCTCCCCAGTATATTTTTTTTCTAGGTAACAGGCCAGTCTGTCCACTCAAAATAAGGGTTTGGATTAAGCAACAGCAAGGCAAGGGCTGGAGCAGTTGGGAATGATGGAAAGATCATCCAGTGCGTACTGCCACCCAGCAGCAGATCCTTTCAGGCACAGCTCAAGCTGTGTCCTCTAGGATTAGCAGATCTCACTGCATTAGTGCCGCCTACAAAGCCCCTTGAACACTGTCAGTAGCTTCTGGCAGCAGATCAAGGGGAGGATGCTACCTCCCCCCGATTACAGACAACCTACTTTGCAGACACTGCCGACACTTCCAAATGCTGGCATGTGTTTCCCCTGCCGTTCTCCTTCTTGTTTCTTCACGGGAGAGCTGGGCTGACTGTGAAATGGTTTATTTTTGGCTGAGGAAGTGTGATTCTCTGTATTCACTGTTCCTGAGTGGAAGCAATATGATGACATCCCTAACCTAGTATTTCATCAATGGTTGGGGGGAAGGTAGATCGACAAGAAGAAATAAAGGAGGGGCACACTCTGGCCTTTAACCTTGTCTGTAGTTACTATTATCAGTACTGCCAGTACAAGATATAATGGGAATTCCCACTGAGGTTGTGAGCAGTTCAAGGTCATCTGCTTTGTGAAATATGGGGAAAAATACACCTCACTGCTTGGTGTCAGCAGCTAGGCTCACGAGACAAAATCCGAGTGGCTGCACCATGGCAGCTCACAAGCAGCTGAGAGGTCTCTAGACCCATCACACTGGACATGATGGCAAAGGGCAATGCAGCCCCCGAGAGCAGGAGGAAGCATCCACAACTGGCATCCTCTGGAAATAACTGCATGCCCAATCCAGTACCGTTGGGCAATACAGAAATAGGACCCATCTAGGTCAAACAACCCTACACCTTTCTCCTTTCCTTCCTACTTTTCTTCCTTCTCTTCTCCCTCTAGACATTGCATTGTGTGTCTTGTGAGTTGTCCTGAAAATATATGGCAACCATGCTGATCAGTATTCATTGATGTGGTCATAGAGCATATCTCAGTAGAAGGCAGATCAAAATGAATTTAAAAATCAGAAGCATGATGTTTCTCTTGAGTAGCTGATACATTTTCTGATGAAATTGGCCTTTCCTTCCCTCTGATGAATTATATGCAACATTAAAAAAACAGTGATTTCTAGGGTTTTACAGAATGAATACTTGAAAAATTCAACCACAGAAGTACTTGCAAAAAATGATTGTAGTACTGAAGAAAGACTAGAACATAAAATTCCTTGGTGTCAATAATGAAGTTAAGCTGAAAAAAAAAATTATACAATAAAAGATACAATCAGAAATATTCTGAATTATACTCCAAATCTATTAGTTGAACTGGAAAGCAAAGTAGGAGGTGAGCTGCCCAGAGAGTTTGTGGATGTCCCATCTCTGCAGGCATTCAAGGCCAGGCTGGATGTGGCTCTGGGCAGCCTGGTCTGGTGATTGGTGACCCTGCACATAGCAGGGGGGTTGAAACAAGATCATTGTGGTCCTTTTCAACCCAGGCCATTCTATGATTCTATCAATTCTATATATCTATGACTCCATTAGGCTTTGTGAGTTTTTATTAATATAAAGATCCATATTTTGAAAGTATAGGAAAGTACAGTACCATCAGCTATGTGGCACTGGAAAAAAAATAGGACTGTAGGAGCCAGCTCACTTTGTTCTTGGGTCAAAATGTAGCTATTCCCCAAACATGTTTTTATGGCATTCAATGTTCTGAAAACAGGCAGGAGGATCTGGATGCTCTTTTAGGGGCCCAACTTCAAAGAGAAAGTGATTTTATCTTTGCTACAAAATGTGGAAAATTTAAGGATGCCAGAAAGATAAAGAATGCCATAGGCATTGTGGCAATTTAGGCTAAACCTAATTAGAGTTAATGGTAAAGTGTAAAGTGGTTAACATATTCTCTCTCCAGGAACTACACAGTCATCTCATGGATATGGAGAACATGCATAGTCATAATTTGTTTTCCAAAAAGATTTCATCTCTTTTAGAGATGGCAGCATGAAACCTGCTGATGCTATTATCAGCTAACTAACAGAATTTTTAAAATCATTGATAAAAGGAAGCTAATACTGGGAAGTGATGGAGATTGTTCTGAAGGCTGGAGGTCACATAAAGAAGAGCATCTTCTTGATCTGCAAGCATGAAGGTGGATTCAAAAGAAATGCCAGAAAAAGCCTGAAGAGCCAGAGACTTTAGAGGAAGAAAATGAAAATCTTAAACACAATGCAGTGAGTTATTGCACTATTATGAAACTAAAGCAACGTATAGGTACAACAGAATAAAATATTTAGGAAACTAACGGGTATAAATGAAACAAGATGTCCTAATCCTTCTTGTGAATAATCTAAATAACTAAGAATTACAAATATTAAGAATGGATCTGACTGATTTTCAAGGACACAGATCAAAGGAGGTATTGTGGCATCTCCAGATGAAAAACTGCATGAGCAAAAGCGCCTGAGCAAAATGTTCCTCTTATTACCTTAA
The DNA here is from genome assembly GCF_019232065.1 of Centrocercus urophasianus. Taxonomy (NCBI): domain Eukaryota; kingdom Metazoa; phylum Chordata; class Aves; order Galliformes; family Phasianidae; genus Centrocercus; species Centrocercus urophasianus. The sequence continues at coordinate 628,409 of NW_024884141.1, read as the reverse complement.
CTCTGATATAACATTGTCCTAATCTATCTGCAGAAAATGAATGATTTCAACAGTTAACTTAGTAGGATGCACTCATTTAAAATGTTGCTAAATGATACTACAGATTAAAGTACTTAAGAAAGAAGGGAATGTGTATGGTATGCCTTTACTGCTGGGTTATTTCTAGCTCTAGAGGAAAAGACTTCCATCAAGAAGCTCCCAATCATGTGGGAGAACAGTAATAACCATATCAGAACCTCTTTACTCATACACTGTTACCTGTCTTTACAAAAGAAAATTTTGAAAGTTCCAAAAGAAGACTTAGAGGTAAAGATAGTCCCAAAGAGAGATCTGTATCGAGTCCATCTGCACCAAGAACTCAATTTGCTCCCTGTTAAATTTGGTTCTTGGTGCCTGAAGGGACCACAGCACACCCACAGTGCTGCACTCACCACATCATGATGAGCCCATTAGATATCTTCAGAATGTTATTGCTAAGAACTGCTAATTTGTTTAAGAGATTCAGGTCAGAAAATGTCAGCAGCAGGTGGAGAAAGAGCAGAGTTTTATGAAAATATTTAGTTCTCCAAAAAACATCCGGCAGAAACAAGGAATTAGAAGGAAGGTTCACACAGACAAATGACTAAAGGAGGGAAACAATAAATATCTGTTCCCATATTTATTTTATTTGTGATTTTTCCATTACACAGCAAATGCCCAGGCTTATAGATTAATGTTGTGCAATCAATTAAATGAACAAATGTGTTCCTAGGTGCTCTAGGATTCACGCTGCAAGCTGCTTTGTACCTTCAGAGCTGCCTCAAGCCTGGAGTTGCTGAGGCTCTCATGCTGAAGAGAGAATTTTGAACAACATCAGATTGTTGGTACTGCCTCCAGGGAGCACGTATTTCCAGAGCAAGAAGTAGACCCTCATTATCACTCATTTTATTTTCAACTCTCATCTTGTTTAAGGAACTAGGCAGATTTGGAAAAAAAAAAAAAAAAAAACAACCCTTACTCATTTCCAAAGTACTACATAAAAAACAAGACGAATGAATAATGGAACTTCTCACCCAGCTCTTTAAGACTATGATGGATAACACATATCTATTTAGCAGATGTGGGCTGTCAAAGAAACAGACACAAGGGAAAACATAATAAAAAGATAGATCACCTTTGAAATACACCTGCTAGGTTTGTCTGCAGATAAAGAAGGAAAATAAGGCGTATTTCTCCTCTGTTTGTAGAAGGGATGAGAAGTCAAACTGTCATCCATAAAACTTTTCAGGTGGTTCTGCCATGCTGAGACAGAAATGGGCTGCAGCAGTCATGTTCACTCTAACATTGTGAGTGTGGAACAAGTTCCTCCGCTTCTGGTGTAGATCTCTTGGGTCAGAGGTGCAGCTCTCACAGACTTCAGTGGAGATTGCTTATCTTTTTGCATTTCTCCCACAAACAGATCTTCTTCCAAATGCTCCCACATGTAGGATAAAATTTTCAGGAGTGGTCAACAGCTCTCACTGTGCACTACACAGCTAGGTAGAAAGCTACACTAGAGAAATTGAAGCTGTTTTCACAGGTTCCAGCCGTGGGACCAGAGCTCTTCTGAACATCTGACCCTGCATATATGGTGGTCACTCTGAGCACAATTTCATGTATTTATTTCTGCGGAAACTACAGCAGATACAAGGAGAACAACCCTATTTAGTAGAGCAAATTCTCAGCTACAACACATTTTTTTCTACGTAGTCACCACTATTAGCTGTGCATTTTCACCAGTGATGAGCAAGAGTCTGCATGCCACGCTCATCCAAATTTGCACCAACAGAGGTGACCCATGGTTTTACATCTGCTATGATGGCATTGTTGCTAGGAAAATGCTGCCCATATGAAAATGCTCACTGTGTTGACATCCATTGTTTGTTCTCCGTAAACGTTCAGCAAGAGACAATGAATGTCAATGGCTGCAACATTTTCAGTGCAGAGGAATTTGATCACACACCTTTGTTTCATACATACTTCAATGTCAAACAGCATTTTGTCACATTGCCCTTTTACAGCCACCTGTCACATGGCAACAAAGTGAAATAGAATATTGGTGTGAAGGTTCAGCCTCTACTGCCATACCACCAACATCCACCTCTGATACTGTCGGGCAACATCATAAAATAGGAGGCATTACTTTCAGAGCTGCCCTCATTTCCACATGTAAAACAAATTACACATCCCAAGAAGCCACTGTAAAGTCTGTGTCAGCTCAATCCTATTAAAGTACTATTAATTATTGGGATGGCTCATTGCGTAGAAATGCATTTCATCAAACATGAGACTGATTTATTATTCCTTTAACCCAAATCATACTTCACAATGGGACTTCTAGCAGTAACTTCGGTGTGCTCAGAATGCAACCCAATGTCTCTAAGCCAAGATGTATAAAATCTTAAGGCATCCTGGGCTGTTTAGAATAACAGTCTGTCAATGAAGAATGCAGCATTTTGTTTTGTAGGTAAATTAATGCAGCTAGGAAATGTGTTGTTTGGCTTTTTTCTTTCACTTCAGTTGAAGATTTTTTGAGATACAGTATGCCATCTCCTCACTGCAGCAAGATGCTATTTTGATAGAATTAATTTTAAATAAGCTCCCAGCCTTTCATAGCTGAATGCACTAATTACTTCCACACAACAGAAACAGAAGATGATGCTTCTGATTTGCAGGGTTGTAGCAATGTTGGAGCCAGGGAAGCACACAAAGCAGACTTAAGACACAATGCATAATTTGTTCCTGTTCTTTTACACATGGAGGTACAAAAACACAACCAGGCTAAGTGCTGAAATGCTAGATAAGGATATAAACTTTCAGGAAACAAGCACACATAACTACAGACCTTTTGTTCTAACATTAGAGCACAGAATAAATACACTGCTGCTTCATGTTGTTACCCACAAGTGTCCTTTATAGCTAGCAATGGGCCAACACAGCAAGAACTGAGAGATATATTTGAGTCATCTACTTTATAGGTAACAACAAAAAGAATCAAGACGATACTTCAAGTTTGTTTAAAAGAAGATCCATTCAGCATATTTTTTTAAAGGAAAATCTATTTTTTGAATAAATCATTTGTTCATTATATAAGATACCTGGTAAAGAAGCTTTAGATAATGTAAATCACTGTGATTCAGCATAAGTTTTTTAAGAACTAAGATTTAAATCAATTTCCATTCTGTGCAATTCATAGGATGGAAAATACGGAAAAATCATTTCAAAATATTTTAAAAGATTCTTCTGTACAAAACTGGATCCTTCCTTGCAATTCAGCTCAGACTTGCAAAGCTTTGTTTCCCCCTTCATCTCAGTGGAAAGGACAGTTGAGGAGGAGGGCTGTAGACCAGTCAGAGAGCTCTGAAATAACAGTGCTAAGATTCAAGCACTGCTGCACTCTATATGTTCGCTGTGTTGGATCATTGGTTGGCAGATGCTCTGCAAGCCTTTACTAAGTCCTTATGTCAGAGTCAACATTTTGACTATTAAGAATCAATTCTTAAGTTCCTTCCTGTGTTCGTGTAAAAAGGTGGTTTCATAGATGACTCTGCTTAGCATACATACCAACAAGTTAGGAGGAGTACTAAATTGGCTAGTTTGATCTAGTTTGACCTATTAGTATCTGAAGGGGGCTATATGGAAGGGGAGAGACTCTTTAGATGGAACTGTTGTGATAGGATTAAGGGTAATTGTTTTAAACTAAAGAGGGGAAATTTAGATTGGAGATAAGGAAGACGTTTTCTACAGTAAGGGTGGTGAGGCACTGGAACAGACTGCCCAGAGAGGTGGTGGATGCCTCATCCCTGGAGACACTCAAAGTCAGGTTGGATGGGGCTCTGAGAACCTGATAGAGCTGTAAATGTTGGACTCTTCCAGCTCTAATGATTTTATGATCTCCAGTCTGAATTTTTATTAATGTGCTACCCTTTAATCCAGTAATGTCCTTCTCTGCTAACTTTGTGTTTTTTGCTTTCTTGTGAAACCTTTCTCTGGGAGAGATTTCATCTAGATTTAGCTGTCTACAAGTTGCACCTCCAATTTGAGTCCTAGGCTTTCTCTATAATCAGGAGAAAGATAGGCTTCCTTGGTAGTAATTGGTGTGAGGCAGGTTTAATCATCCTTCGGAAGCAGTTTCTCCTCTGCATCACCTTTTAGGGAATTGTTATGCCTCTCTTGGACTACATATACTCAAGATTGAAAGCAAAAGTCAGGTAAACTGAAACTGGGTCTTTTGCTCCATAATCAGGAATAAACTAACTGCAATTACTTAGCCTGCAGAAAGAGAACTATTAGGAGAAAGATTTATTGCAATAGTTAGGCATCAAGCAGCTTCGCAGCTGGGTGAGAGAGAAGACAAAATGCCATCAGGTGGTACTGGGAGAGAAGGTACAGCCAGTTCTGTAGTTGTATGAATTTTGCAGAAAGGGAAACTGGAACATATTTTTTCTCCCAAAGAGGAAAAACTATAGAGGAGGAAGCCTGTCAGAATCACCAGTGAGTACATGCTCCATAGGAGCACTGGAGACCAGCATATACAGCCTGTTCTTCTTGACTCAGCGAAAATACAGAGAGCTAGTGGTATATTAACCTTAATGGTATATTACACCTTAATAGCATATGGTTTTCTCTTTGGCTCGGAAAATTCATCTTGGACTTGCAGTTGCCTGGTAATGGAAGTTCAGGTTGAATGTTAGGAAAACATGCTTCTCAGAGTGGTCAGTCATTGGCACAGGTTGCCCAGGAAGGTAGTGGAGTCACCACCCCTTGGAGGTGTTACAGAAACTCGAAGATGTGGCACTGAGGCACACTGTTAGCAGGCACGGTGGGGGATGGCTTGATAGTTAGACTAGGTGATCTTAGTGTTCTTTTCCAATATTACTTATTCTATGGTTCTATGATTCTAAGTTCTTAAGAGGAAACTCCTATACCCTCTCTAAAATCTGTAAGTCCAAACCACAGCCATACAATATCGTCCAGCTGAACTGTTTAGTACCAAAAATCTTAACTGGACAACTGAACTGTGGGATGTGTTCTTCACATCTTTCAATTGGGAGAAAAAGAAGGTCTGAATGATTATGTTCAGATTCCCTGCAGGCATTCCAGCTCCCTGCTTACTCTGAGCTAAATGTTTTTAACACCATCTTATGTTAAATAAATAAAAGCTTTCGCACTCTCGCGGATCTCTTTCCTTATTTAGGTTTTGGATTATAACCAAATAACTGTATGAAGGCATCCTATCAAAGGTAAGCCAAAGAACTATTTAACATGGACTAGTGCAAAGCCTAAGTCTGCTGCTGCCTCACATCTGAAAATTGCCCAGCAGTGCACATACACATATGACTGGTGGGGAGATTATCACATAAACCATCCCAAAACTGTGGATGATGGAAACGCCTTTAATTCTCTGAACGATATGCACACTGATTTATATACAGTCATTTCTAGTTGGTGTATTGCAGTACGTAACTATAAAAATAAGTGGGAGAAAAAGAATCAGCAGCTGCTAGGAAAGTAACTTCACAAATAAACAGTTAAAAGTAAAATGTTGCCTTCATTTTTCTTCTGTTAACCAGCATCTACAAACACAGAGCCATTAAGCATTCGGAGATTTAAAGAAACAAAAATGTTTTACGCAAATGCCTTGAATGCTTTTATGCTTTCAAAGAAAAACTGAACAAACAGAATGACTTTGAAAGGGTAAAAGTATTGTTTAAATTTTGTTTGATCACTGGAGCAATATCAAAGCCTTTCTTATTATATAAAACTAGATAATTCTATTACAAATGACAAAACAAGGTGTCTGGATGATCATTTCTTATTATTTGTAGAAATGTATCCTTTGAAAAAAAAAAAAGGGAAACCACAAAATTTCAAGGTTGCATAGAGTTGACATGGAACTATTGGAGTTTAAAAGGAATGGGAATACAATACTGGATGCTGATAAACTGAAGTGAGCAGTACAACCCTTCCATGGAATATATACACTAACCTTACATGGCCTGCAGTCTAACCTACTGACCCTGCCAACTCCAGATTCAATTCCTTGTTTCTAATCTTTCTGGAAACTACAGGAGTACTTTTAAGTTGCTGTTAATATTACCACAGCCAACACTGTCCTTAGGAATAAGGAGGTAAAAATTAAGGTCTTCTTTGAACTGGTGTTGCTTTCTCCACTTCTCCTTTCCGTCACAGGTAGAAATGAAAATCATATCATTAATTCTAAAGACAGGTAACTTGGACTTCTGAGTTACTCCCCAATTTGCAGCATACTTCAGTACTGTGTTCAGTTTTGAGCCCTTCTCTACAAGGAAGACATTGAGCTGCTGAGCATGTCCAGAGAAGGGCAACAGAGCTGGCGAGGGGTCTGGTCTTATGGGGAGTGGGAGGGCAAGAGGCAGTGGCTTTAAGTTGTGCTAGAGGAGGTTCAGGCTGGATATTTGGAAAAATTGCTTCTCAAAAAGAGTGGTAATACACTGGCATAGGCTGCCCAGGGACATGATGGAGACATTGCCCCTGAAGGTGTTCAAGCACCATAGAGATGTGGCACTGAGTGACATGTCTTAGTATGCATGGTGGGGATGAGTTGAAGGTTGGAAGATGAGCTTAGTGTTCTTTTCCAACCTCAATGATTCTGTGATTCTACAATAAAATTTGCAAAGGTCTTAGATAAGAACCCAGGTAAGAATTGCGTGCAGTAAAAAAGGAAGTACACATTCTGTATGAAAGCCTTCAGCAAAAACCAAAACATCTGTGGTCTGAAAACCCATAAATAACTAAAATTCTCATGCCATAAAGTTTGAATTGGGTCAAAGTATGCTGAATTGCATTCCCTTCTGGAACTGACCCCTTCAAAGTACTCAATATTCACAAAGGACAGGTGAGAATGTTATCACCGAAGTGTAGGCAGTCCTACAACATCCATACAGAAGCCACAACCAAATGAGACCTTGAAACCAGGCTCTTTGCTCCCATTTATATTGCCAGAGACCTTGTCAACTTAAATTGTGAGAATCAACACTAACTCTTAAAGACATAGCCGCCAGAAAAAAACATTTTAGCATGAGAGGGATTAAGCACAGATAGCAATTAACATCCTAAGAATTAAAGGCAACTATAAAAAATATATAAGTGGTAATAAATAAACTCATTAGTACTTGTTTCCTTTCTGTTATAAAGATTAATCAAGGGTCATAATGCTGGAGGTGTCTGGATGCCTGGGATTACAACTCTGCTACGCTGTTAACTTGCTGCTACATTTATTTTCCTTTTAATACAGACTACCACGTGATCCCTAAGGAAGAGAGAGCAATGTCTGATGATTTTCCTTAATGTCAGAGTGATGTTCAAGAGCAAATCTCATCAAGATCTATACATGAAAAGAAATTCAGCATTACAGTGAAACCCCAAGTTCTGAACTATTTTTGTGCTTTTAAAAAAATACACAGCACACTATCTTGCCTTTCATGTTTCTAATACTTAATGCAATCTGCACTTAATTACACTGAGCTGTATTATCTGTACTAGAAGTGGAAATGTACCTAGTTCAGTTTTAAACTTGTACCTGCACAACCTGCAACATGAAAAATACCTGAGTTGTTTCTGAAGAAGTTAGCTCAATCCTGATCACATACAGGTGGCTCAGTCTCGGTGCCAAATTAAAATATATATATATTAATAATGAAAAGCAATAGCTTCAGAGGCAACCTGCCAACCTGCTCATGTTTGTTCAGCTCTGACCTGCACCTTTGCACCATCTGGACTGTCTGCCCAGGTCAGTGCTGGCTCGGAGCTCAGTGCAGAACAATCAGCAAGGTCACAGACCTTCCTCCATTACCTCCTCCTGGCCAGCTTTTATAGCTTTTGTCAGTGTTTTGCACGATCTATGATTTTGCTTTTTTCAAATGATCCTAACCTCCCACTTGGGCAGGAGGTGCTGCTTTCTACCATTAATCTTAAATTAGATATTAAGTAGGATACATTCTCCCTATGAAACTCAAGATGTGCTGACCACTGCATGGTGTTCCCACTGTGGTAGCACCTGGACTCCACCAGAAAGCAAAGAAAACAGCAGAGCAGTTCTTGGCTTAGGGAGCCAATGCTGTGGTATCAGAAAAATGATATGGAATTTACTCCCAGCTGAGGGCTAAATAGCATTTCAAATCTTTTTCAGAAACCACATGTAAAGCTTCTGGGCATGATGGTGTCCTAATACAGCCAAAGACTGACTCACTCACCAGCAATTTGAACAAGTGTATGGCAGCATATGCATGAGCATACATACATGCCCTAACATCCGTATTAGCATCCTTTCTCTGCCATCTGGTGATAGAGTGAATGGGATTTCTCTCCCTCCCTCTCCATCTGAATGACAGTGAGGCATGGTAGAAGGAAATACAGAAAAAAAGAAAGTTTCTTTCATTCATACTGGAAAAGTATAGAAGAAGTTGAAACAATAAACACCTGTTCCTGAGGAACAGAGAGATCTTCTGCAGTCCTGAGCTGTATGGTGGTGGTTCCTTTATCCCATTAAGGGTATCTCATGCAGAGAAAGGCGTGACAATATTATAAAGGTAAGGAAACATTCTTGAAGTTGTTGAACCCCTTGGTGCTGGAGTCTATGAATATTAAATGTCAACAGGCATTCAAAAAACTGCCTGGCTAAGTCTATAAAGACATTAAAACTTAAAAATTACCTTAGTCAGTTAGTTCCTCTAGCTCAATATTTTATCTGCAAGAGCAGCCAAATGAGAGTTCACTTCAGGACATAGAGCCAAGTTCTGTAGATTGTTCCTATCACATCCTCCCAGAAATGATTGAGAGTTGTAAAATAGAAAGATTTGAGAAATCCTGGAATTAAAGACTTTTGGAAGTTGGGAGATGTCCTGAAGATGTACTTTTTGTGCACTTATTATCTTCCTGAAACCACTGGGTGTACTGATAGACTAACTTGACAGAGCCTGGCCAGATAGCTGTACCCACAATGCCTGAAAAAAGATGTGAATTGAAAATTTGTATTTATATCTTTCAAAGTATCTGAGAACTCATATTCATTTGCTATATTTAGAGGACTTGGACCAGTCTTCTTTGCCCCTGAGAACCCTTCTCAACAAGGAAAATCCCTTTCTACTTCCCTGATTGATAATAAATGGCAAGAAAGGCAAAGGTGGAGTCAAGCTAGCAGAAATGGAGGAGTAAAAATGCCATATTTTAGGAGATGAAAGATGACTTCTTGGGCTGCAGACAGGTAAACTAAAGTCCTGATCTATGCGCAGTGTGTTTTCCCTATCAGACATCCAGATAGTGAACAATCAAAAAGAAAGAGAAGCAAGAGAAAAGAATAAAGACAGAAACATGTAACCAACATCAAAGCTCAGACATAAGGCTATTCTTTCAATCTATTTCTCTCTCTGCCATTTTCTCCAGCAGCAGCAGAAAAAGAGAATCAGGCTTTCACTGGATTTTCTGTACTTCCATTCCTACGAGTAGGTGCCTAGTGCCATTTCAGTTGCTCTAGGGTAATATGGCAGACTTGCTACACAATAGGGAAGAGTTGCCTCAATAGTTTTGAGTAGATCATGAGCTTCCTAGAGCATCTCAGACAATACTGTGCCATCACATACATGCAATTGAATTAAGCCTTAGGTGTTCTCTTCAGAGGAAAACAGCATCAGCCATACTGACAAGTTCTCCATGAAAAAGAGTTTAGAACCTACAGCAGATGAATAATTTTAATTATCCACATGTGTGTAGACTCCATACATGAACACAGGCATTCATTTGGAACTGAAACTCACCCTGATGTATTTTAATTGCTGCAGGTCAATAACAAATTTCATCAGAAGAGAGATGCATGGAGAATAGAGGATAATATTTCCCAGAGTGAATTTCCTTGTCCAAGTACACTAACTTTTCATAACATAAAGTTGATCAATTTTATCTGACACTGCCTGCCTATGCAAGTGAACTTACAGTTTAATGTGCTGCTCTCAGCCATCGATTCCTGGTCTCTGGAATAAGTGAAAGAAGTGTATACAGATTAGCAACACAGATATTTCCATACTGCTTCAGCTGTGTTGCTGCAGCTAGAAACTTCTTTTTCTGCCTCTCAGAAAATAGACTTGAAAGTATTTGCTTCGTTTTAATATACAGTCTATACAAACAAGTTCAGGAGATTTACTCTGAAATGAAACTGCAGGAGTATTTGTTGCATATCAGCAAAGTAAATAATACTGAACCTAAATGTCTTTTGGAGGTAGGAGAATTGGGAGTTATTATAATACATTTTTTAAAAGTGCAAATGTTTACAATTCAAATATTATGCAAATGCAAATTTCATACAGTGTAATTATATTGAATATTTTCAGTTTACCATCTTGATGAAATTGTAAAGAAACTGATTTAAATATCAGTTTCTTTATAGAGAATGACTATATTTTGATCCCAAAATTTATCCCTCGGAACTAATGGAGTAAGGAGTGAATGAACAGGATAAATTTAACTCTTTACTGTAAGTAAACAAAATTGTCTGTTTATCAGCACACTAAAATGTTTTTCTCAGGGTGTCTTAGCCAAGGACATTATATTGCTAGTCCTGGAAGGCTTTACTTCAGAGTACAAATGCCATATCACCAAAGCCAAATGCCCCTGTTGAACAGGATGGTGAGGTAAGCTGTAATTAAGTTTAGGTATAGGCCAAAAAAGAAAAGAATGTACTGTGGAGATTGGCATACACAAATGTGTGTGATGGATTAGACCAACTTTTGATTTAAATGTATACCTTGTGGACAGAGAGCCAACAATGATTGTAGGTAGTGTGTCAACTTGCCTAGAAAATATGAGGGTCTGCTGGTAGGAAATAGAGTTCTACGGCCTCAACTCAGGAAGGATTCAATCTCCCCAGTAAATGTATTGTATAACTATGAACCTAGATAAGACATTGACTCCTAGCCTTGAATCTTCCTGCATCCAGGTGGAATAAAAGGGTATCACCAGTTTGAAGCTATGGGGCAAGAAGTTAGCTAACTCAGGAGATTGTATGCAATCTTTAGATAACTCATTTTTATTAATATATGGATTAAAAGATTGTTCTTTATGAACATTGCTTACTAATCACGAACATACATGATAAATTGTATTTGGAGTCTCAAGGCTAAGCACAGATAACATCTTCCCTAATAGAACATCTAATTTTTTCATGTGGCTGCTCAAAGCTTATGGAATAGGCACTTCATAAGGATCTGAATTATTATTACAGATCTGAGCACTCCATTTATATGTCCAGCTGGAAAATTGCTCTTCCAGCATGCTTCTACTAGTTAAAACAGGATTTATTCCTAAGCAAACCGTAGTATAACAGCTCCTTCTATAAGCACTGGACACAATTCACCATTCTTTAGACATGTAACTGGGGTATAGTAATTAGAAGACAGCCCTGCTTTCTGGTAACTGATGGAAGGAGACAGGGACTTCCACAGGTTCTGGCTCCCTCCCTTTTTCATATCAAATGGGAATGTGCTCTTAACCTGGCTACTTTGGTTGAGTGACTAAAGTCAATCAAGAGAAAACTAGATCTACATGGTATGAGAATAAGATACATTTCAATAAATATTTTTGCTTCAAGAAGGCCTTTTAATCTTAATGAAAATCAAGTTAGTCTCAATTTGTCATCAGATATGTTTGATATTCAACTTCAGTATTCTGTAGTAAAAGTGCCTCAGGCATATACCTGTCTACATAGCTCTGGCCAAGTGCCATAGAGATTCTTGCATTACCCAGACAGGCAGAATTTTCTACCACATACTACCTACTACTTTCTATTTTTATACATACTCTAGTTATAGAAATAACAATGAGTCATACAGGGAAAAAAAAAAAAAAAAGAAGAAAAAAAAAGGAAGATAGAATAGAAAAGCATGTTATCAGAGTGATGGGATACCACTTAACATGTTGTTTTCATGTTTTTAATATAGTGTGGCTTAAAAAATATTTTGCACAGTGAATGAGGCGTTTGGAGCTCAGAACTGCTGCTTTACTGAGAGCAATGTAGTTTATCTGAGGTTCACAAAGTGTATGTAATGTGACTATGAGAAGACTTATTTACTTGTTTTTAATTTGCAATTGTTTTTGTTACATCTCACATAATGTATAGAAATGAAAGGCAGTGAGTTTGTCTAAGAATGCTTGTCTCCACTTGAAAAGTAAACTACTGTACTTTAGGGAAGCAAGTTTGGTGTCCTTTACTATCTAAAACAGAAATACAAACATCAAGGAAAAAATATTTTTATTGCCATTTTCTCCTACTGCTGCTGAAAATGTGCTGGTGTGCTTAATCAGAAATCATCATTCTGCACAAACTTAACAGGAACTGCACTCCAGCAGGGAAAGACAGAAGTAAGTGTGTGAGAATGAAGGAAATTGGGTTCATGGTGAAACTGGAAATAGATCTATCTGAAAGGATTCTTCCTGCTGATAGTCCTAATGACACCATTTCAGGTATCACTATGAAATGCTGCTGTCTTCATGCTCAGCTACTGCCAAGGGGAGACTGGAGTAGAAACTGTTCCAAACCATATCTGAGAACAATTGCTCTTGATACCAAAGAAGATGAAAAAGAAAATGAGAAGGATAAAAGAGAAAGAGGATTTCTCCTGGAAATGAGAAAGAACCACTAGCCAAAGATGGTTTAAGTAATCGCTCCTTGGCTTGAGTTTCTTTTTGACTCATCATTGTTTGACATCCTTGACATTCAAGAAGATCTGCTGCTGCTTAGGCTTCAGTTCTGAATTACTTTAAGAGCTGATAGCTGGGCTCACATAAACCTGACTTTGAGTTTACAAGTCCAAGTTCAACAAGTTAAGGCTCCAATTCATGTTCTGATGAAGAGAGAAAAGGTCACAGGGCAGGTGGTTGTTTGGCCAACATTATGCTAAGGTGTACTGGCACTGCCATTTCTATGAGAAAAACATTTTTTTGAAGGTCTGAAATACTAACAGTACATGTTTTGGATAAATGATGACAGGATAGAAATGAATCATTGCTGCTGACTTATCTATAAATACAGAACATAGAGATGTATATACACAACAAAGATTCTATATAATAAAGGTAAGAAAACCTTGATGTAAAATAAATAAATACATGGGCACATTTGCTTTGTGAAGCTTTATTCTGTTCTCCGCTGGGAATGTTAGCAGAGTGGCACCATGTGACATGAGGGAGATCAGCATGTTTATAAGGCGTGCATGTGGCACTAATGCAAACCGAAACAGTGAATCTGAATGTAAACAGTGTTGCACTATTACTGGTGTAGAACAGGAACATGAGACTTGCCATGTATTTGCTTTTTGACTGTGATGCCACCAGCCTGGCACAGCCACAGTACAGATGTGCTATATGCACATCATTGAGTGATGATACATTTTCCACACTCTCTAAAGTATGGCATGTGTTGCCACTCAGCTAAGATTCCAGCGAGATTAATAGCTGGATGGAGGGGGGATGGATGCACTATTATTGCCCTTGTCAATGGCAAAATAGACAAAGCTAAAACCTTCCATCTTCTCAGGTGGCACCAGCTGACCTTTCCATCCGCACATACATGCAAGCTAGTCATCATCCAGGAATATCTCCTGGATTAATTGCAGCAGAGATGCTATAATGTCCAGACATAAAATCAAAGCAACTCTTTCTCTACTGCCACAAAAAAAAAGAAAAAAAATAAAGTTTCTATTAGATCTGATACTAAATGTTTCTTTACTAAATAATTTGTTAATCATTTTGCATGAAGTTTACATAGAGAAATTTCACCTTGGTTGTTTACATCCTGTTCAATTTAACTGCTCATTGGGTACTTACTATTCACAGCAGGTAGCTGCTCGCATGAGGCACATGGTGTTCCTCTCATTTCCTCACAGGACTTCTGAAGCATTTTGGACAGATTTTGTAGGTTTTTTTTATGGCTGTAGGGGGGTTTTATTAACAAGACCTTCTGCATACCACAGACCACAAATATTCCATAGCTGACGGAAGACCTTATCCACATGTAAATATGAGTATTCATATGAATCCCAAAACACAAAGTAAACTAAACCCTTCTTGCTTTACAAACATAAACGAAATAAACAGGATTATATCAAGAAGAAACTCGTACTCTAAACAAACAGTCATTGACACTTTTACATTATTCAAGCCATTCCCTCCTGGACAATGTACTTCAACATTTTCAAAGCTCTGTTCCCAAACCCTAAACTTGTCAAGTCATGAATACTCAGATGTAAAGCAATCTGAGCCTTTCAACAACCCCAAAAAACTAATTAAAAAACTATGACTTTTTGCTGTCACAGAAATGTGGTGGGATGAATCACGCAACTGGAATACTACAGCTGAGGGCTAATAAGGTTTTGGAAAGGATAGGCAGGGCAAGAAGGGTAGGGAAAGGGCAAGAAGGGCTAGGAAATTGCCCTCTCCTTAAGAAGTGGACAGATTGCAAAGAGCTGCTTATGTGAAACAGCCAGGACCACGTTGAGTTCTTATGGGTCAAAATAAGGGATCAGACCAATAAAGGACATCTAGTGGTCAGGGTCTACAACAGGTCATACAATCAAGGGGAGCCTGTTGATGAGGCCTTCTTACTTCAATTGCAAGAAGAATAGCACTCTCAGGCTCTCATTCTGATGGGGAATTTTAACCACCTGGATATCTGCTGGGAAAACAACATGGTGAGCTGCAAGCAACCCAGGAGATTCCTGGAGTCTGTTGAGGATAACTTCCTAGTCCAGATACTGGATAGACCAACCAGAAGTGAAGCATTACTGGACTTGGTGCTCATCAGTGTGGAAGAGGTAATAAAGAGGTTAAGACTGGAAGCAATCTGGGCTGTAGTGGCGATGCCCTAGTTAAGTTTGTGGTCTGGAGGAGTACTTGAAAGGAGCTTATAAGCAGGAGGAAGGCTGACTTTTTGTGTGGTCTGATAGTGACAGGACTATAGGAAATTGATTTATACTAAAAGAGGGGAAAATTAGTTTAGAGGTTAGGGTGTTGATGCACTAGCCTTTGAGTAAACAGGTTTCCTAGATAAGTTGTGGATGCCCCATCCCTGGAAGTGTTCAAGGCCAAGTTGGATGGGGCTCTGGGTAGCCTGATCTAGTGGGTGACAATCCAGACCACGGCAGGTAAGTTTGAAGAGGATGATCGTTACAGTCCCTTCCAACCCATGCCTTTCAATGAATATACAATTCCAATTCTTCCGAGTCAGTCTGGTGGCAGGTGATATGGTGGTGCATGGGTACATTATAAGGCTTTTAAGATATGTCTGTGTCTTCCAAATCAGAGGAAAAAATATTTGAATTGCTTAAGAGAATTATCTCATGAATTGGTTTGGGCTGGAAGGGTTGATCATTATGGGTTACACAGTATAATACTTTGGGGCTAACTAATTTATTCTTCGAGCACAAAATTCAGAACAAAGTAGAAATTCCTTACCATAAATGACTTCAAAATTGAAATACCTTGGTACCATCTTTCAATATGACTTCAAAATTGAAATACCTTGGTACCATCTTTCAATATGATACCCAAAATACTTTGGCTTCTATATGCTTATAGCTGATGCTTCAGAAAATTCTGCTGATAGATGAATTGGATAATGAGGAGAGGGAGAGATATTCACAAATGTTAACTTGAGTCCAGGGATTCAAGTCTTTGAAGAGCTAACTACAGAAACATGCCTTTATCTGATGATGATACAAGGAGCCTGAGTAGATTAGGTTTGATACCCAGTCCTATTCAAGATACTGACCCATGCTCACTCTTGCCAATCAGACACAATCTTATAATTAAATAGTGATAACCAGAAAGGGTCTGTAATGTTCCTTTGCAATGGCAAAATGAAACAGATGCACATTCTCTGCCAGGTGCTTGTTAGACCCTGCTGGAATGAGGCCAAATAATTAACTGCTCACCAGATGGGTAGCAAAGCACAAACAACAATCTAATGTGTCTTCTGGGTGCAGATGACTCTGGCTTTCAGTGATGTTATAACATTAACGTGTGACAGCATTTAAGTTGTCAGCAGTTTGAGAACTTAATTTGGTAGTCTACAATCTGTAGTAATTTGATTATCATAATCCAACATCTTCAGAAAGGAGACAATGAATAGAGCTGGTAGATTCTTGACTTCCCAATGGGACTTAAAGACTTTGCTTCACTAAGATTAAAGGATCTGAGATACTGATAAAAACAAGCCAGAAAAACAACACCCTGTGGTATGAAACAGTTGTAGACATTTTTAGCAATTTATAAGATTTGATAGATTTTGAATAACCATGATTCACTGCAGAGAAAAAAAAGTCTAGGAAAATGTACTCCCTACATGTGAAAGCATATGTGAAATTACAGAACACCAGGCAGGGTGACATGGTTTATAGTGTTTGCAAGCAGTCATTGGAATAACCTTCACCACTCATCTGTGAGCTTCATCGGTACACAAAGCATGAACTGACAGAGACAAGTGAGGCTTTCCAGAGAGGCACATTATTTCTCAGAGTTTATTTTTCAGACCTAGGCCTATTGAGTTTGTGAGGATGAGGAATTGAGAAGGGTTTTGGTCAGGTGGAAAGATATATTTGATGTGAACAACAGCAGGCTCCCTAGCTGCTTTTTCTTAAATAAATAATGAGAACACTTATGCCAGCTGTCTGTACATCCAAGCGGAAGTGGCATATATATTTCTTAGAGCAAAAGTTGTTGAGTCTTAAACTTTATGATTCATTTGAGCAAATTAGCCAAGTCTCACAATTTCTTCTTAATATTATGTGTTTTCCTTAGAGCCACAGACCTTTGAGTCATAGATTACAAGAATTTC
Source organism: Centrocercus urophasianus (assembly GCF_019232065.1). NCBI lineage: Eukaryota > Metazoa > Chordata > Aves > Galliformes > Phasianidae > Centrocercus > Centrocercus urophasianus. The sequence continues at coordinate 611,530 of NW_024884141.1, read as the reverse complement.
AACTTCCATTTTAATGAACAAATAGAAGCGATTTTCAAGCTCTCCAGGTTATACAAAAGTATTTGGAAAACATGAGCATGGAAGCCCAAAAGGCTTCCAAATTTAAAGACAAACACAAGGAATGTAATTCATAAAAAAAAACAAAATTCATGTTAAGACATTCCATGATTTCTGGACCTTAATGCTTGGTTTCTGAATGCTGGAAAAACTATTTGTGTCAACTCAAAATTCTAAATGGATTAAACTCCCTCTCTTCAACTTCTTCCACAGTTTTGGGGCTCGGGATTTTGTTTGCTCAATTCATTGCTTCATTTGCAGCGATTCACTTTGTTATCATTGAAATAGTAATCATTCCACAAAAAACACTGTAGATGAAGACTGAGTGAAAATTCTGCCTCACTTCATTTCACTCAGATCTCCTTTGTAATAAATGGGTAAAACATTTACATGAGCAAGATCAGCATTAAGGAGAAACAGATCTGTTCGTCATTGTTTTTAAACTCTGCTCCAAGCCCATCAAATTCAGAGGGAGTCTTTTGATTTCCTTGTATGAGTTTCGAACCACACACGTTAAAGGCTCATTCATAAACATTGGTCCATTAAAACAGAAAATCTAGAACATTTACAAAACAGATTTTCCTAATTAATTCTTCTTCATGGCCAAGGAGACCATAACACTTCAATCTCTTCATAGCAACACGAAAGGATAATTCTATTCTTCTGTACTTAAAAGAAGATCGAACTGAACAAAAAACAAGTAATAATTTAAAGATATGTCTAATACTTATGTCAATAAAGTCATCAAATCAGTAACAAAACTGCATGTAAATCACTGCGTTGGAATAAATTATTTTTCCTAGTATTTCAGATTTCATTCCAAGGCAGACAAATTCCTTTAAAAACAATTTCTATGCTTCCAAGAATTCCCCTTTAGGATCATCTATGAAAAAGGAAGACAAGTAGTAGGATGAAATAGATCACACATAACAAATTTCCCCTGAAGCTCTAAAAGTGCCATACTAGATATTTTCTATTTCTTTAATGATCTTGGCTTAAACATTAATTTCAATTCTGTTGTTCATTACATGGCTGTAGATTAATATTAACCAGACATATCTCTGTATGTGGAGTGTAGACACTGGGTATAAAAATTAATATGCAATTGTGTGTATGTATAAAACATGCTCAAATCATAAGAGCTTTACATTATGAATTGCAGAAGAATTGGAAACTTACATAACTAAGAAATCTACTGAAATTAATTTCAAATGGTAGAAAAATAATTCTGAAGAACATCTGCTGGAACATACGACACAACAGGATGTGCAGTATTATGCCATGATAATACACCTTGGGTGCAGTATGAAGCATGAAGCCAAAACGCATATTTAGAATCAAAAAGCAATCTCAATGAAACAAACTAAGGAACAGAAAATTATTTATAATATGTAATGATAGATCTCTTTGCATTTCATATTCTACAAAATAAAAGAAAGGGATTTCACTGAGAATCCAATTATATCAAGAAATCTGATGGTTTTCAGAGAGCAAACTTTCTTAAATTTTTTTCATACAGGTTTTTTAGCAGTGCCCCTGAAACCAAGAAGTCTACCATCCAAAGTCTTTAAATCAGCTGGAAATCAAAGAAAATGTTCATCTGCGGCTCAGATAAAACCAGACATCATAGAAAGCCAACAACCATGGAGAGATCAATGGAAAATTGAAAGGGTTTCTCTCTACTTTGACTTTGTAATGCTGAGACATTGTAGGGCTGCATGTATGAGAGGGGTTAATGAAACATTTATCAGAAGTCTCACTTAGCAAGATAGGACATTTCTCAGGGAGAGTGAACAACACAACTAAGATTTGAGTCAAAAAAAGAGGAAGTATTTTGTCTTCATTCTAGTAGATGTTTATCTTTTCTATTTTTTATGCATAAGGAATGATACAAGAATGTTATCCTTTGAGAAGTCTCTGGAATCACAGTTGTTTCATTTCTGTGTCCCTCAGAAGAGGGGGAAGAGAAATGCCACTGTTGAGCGAATTCCAAAATATGTGACTGTCCCAGTGTTTTATAAAACAAGAAACTTGTGTCATATGGAGCTGCAGAAATCTTCTGAACAATAGACAACATTTTGGCAAGCACAATATTACTCACTTTAAAATGATATCCTAGTATCAATTTACAGACTAAGCTCATTACAGTTAATTTGCAATGCTTCTCCCACCCCCTTACTAATGTCTGTTCCCTGGCACATGGTCAGTAGGCTGGTAGCTCCAATCATTTAACTGGAGATCAAAAGTAGTGACAGAGCAGTCGTCACCAACTCCTGTATCTAATGTTAGAATGTCAGATGCTGCCAGAGGGAAGAAGGAAATAATAAATTGCTTTTTGTGTTGGCTAAATATAAGACACACATTGGGGTAACAAGGCAGCAAGGGAGACTCATGATTAACTTTAGCTAATTATTCTGATAAAGGCACAGAGATTTTTGAGGTCTCAATCTTGTTAGGCCAAGAAGCTTATTAATAACATCTGTTCAAATGAAGTTGTATTCTTTGTCAAACCTGATTTTCTGCAGTGGGAAAGCTTGAATGTAAGTGGGAGAGTCTGGGACCTATGGTTAGAAAGCAACTTTGTTTCAGCAATACATTGACATGCATTTGTGCATGTGTGTTGGTTGGTGTGTGCACGTATGTGTGTGACACGAAAAGGTGTGAACTTGATGAGAAAGTGGGTGAAATGGTAAAAAAAATAAAATGTTTATGAAGGTGTAAAAATCTGTAAAATTAAAAAAAAAATCAAAGAGAGAGGAAGAGGGAAAGGAAAAAAAAAAAGGCATTAAACAAATGCAGTGCAAAATGGAATCTGTTTTCATGTTCAAATTAAGTGAAGATGAAGACTGCCCTCCATGTGTGAATTGCTATGAATGGCTTCCTAATGACAGCTGGAAGCCAAAAAATCATCAAATGCACTCAGAGCACAAATATGCTGAATAATGAAGCAAGCATCTCTACTACTTGGAACCGAAACTATTTAAAGGAAAAGGCTAAGTAAAGCTAATGAAAAGTCAAATGATTGGTTCAACAAAACTTTTGCACAATTCATTTGCAATTTCATCTTTGATTGCCAAAAATTTGAAACATACTCCATTAGAGAGAGATTTCTTTCCAGCTGCAATGAAAGTGTTTTAGACAGTGCGCAGTAGGTGAACTGGCTCAAAGTCTCACCTCCAACAGTCAGCAGAGGCTACTGCTGGGAAAATAAAAATGTTTAGGATAAATCCTTCCTCAGCAACATCCAGTGGCCCCATATTCCTGGTTATTACTCTATCCATGCCTTCTTATTCTCAACCTCCGTCTGGATCCATTTAATCCTGTGGTCTGTGGATGGGATGAATGCACAGTGTGACACAAAATAGATGACACCAGAAGGCAATCAAGCACTGAAGTAAAAACAGAGATTACTGGACGTCAAGGCTAATCAACTGAACTACTTTTGGGAATGTGAATGAAGAAATTATCTAAAACCACAACTTATTAAGGTTTTTCTGAATTAACTGAAATGTTTCTATCCCAATGATTTCTAAGGTAAAGAAAAACAGTTCTGGAATAAAAGGTGAATTGGCAATGGTACTGATAAGAGGAAGAAGGCAAGACAGATGGAAAAGTTTTTGAAGGAAAAACGAATTTTGTGCTATTCTGTCCGGCTTTCAGCCTAATTTGGTCAGACAGGTCTCCATTTTACAGGAACGTGTGTAAATACAGGTTAGTAATTGGTCAGTACAAGGAATCTGGTCAATGTACAATCATCAAACCCTCATTTGTTTTCTGCAAAGAAAAAAAAAAAAGACGCAAGGCAACCACAACTTTCTTTTGCTGGTTTAGTGGGAGACTATGCTCATACATTTACTTTATTATTGTTATTGTTTTTCTTTTGCATTTCAATAATCAGTAATCTGTAAATATACACTAGTTGAATATTTCTGGAAAATATGGCAGATGCATTTGCTAAAGCTTAGTACTGTGTTAAGCTATAATGTAGGCTTGCTGTATATTTAAGATAAATGTGTGATTAGAAACTATAGTTGTGGGCAGTAGTATAAAGAAAAGCAAGTGGTATAAATACAACAAACAGCAGATTTTTTGAGAGAAAAACAAACTTGAAGTTCGAAAACCAATAGTCTTGACTCATCTCACCAATGTTTTCCAGATGCAAATCATTTAGGCTCTCTGAATATGAGATCCTTTAAAAAAGCGAAGAGTTGAATGTGTCTTTCAGGATGCATAGTGAAAATCTGCAAACGTCACAGGTGACAAGATGATGCAACAAAGGTAGAATCAAGTGGATGGTGTAAAAATCAAGTTCTAATTAGAGAGATTTGAGTCAGATACCTTGTCTTGAGAAGCAGGAAGGGAGAAGCAAAGACAGTAATCTGAAAGACACACTTAAATTGCCACTCAGCCTCTGTCATGTAAAAAGTCTAGTTGTTCAGACAAATACAGCAAAAAACAAACAAACTTAGAAACTGGCCACTGCTCTCAAGTGAGCATGTAATCAGAGACTTTTTTCTTCCTTCTTTTGAAACAGTTTGGCCTTCTTTTTCAGTTATGTAAAATGCAGATATCATCGGGTATGCCTCTGGGAAGCCTGCTTTGAGTTCAGCTTAGTTGAGACTTCGAAAGAGACTATGAAAAGTTATATGATTTTGTTTCCCTGATGCAGCCAATATCCAGATGAAACTTAAAAACAAACACAAGCACACACACACACACACGTGTGCATGCAAAGCCACCAAGAACTTGTCCAGCCCAAGCTTAAAGCATTAAGCAAATCCCAAATCATCTTGCTTCAACCCAGCACATCAGTAAGTGCCAAAGCACTGATCCAGGATTCCTCTCTCTTGCCAGAAGGAACAGTTGAATTCCCTGCTTCAGGCTTGATCTGCTTCATCCCAGCTTACTTAGTCTTATACATCTGTGGTTAGACCTCTGCCAGTGTCTTTTCACTTTCTTGCAAATTTTCAGCAGCTACAGATTAAGCACTGTATGTTTTCTACTACATCTTCCTCAAATTCATCATTATTTCTCATGTGTCTCAAGTGTATAAATTCTATCATGCTACTTCAGGGAGAAAGGCCATGGTTGAATTACAGCTTATGAGTAGCTAATGTGCTTCTCACTGAAGCACCTGCAGAAGCATTTACTAAGAAGAAAAATTTAATGAAAACATCTTTCTGTTCAAGCCATTCAGTAAAAATCAATACATTTTTTTCACCTTAGAAAATAAGATACACTCCTCTCAAGCTGCAAGCTTCTTGTTACAAGTTAAGACTATGATAATCTTTCAACTTGTGAATTATTCCATGCCAGAAGCTTGTAATTTTTTGCCATCGTTTTCTTTTGCTGTTTTTTTCTTAAAGGCTCTTCAACAGCTGTTTTGTCTTTTTGTACATACTGTGTTTTAATCCACAGTCCATCTAAGGTATCATAAAATGATTTTTTCAATTCCCTTTGCTAAAAAGAAACTAAGTGGAGTCACAGTATCAAAGAATGGTTGGGGTTGCATGTCCATCTGCTCCAAAGCTCACTGCTCCAGCATGTACATCCATGGCAGGGTGCCCAGAGGGCTGTTTAACAGTGTTTGGTTCAGAGGCTTTCTCTTCTTTCTTTCTCTCCTTTCTCTCTTTTCTCTCTCACTCGCCCCTAACAGTTTTTTTAAATGACTTTTTGCAGTTCAGCAGGAGACAAGTGTCAAAAGCACTGCTCTATTTTTCAAGACATTATTTCAAATGCAGTTTGATGGCACAATTAATTTCTCAGTCTCTATCTTCAATATAATTGTGAGAATTAGTTCTAGACCAATAAAATAAGCTTTGGATTTAGGTAGACCAAGGCTTGGTACGCAGACTTCATTTATTCAAGAGTTGCCTTCAAGAAGATAGGGTGCCCTCTGCCTGCCAAATTTAGTTCAGGCTGCTTTAAGCATTAGAGGAGCATAAAATAAAATAGCATTTTTCATTTTATACAACAAATAATTTACTTTCTGATTATCGTAATATAAGCAAGGGAGTGGATTTGCCTCACTTTGCTGATCACTGTCAACTCCATTCACATACAGCTAAAGAAAGGAGCATTTCTATAACATATTTCTTCTGACCTGTTTTAGAGGTCTGGCTAGGGACAAAAATGTGAAGGATTCTAGATCATCCCAAAGATAAATGCCCATTTTACTGAAAAATAGAAAAGCAAAAGGAGATGAGATCCTGAGTATGGTTAAATATGTTAACTATGGGTTTATTTCACTTTTATTTCTCTTCAGCTGTTTTTCTTTCTCTTCAGCTTTAACATCACCACATTTTGTCCTGGGCAGGTCTCTGTAATCTTCCTTCATCTTTGTATTTCAAAATTCCCTGCTGACATCATAGGTTTGCCATCTCTGTTCCCAGTGACTGGATTTGAGTCATGCAATGGAAGTAGAGTGTACTCTGCACCCTGTAGCCAGCGAAATCTTTGAATTTCCATTCCTATTTCTACCCCCTAATTAACACATTCTTCCTGGTCTGAGTGGCTTACTTTGAAGTTCCAACATTTCCCGGACTGCTGTAAAACCTGAAGATTGTTGAAATATTAACCATACATCTCTCTTACTAAATTTTCAGTTCCAAGACACTGTCAGCTTTCCATAAAGGCTACATATGACATATTAGAGATATAATTGACAGACTTGGCCTTTAGAAAGCTTTTCCTGTATTACTCACTTCAACACCCACTTTTTATCTGTTTTGTCATCACAGCCTCTTTCCTCACAATGGTTTTGCTAACCAAATGTAAAAAAAAATCAAACAAAAGCTAAGCCTGGTGTTCTCCCCTATGTGATGACTGCTCATGTTTCACAACTGCTCTTCAAAAGCCTCTCCCACCTTCCTTATGTCTGAGTTTGATATTAAGTTGCTGAAAAATAGGTTGGGATGTTCGTTGGATTGTTGTAGGCAAATACCACCAGCCTGTTAGATACACATCTCAACCTGAGACAAACAAGCATCCCATGGCACTGTTTTTTGGCTTCATGGTAAGAAAGATGGAAGAGGAGGCCACACAGCCACATAGCCACATGGTCCAGTTGTTTCCAAGGTGATGGCCTTTCTGAAATGTCGTACCAAGCGTGAGTACTGTATCTTTAAAATACTCCTTTCTCTCCAGTCTTACTCATATTTTCATCAAACACCCATTAGGAATGATATACTGCTGTCATCCCTACTGCAGACCACAGGCATCTGCCCTGCCTCTGCTTCATCTATTTCCTACTTACCCTGTGAACTCTTGCCTGACTCCCACTGTTAACCATCAGTGTCTCATAGCATTATTATTATTATCATATATGTATATAATTTCAAGGGAAAAAAAAATCACTTTTTTATTATTTTCAAATGAGAAGAAAGGGAACATTAATCTAAAGGCAGAGTTAAAACCAGAATTCATACCTCATAGTCTTTCCCACTCCACAGTCATAGAACAGGTGCAGCAGGCACATAAAGAGACTAAGTGAAAGTGTTATGTGTTCTCCCACCTCTACGTATATAAATACTTGGACCACAAAATGAAGATCTGAATCAATGGATTAAAGCCAAATCATTGATACTGATGATTCTTACTCTGACTTTAATGATTTTGGTGTGTCTTTGAGCTACGGTTTTTCATTTTGTAGATACACATGAAATCTAGCAGATCTACAGAGTGCTAATTAAGGAAAGTAAAGTATATTCATATAATCATATACATCAGAGATCAATATGACAGGCTGCTTTTCCCATCTGTAGTAAACACTTCAGAATAAAACAAAATAGTTATTTGGAAGAGAAATATATGCAACAGGAATTTTAGCACAGTCAATTAGCTTTAAAATCCAACAGAAAATACTCTACAACATTCTGATAAATGTTCTTGGTACTATGAAGCACCAGTATTATAATATCATGTGACCCAAAAAAGGGAACAAAATTTCTTCCATATTACGTGCACCAGAGAAGCTCAGCTAAGTTGCTATTATCAAATCACAATGTGAAACTGGGACATGGACTCAATGTGAAATTAGAACGGCAGCTGGTATCCTGTTAGCAAGTGTATTTGCTTGGGGAAAGAAAAAAAAAAAGGCCAATTGCAAAATCAAGCCATGCATATGAAGAGAGAACAATCAGTAAAGGCTCTACTAACTGCACTGCGTTTCTCAGATTGACCGTGTATTGTGCTAACAAATATGTACATTTATTGGGATTAGATTACGTTTCCTAATCTAAATATTTGATAATGTATTTTACTGTATTTTCTGAAAATTATTGAAACTTAGGTTGACAATTTTGACCAGGTTTTTCAGTCTTTTTCCTTGCTGCATCGTTTATTTCAATGAAGTATGAAGCAAAATTTCATGGTCTCCAAGAGAACCCAGAATAATATATTTTAAGCAGGCAGAATGCTCTTTAAATTATACTTCACACAAGCATCTACTATTTGATAACTAATAATAGTACTCATTTTAGAAGCCAATCAGAGAACAAAAACATTCAAAGTTGTACTTTTTTCTTTGAATTCCTATCATATAATCATACAATCATACAATCATTAAGGTTAGAAAAGACCTCTAAGATCACCTAGTCCAACTGCACACCTACCATCACTATCGCCTACTGTACAAGGTCCCTAAGTACCACATTTCCACATTTCTTGAACCCCTCCAGGGATAGTGACTCCACCACCACCATGAACAGCCATTGCCCAACCACTTTTTGGAGAAATTTTTCATAACACCAGTGCTGAACCACCCCTGACTCAATTTGAGGACATTCCCTCTTGTCCATTGCTAATCTCATCCCATTGTACAATCCAGTTTGCACAAAGAGGATCAGGCACTTTTTTTCCTTTTCTACACTCCCCATTCCTCCACCTTCTCTCTCCCAGAAGATGATGATTATGTCTTTCATTCCATCTCTTGTTCAGGTAGATGCATTACCTATAGTGTTTTAGGGCATCCTGTATCCTGTAAAGACACATAAAATTGTTTGTTCCAATCCTATGGGTTCTCCAGAAGTAATGCACAAAACCCACAATGACTTTGTTTTGTTCTATGTTCTCTCCTTGATGAACAACAGTAAGGCTAAGTCAGTCAGTGTTTCTTACTCTCCCAAAATTCAGCACCAGGTATGTTGAAGAATCTTGTTTCACAAAGCTGCATCTGAAAATTTCAACGCTTCTATTACTGTATCTAATGCTGAATATCTCACAGCACAGACTGCTTGTCAAAATAGGTGATTCTCTCAATATATTTATCATGGGTGTGGCCTCACTTTGTCTATTGCATGTGGTTCTGGACTTCTCAATATAAAAGGGATGTTAAGATACATGAATTCATCCAGAAGAGGGCAATAGAGCTTGTAAAAGGGCTGGAAGACCTAAAAGAAGAGGCTGAGAATACTTGGATTGTCCAGTCTGGAGAAAACGAGACTAGAGGTGAACTCATTGTTCCCTAAAACTCCCTGAGGGGGGGGATTCCATGATTCTATTATTCTATTCCATTCCATTCTACTCTATTCTATTCCATTCTCACCATATGCTTACAGATAAAGAGGGTGGCATTCAAGAAAAGAAGCAATTGCAAATGCTTTACAGACCACGTGTCTGAGCCACTGAGAAACTCATTGAAGAATTCCTGCTTCAGTCCTCTCTTTTCAGCTCTTTGCCCTTATTGGCATGGGACTACCAATATTTAATACATCTAAAGGAAAGTACAGTCCTAAGAAGCTGCACATACAATGGAGGTGCTCTAGCCTGAGTCTTGTGAATCACAAGAGCTTGCACAAAGTCTGGCTCACAATGACTGGTTCCAAATCAAACTGAATTTCTTGAATACACGGGAGAACAGTCTTCTTTCCAGACTGAGGAGTAATCAGCCTGCTTTTCACCTGCAAGGGATTAAAAAATCTGGCATCACAAAGAGAAGGACGGTGATCAGAGTGACAATAATGGATGTTTATAGTCTCTATTGTCCAGCAATCTAACTTGCCTTGTCTACACTTTGTTATTTATAAATTATTGTGTGTTTAATTATTTAGAATGAACTAAAAATAACTTGAGGTCCTTCAGAATACATGAGCAGACTTTTATTACTAAATATTGTCCATAGTATTTAGACTTACGTTGCAGAGGTGAAGTAGTTCCAAAATTACAAGGAAATGGAGAAATGGGTACGCAGTCCACACATGGTAGATGGCAACGACCAAAAAAAAGTCTTCACATTGCTAGCGCTGGGTGGAAATGCAGCATTTATTCTCTTAAGTCTCCTTGGAGTGATATTTGTTCTTTTGATAAACATTCACTTAAAAGGCTCTTGTTCTTTCCCTGTAGTTTTATCTTATATAATGTGAACCTAGAAACAGTTTCTAAGTGAATCAGGCTCCTGTATAAAGTGCAGGAAGTTCTGAATGATCACTGAGCACCAGATCCCTCTGCACCAGCTGGATCATGCACTGCAACAGAGTGGCTCCTTTTTTCACGTGAAGGTCTGTAATTCCCTACTGCTTTTGCACAAACTGAGCTGGAATAGGCTGAAATGGGCTTAATGATGACCACATTCTGGTAACTTACTCAAAATGTTCAACTGAGGATTTCCAACTGCTTTGGCATCTAAGACCAAGAGATCTGCCTTCAAGGCTACAAAATACAGCTCCTTACATCCATGGTAAGCAGAAAAAGGGAAGTGGGGATGACATTGAAGGTAGCTTTCTGCAGGATAAATTCTCAGAGGTAATCGCATGTCTCCACTGACTCCGGTGACCCTACAAATCCAGAATATTCAAGCACTCTTGCTAAATATTATAATAGTTAACACCCCAGACACTCCCCACTGCTGTCTGAATGTAATCTGAGTGACTTTGCTTCTTAGGGCTTACCATAGAACACTGAACTGCTGTATTGCTGTTTTAAGAACAGTAAAACTATCAAATTTTAATTTCATCTCAATTTGGTGATTTAGTAACATGATTTTTTAAATGCATCTGTTCTAGGTTCATATAAGGCTTTAAAATATCATTACACATTGATGGACTAGTGTAGTGCAGCCAAAACACCAGTATAAAACCTTTAGACTCATTACCATTAGAATGATTAAGCAATAGCAGCCAAGCACCACTGCACCACGTAGAACAGTGGAAGTTTTCAATGTCATAAAGTCTGAAGTACTCCATCCTTTACAGCAGTTGAAAATATATCTGTTCTTTACCATCCTTTTCTTCAGGCAAACAGTACCACTTCATACCCTGCCATTAATAACTAAATTGCATGGAAAATTAACATATTGTCTACAACTCCACCTACACTTTTTTTTTTCATTATTCTCATACACGATTAACTATTTATTTATTGGAATATGTTTTTCCATTTAAATCATATGAGAAATATCTAGTTTAACAGAATTTTCATACCAGTATCTCTTCTCCAGATAAGGTTATTTGGCAGATGATGTAACAAAATATCATACCGAGGAATTGCTGTCTACTCTGGAAGTCAGGAAAGGTGACTTCAAGTAAAGGCTTAAGGCCAGAGGTGAGAACATTGAAACAATGGGACATTAAATTTCATATCAGAGCACAAGTTGATCTACAGACAAGAGAGAGGAAGAATGATATGTACAGCTGACACACTGAGTTATCTTGAGAAAACAAAATTGGGCATGCTTACTCTACAAAGATCACCATGCCTGAAAATTAATAAAAGTTTCAAGACTCAAAAAGACCAGGATAAAGGCCAAAGACACAAAGTGTATACAGGTAACAATCAAGTGCCTTTGAATTAATGGTCAGCGTCATAGTGCCGTCCTATAACACCTACAGCTCCTACACCTACCTTAGTAATGTACAAGAGTGCTATGAAACTGAGTTTGTTTGACTGTATTTAAAGTGCTTTGAATTGTTGTAATGATTTTATTCAATAAAATATATTTTAAATTGGTAATTTCAGGAGTATAAATTGCTGCTTGGTACCCTACACTGCTTTGGAAAAAGCTCCTCCTGTTTCTACATCAGCAAGCCAAACCATTTCTAACTGTGCCAATATAACTGAATTAATTGAAGAGCAGCTTAGCAGGAGTACATGAGGCAACTTGCTGTAGGTCATGTTCAGTTCCTAAATACTGCTTTCTCTTTTCTTAATATTGTTCTTCTGCATATCCTAAACCCAATATTATGCTTACCACTACGGGGAGACACTGGAAACTTCATGTCTGTGAACTGGACATTTTTGTGTTGAAAGGAGTTGAAATGCTCAAAAAACTTTAGAATGTCATACTGGCCATTGATTTCCTTGCCAGTGTGGCCAGGAACTGCTGGCATGTTCTTTGACAACAATGAGGAATGTTGCTAGTATCCGGGCAGCACACACAATCCAATCTATCCCGCTGGCAGTTCAAATTAAAGCTTCTGACATATTTGCAATCTATTCCAGCATTCAGTCTACTTCATGAGTTAGAAGACATGGACTAGGTTAAGGATAGATTAAATCACAGCATGATTTCCATGTTTTTCCAATTAATTTAAGTACCAAATCTATATTTTTGCTGCATTTATATATTCTTTCTTTTCCAGCTTCTTGATGGCTCTTAAATTCAGTACATAGCCTAGAATGCAAAATAACTTGTCTTTCTATACCATTACATCTGCTAAGAGCTTTACTATTTTAATGCCATTTGGATTCATTCCTCCTGGCAACTCTTTCTCAGTATAAATGCTCCAAAATGCTCTTGCTTAAGTTTGCTGCATTATAGAAATTCCCTGTACACAGACCTCAGGATATTCAAAAGGGTAATTTATCGATCGAATTTAAGCTCCCTGCAAGCAAACAAAATGAATGATCAGCATAACCCCATGACACTTCTTGTTTTGTTTTAGCAAAACTTCCAAATGCACTGATAAAAACTGACAGCTTTTTTTCTTCTACTCCGTCCTGTTTGAAAGAAAACACTACTCTTACTACATATTCTATCACTTCTAGTTTTGCATCTTCAAGTTATTTAACTGAGAATGCATAATGACAACTGGCACTATGTACATAAAATATCTATGCATACTTCATCAAACATAATTGCCTCAAGAATGTTATCATTTTTGTAACAATTAACACAAATTCTGTTTCTGAAAGCCTTTCAGAAAGCAGCAATATGTAAAGACAGTTACTTATATATCTACTGTATCTTGAAAGAGAACTACATGCAATCACACAGATAATTGAGGAAGTGATGGTTGACATATTTTAGAGAATACAGCTGAAAGTGATACAGCTTCAGAAAAAGACTTGCTTGAAAACCTGAGCAATGAAGTCTGAGACTATATTTGACTTAAGAACAGTTAGTGAGGAAATGAGCTGATGACCTGAATCATGGAATAGCCACACTGAAGTGTATTGTCTCATTTGGTTTTCTTAAGGGAAATATGAGCCTCCAAGATCAGGCAGCCAGATATAAAGGTATGGAGTAATTTGGTGTATTTACATGATCCCAACACACTGCTGATTTTTTGGTAATTTTAATGTGCAATTATACAGTAAATTGGAATTCTTTAGCAAATGTCCTGACCTCATAAAATTACAGAATCATAGAATCGTAATAGGTGGAAAGGACCTCTGGAAATCATCTAGGCCAGCTCTCTGCTAAAGCAGGTTCCCTATAGTGGGTCACACACTTAGGTGTTCAGGCAGCATCGAATATCTTCAGAAAAGGAGACTCTACAGCCTCTCTGGGCAGCCTGTTCCAGTGTACTCAAAGTAAAGAAGATTATCTTCACATTTGAAGAAACTTCAAATATTCCAGTTTGTACCCTCTGCAACCTTGTTCTGCCACTGAAAAGATTCTGGCCTCTATCCACTCAATACCAACTTTTCAGATATTTGTAAGTATTGACCAGATTCCACCCCAGTCTTCTGTTCTGCAGGCTGAACAGACCCAGGTCTTTCAGCCTTTCCTCATAAGGCCTGTAATCACCTTTGTGGTCTTCTGCTGGACTATCTCCAGCAGTTCCCTATCTTGAACTGAGGAGCCCAGAAGTGGACACAGTACTCCAGATGTAGCCACACCAGATTAAAATAGAGGGTGAGGATCAGTTCCCTTGACTTGTTGTCCACGCTCTTTTTAATGCACCCCAGGGTATCATTGGCCTCCTTAGCCACAAGGGCACACTGCTGGCTCACTGTCAACTTGCTGTCCACCAGGACACCCAGGTACTTCTTTGCAGAGCTCCTCTCCAGCAGGTCAGCCCCTAACCTGTAATGATGCATAGAACATATGCTCTCCACTTACGGCAGAGTAGATCTTAACTTTATTTAAGTAAGGCTGAACTAGAGATCAAAACTCCTTTTGGAAAACCCATAGTTTTTCTTCTTTGATCTCCTAACGTGATGCAAAGAGAAATAACTGTCTTCTGGATTCCATAAAAGAAGTTAATTAATAAATCCACAAATACTACATTTAAAAGAATGGTTAAGACCATATCTAGGCTGTACAGTCAAATGCTCAGCTATCAGCTGATTACAAAACCCGTATTTCCATATGAGCAACTGTTCTCATAGAGAAAGGGTACCCAGGCAGTTCTCTTCTCAGGAATGGCAATGTCAACCTCATGGGCACATTCACAGACACTTGAGGCATCCAGCATGGGAACTGTTGGAGTTACAAACAAGTGGAAACATGGTGCCAAAACAGGAACACCTCGGGAATGCTTTGAGTTAGGATTTGTTCCCGTAGATATTTTTATACTTCTGCACTTCAAAAAGTCACTTCAAAGTATTAATTGTCTGGACTGTAAGTTACAGAGAACTACTAAGACTTGGGATTTATCAGCAGTTAGGAGCTGAACTTTGGTATCTTTACTCGCACTCTGAAAAAAAAAATGACATTTTCATCAGTAAGTCTTTAACATTTTTGCAATGGAGCATTTGCAGAATATTGCTGACAGTGACTGTGATAGAAGTGTCAATTTGTAGGAATATAACAAGACGACAGCTATTTCTTCCCAAGAGACACTGACTATTTATAGCATTGCCTTGTTTCCTGCCCCTCTTGCCTATTTCCACTGATTCTTTTCTAATTTCCACCCCTCTGCCTCCTACTACCACATTTTCATTCCCTTTCTTTGGCTATTTTGCAATGTCTTGCACTTCCACCAACCTTTATTTTGATTTTCTTTTTCACACTTCTACAATAGCCTAAGGAAGGACTAACTCATCCCTCCACTTTTACCCTGGACCAACCTGTTCAACTTTTATGTCACATCTTTGCAAAAATGACCCTTTAAATTGTGTTTCCAGATGGCATCTCAATGAAATATGAGAACAAGCATATTCAAAACTGCCAAGGTCTGATAAAAGCATTCCAAGAACAAGGTACATTTCCTAGATCAACTGAACATACTGAACACAGACCTACCTTCAACTTCAATTTAAGAAGCAAATTAAACTTCGTACATTGTAGTGATTTGAGTGCATTTACAAGCTTACAAGGTCACTTCCCCATTGCTTTGTCTAATATATAATTTTCTACTTAAATATATACGTATAAAAGAAGAGTTACTACTTTGGCTATGTTCCCATGAGGTTTTACTGAGAAAGGGAAAGAAATTCCAGGTGCATCTTTTTTTTCCTCCTTATAGCACTGAGTCTGAAGAATGAAGAAGTTGACTCTACCTTTGGCCAGCCTATTTTACCCACACTATTCATTTTCCATTTTCAAAAACTGAAAGTGAAGACTGTCAAAGTTGAGGCAAATTTGCTTAATAAAAGACAGGTCATTTTGTAAAATCTTTTCAGGCTCATTCCAGAGGACTTCTCTAACTGCGACTTTTACTGACATGCTGAATAAGTCATGACAGATGGTCCCATGGAAAATCACAGCCATTTTGCTGGTGCACAGCAAACTGGCTCAGATGTCCCAAGGGAACTATATTCTGAATGACCTGAACAAGAAACGGGAAGCCAGAAGGAAGACAAAAGAAAACATTGCCATTTATTTCAGCCAGGACAATATTACCCATGGCCACTTGCAATGCACTTTATGCAGCAACCTGTTCTCAGAGTACTGAAAAAGAATCTGCTTGAGTCTTACCCAGTCACTAAATTATATAACTTCCAACATCACTATGTTGTAGCTCATTTCAGTATATAACAGAGTGGGGTTGTGAATAAGAACCTTCCATCTGGATCCCAGTCAACTCTTACAGTAAGTGATGATCTGCATTACTTACTGGTAGAGTAACAAAAATAATGCCTGTCAAACATTGACATTTAATATCTTCTGTCTGGGAAGTGGAATAAAAATGTAATATCTGGAAAGGGAGACAGCTCAGAGTCACCAAATAAATGGTGGGTATTTTTGGCTTCTAAACTAATGAGCAAATGGCATTACTCTTCATTAAAATTCAAGTATGCATAAATAATATATAGTTCTACTGATATCACGGAGCTATCATGGGCTGCTTTGGGATTTTTGCTATTCTTCTGTTATGCCTGCAATGGGAGAGGCACCATACAGATAACTAAAAAGAAGTTCCTGGTGATATTCAGCATTGCCACTGCCATGAAAGTACAGCTCAGACCACCAATTTTTCATAAAAGAACCAGATAATTGATCTACAAATGTGATCAAGGCAAGCAAAGCAGCTGAAGTGAATCACACACAGAACCAGTGTACTGAGCAAGAGGAAACCAGAAATGACAAAATGCCCTAGAGAGGCTGTGTCCAAACTTTCACATTTCCTCAGATTCAAGAAGATTCCTCGAAGAGTTTAGACTGAGAACCCACAGCTGGCATCACACTTCCTAGAACTGCTGCTGAAGTCACTTCTTTTCAACTCAACTGAACCTTTATTTTTTTCTTTTGAAGACATCTTAAACAAAAAAAATATATAAGGCTTCTTCGCAAACTGCACCTAAAGATTAGGGTGCAAGAGTTTTAATATGCCTAGCATGAAGGAGTTTAACTCCATATTTCCAAATGCCCAGAACAGCAAGAACAATCCCTCTAGCATCTCCCTTCACTTGGTTAGCAGTTGCAGAACATGCCTGATTAAACTACCCTGAATACTAAGGACACTGTGTACCAGGGAAATCCTTATGCACTTTTCCCAATCCTGCCTACAACATTTTCTCCAGTAAATCCTTGCTGAGGATATTTCTGGGAGAAACCAGGAAACTGTAATTAATAAAACTCAGATTAATGGTTATTTGGAGGTCTGAATGGCA
Organism: Centrocercus urophasianus; assembly: GCF_019232065.1. Classification (NCBI taxonomy): domain Eukaryota; kingdom Metazoa; phylum Chordata; class Aves; order Galliformes; family Phasianidae; genus Centrocercus; species Centrocercus urophasianus. The sequence continues at coordinate 594,256 of NW_024884141.1, read as the reverse complement.
GAACCACACGTGATTGCAGGTGGGAATGGATGTTTCTGGGCTAATTAGAAAGGAACAGAGATAGAAATTTATATCAAATTACTTTTTTTAACCCTTTGTTTTGAATTAACTATGATCATAAATGCAGAATAATGCATCTGGTAAAAGCACAGAACAAATGAAGATCCCCAGTTTCCTGTTCCATCTATGAATAAGAGCCTGTGCTTCTAACAACTCATTCAGTGCTCCCAACAGTAACATCCTATGGAAGAAAGTAGGGCACATAATGCACTGACTGTCTCTTATTTTTAGGAACCATGTTGTGCTTTACACTTCTTCCTCTTTATACACTGAGGAGAAGACTGTCCTCTTCTCTGTCCATACTTTCTGTGGATGAGAGCACTTCCCAGACCAAAAAGAGAGGCAAAACCTTTGCAGAGAGCAATTGTGACTATGGAGTAAATTCAAATACACTTAGTCATAACTGGTTTACTGTTTTAAAAGACTGTTTGGTAGTTGCAGGGAAAAAAAGGAATAGATGACATAAAACGTTTTAGTTTATTTCCAGTCCCAAAGACAGTTTCAGTTTTTCATTTATTTTCATTGATAGTGATAAGTGAGCCCTCATCTTCCAGTCTCTTTGTGCACACTATTTTGTTTTCCCTTGCACAATTTAGTGTTCTGCGCTCCATAGAGAGGTTCTGAAACCCAGAGCAACCCTTTAATAAGTCATGGAAGAGTGGGACAGAATGGGTACTTGGCTTGCTCTTCAAGGGCCATGGTACATTAAGTGGCTAATCTAAAGTTTGGAAAACTTCAATTACTTTACTTTCATGAGAATAAGCAGAACTCCTGAAACTACTTTACCCACAGAGAGGTTATGCAAACTTGGAAAGGACTTCATAAGCATTCAGCAGCCTTATATCCTTATATCCTTAAGGAATAAAGGTTTCTGGTATCCAAGCATAGAAATGAGATCCATGAGCCAATAGGTCTAGTCTTACTTCTGCCAACGTGTTCTGATTTTCCCTAATGCATCTAACAGAGATCCATCAGGAAGCCATGGAATGGGCACATTTAGCAATAATGGGCACACCCTTTTCATTAAAGGATTTAAAGAAAAAAAAAAAAAAAAGAATAAAAAAGGACCATTCCTATCTTTAATAACCTTTCCCAGAAAAACATTCTCAAGTGGAAAAGCCAGTGGGAGGATAGCACAGTAAAATTTAAGGTAAAATGAAGTCTTTACATAACCACCAACTGTCTAATATTTGTTAAGCTGCAAAAGCAGACACCATCAAGTGCTAGCTACAGACTTGCATTTAGTTGTCTCACAATATTACACCGTTCTCTTCTTCCCTGTTCTCCTTTCTCCTTCTTTAGGGTCTTGCTTTCTTTCTCCCTGCCTTGCTTCTGCATCATTTTCTATTTAGGAATTCAGTGAATTCCCCATCCACTGAAGTAAAGCATTTTTGAAACACTTAAGGGAGGCCTTTAAAGTATCCTCAGCTTCCTTTCCATCAGGTCAGCCTGATGAATAACAGTGGAGTTTACATCCCTTAAGCATAAGGCACGAGATCACCTAGGAAAACAGAATCAAAATACTTTTCCATTTAAACTTTGCTATATAACCTGCACAAACACAGAGAAAGAAAGTAACAGCTGATGCTGAAGAAGCACCTTTGCACAGGGCCTGGATCAAATTGGTATGCATTAGGAGCAATGGGAGTAATAACGGGTATCATAGCTTTACATGAGCTCAGGCATCACTGAATGCTGCTACAGTACTTCAAGACAAACAGGAAGAGTTTAAAATTAATGACTGACAAAATATTTGAAGAGAAAGAGCCTCTCCTCCCACCAAAACACCAATCAGTATAAGATCACTGGGCAAATGGCCAGAAAACCATGTGTTACCATTAAACCTTCTCTAACGATATCCTTCCTCTACACCTACTGGCACAACTAGACATTACCCACTTATTTTAACTCTCTGTAAAGCAGCAAAAGTTTCAATGAGGAGAATTTCAAGAATTCTGCTACCTCAATATTTATTGTCATAATATGTGTGCATTTTGCATTAAGCACTCAGCAAGCACATGAATAGACAGAAAATTATACTGTCCTACAATGTGGATGTAATTTGTGCATGGCAGAAGGGAAGAGGTTCAGGGCAGTTTCAGGTCCCAAGAGTGTAAGAACATCACACTGAATGCTTGGGGATGTGGCACTCACACATTTACATGTTGTGTTTAAGAAAAGTTAGTATCCTTGAAAAGAACAGCTTAACAGAACACTCTCTTAAAAACCACAATGCCGCAATTTAATTACTCTTTCATCAGCCTTGGGAACTAGATGTGAGCAGATGACCTGGATGGAGCTAGACACAAACATTCCCACCAAATAGCAGTATCTGGACATTAACAGATAAAAAACGTTATTTTCCATCATACCTTTACATTCTGCTCTTTGATCTTCTATAGATTTTAATCCCATGTGTTAACTTCTGACTACTTCTTTTTATTTATCCCCCTCTTTATGCACTGAGAACTACTCTGATTTTAGTCTCACTCTGCAAGTGTCTAAGGATGATTGCTTGTAATGAGGATTAGTGCTTTTCCCAAAACACTTCTGCTCCTGTTGCATCTTTCTTTACATGGGGCAGCTCGGAAGAACTACCTCAAACTGAAGTGAAAAATAAAGATTTTAGGACAGATCCATAAAATGTGGACTAGAAAGTCAAGAACTAGTTTTAGACTATCTTTTATCAATACCTCTTCAAGAAATTACACTCTTGGGAGTTCAGAGGAAAGATCTTCCAATGAGTTAACAGCTCAAAAATTGAAAATAAAGGATAGTAATAAAAGATATGCTTTCATCATAGAAGGGAGCATTTAGTGAAGTCTCTGTTAGCACATACGCAATTCAAAGCAGTCATAAATCATCTGAAAAAAAGAATAACAGGTAGCTGACAATGTTTGCAGGAGATATCGAGTTACCCACAGCAGCACAAATGAAAGTTAACGGTGTAAAGCTACAAAAGGATCTTGTGAGACAGTAATTCTGTATTGACTGCTGCCAATAAGGGGCAATTCACCCACATGATGGTTGTATTTTCTCTCATTTTATGTTTTCAGGTTATCTGAATCACATTGAGTTATCCTTATAGAAAAGAGCAACATAACATCACACAAGAGCAATCAAAATGGCATATCATTCTATTCATGGTAAAATTAACTCTTGATTCAAACTAACTACAAATTAGAAGCAGAATCCGAATAGCTATTTAATTATGGTATTTAATTGAAGAACTATTCGAGAAATGGTTCCATAAGTTTATTTTGTAAGTTATAAGAAACCCTGTATTATGTCCTGCATTTTTCTTTTTTTTTTTTTCTTTTTTGTTAGACACAAAGGATTAAATTATTTACTTGCAATTTATCCTTCTGGGCCAGTACAGATTTTGGTGGATGACTTACATTTACACATATTATTTCAATGACTGTAGTTGATAGATATTATCTTCAAACTCCAGATCAGTAAGTAGATTATACTGATCAGAGAAGATTAATTTGTTTTGACTACAATGATCGTTCAGAACCAAACTTTATGTTGCTCTGCACCTCCATAGGCTTTTTAACTTTCTTTGACTAGAAGTATGGAGAATAACACATCTCACTCACTACCTGATTTTATTGAATTTCAGCCTTGAAGATGTTTCATGCCCATCCATTTTCTTTGCCATTAGATCATCTTAAGTTGTGGCATTTCTGTCAACACTGAAATCAACTGACACTAAACTAACTTCATTAAATTCATTATCTCATCTGTGGTAGTTCTACCTAAAGTAGGACCACAGCCTAAAATCTCAAAGGTCCTCAGTCATCATCAAGACATGCAGAGACCAACCAGATTATTGGGGGGAGGGGGGGGGAAGAAAAAGAAAATAGTTTCTTTTTTAATTTTTAATTAGCTTCTAGATTAGCTGCTGATTTTGCCTTCATTTAAACTCTACATGATTTTCAAGTAGTAGCAACCAACTTTTTACACAACTGATAAAACTTTCTCCACTAGTTACCATTCATTAGCCTCTTGTTTCTTATACTCATTATTCCCGTTCTTCCGATTTTCTCCATCTCAGTTCTGAATGACTGATCCCAACCTATCTCTGTCTTCCATATATTTTCTGCTGCTGGATCTCAGAAACACCTCCTGTATCGTTTGTTTTCAACTCCTTCTCGATCTTGACCACTAGCTGCCTGAGGACATCTGTTTCAAACAAGATATTGTTAGCTTCAGCCAAATCTCCCCCTTGTATTCCTCTTAAAATACCAACTATGATTCAGCTTTTCACTCGTAGAACAAATTCAATATTTGCTACCTTTGGAGAACTTCTCATTATACAATGCATTATACAATGGCAGTAGACATGTCCATATTTCATTGCAAGGAGTTCTGACGGTTGAAATGAGTTAACTGATTTACATTTATTGGTCCAAATCACTGACTTCTCTTAAATCTTTCAACTAGATCTGTTTTAGAAGTGTGTATAATAATATGTCAGTGCTACTATATTCTTTCTTTGATTTAGCTCAATTAATTTTCCCTGAATTTGTTTCTATTCAGAATAATTAGATGAATTAAAATAATTCTAATTGGTGATTCCGCCCCTTCACTCTGCTCTTGTGAGACCCCACCTGCAGTACTGCATCAACTTCTTGGGCTCCCAACACAAGAAGGGCATCAAGCTGTTGGAGCAGGTCTAGATGAGGGCCACAAAGATGATCAGAGGGCTGGAGCACCTCCTCTATGAGCACAGGCTGAGGAAGTAGGGGCTTTTCAGCCTGGAGAAGAGAAGGCTCCAAGGGGACCTTATAGCGGCCTTCCAGTACCTGAAGGGGTCTACAGGAAAGCTGAGGAGAAACTTTTTACATGAGCATGTAGCAACAGGATGAGGGGAAATGGCTTTAAACTGGAAGAGAGTAGATTTAGATGAGATATCAGGAAAAAAATTCTTCACTGTGAGTGTGGTGAGACACTGGAACAGGCTCCCCAATGAGGTTGTGGATGCCCTCTCCCTGGAAGCATTCAAGGCCAGGCTGGATGGGGCTGTGAGCAACTTGTTCTAGAGGGAGGTGTCCATGCAGAAAGGTTGGAACTAGATGATCTTAAAGGTCTCTTCTAACCTAAACCATTCTATGATTCTATGAATTCCAAAAAAAATTCAGCATAATGTAACAGATTTTTGAAGGACCTCTGTTGGTCAAGAGTTGATAAAATTCTATTTTCTTCTCCAGCTGATGTCTAAATTTTCCTAGCACAAGTTTTTCAGTGTTTTTTTGCAGAAAGTCTTTGCTCTGCAGTACTATATTAAAGCTCATGGCTAAATTCAGGCCTGCACATTTCCTTGGCATGATGATTTGAGCCTGACTTTTCTATAATCAACAAAAATATCAAGCAAATCTGCATATAATAATGGTTAGAAGCAGTGCCAGCATCATTCTGTTGCTCAATATATATCCATCTGGGCACAGTCACTCCTGGGGGTCTGGGAAGTTATGCAGGAAGACTAAATTTCAAGCCAATTAAGATGAACTTTTCTTTAAAGCTTCAAGAGATAATGTAGCAAACTCTTAAAATCAGCAGGAGCTGGAACTCTAACTGCTTAGGATGTTTTAGAAAGTTTATCCTCCAAAAATATAAGCAGCAGCTAATAATTCAGTAATTCTATCAAAACAAGCAATTAAGTGTGTCTTGCATGATTTGTTCTCTATAAAAATCATGCTGTTTGTTTACTCAAATTTCTATTACCCTCTAAATTTTACTGATTTCATCTCCAGATATTTATTCAATTATTTTATAAGGAATTGAAATCTAATTCATGAGCTACTCACAGTGACACCTAATCTTTTCTTACAGTCAGTCTATCAAATGAAGAGGTGATCAGTCAGAATAAGACAGACTATTCTTGACAACACATATTACTAACTTTAGAAAGTAGAAAGTAAGTGAGCTAAAGTTCAGTGAAACTGTATGTCATGATGTTGCTGAGCCTCCCAAAGTATGTTAAATCACCTAGATTTTCTAAGCAATGCAATTCAATGTTCCTAACTACTGTGCCTCCCATTTCTTTGCTTCCATAAATTAGCATAGAAATGTCCATCTACATAGAGTTATGCAAAGGTCCTGCAGCTTTGAACTGAACTGATGTAACATAAGACCCTGTCACAGCTCACATTCTTGCTGCTCACCCGCTCAGTTAACAGTTGTAGGTAGAATTTGCTTCTTATTTTTGTATGGAGTGTAGCTTGAATGAAAACACAGCAAAAACATATTAAAACAAAATGAAACAAACAACAAAACTTGACAACTTAAGTCTATAACCATTATCAGTACCTACAGTTTTATTACATTCTTCCAAAAACAAACAAACAAACAAACAATTGCAATCCTTCTCAACAGGGATCTCCTTGAAAGACTCCCACAGAGGGCCACAAAGATGATGAAGGGCCCGGAGTATGTCCCATATAAGGAAAGTCTGAGTAACCCGGGTCTGTTCAGTCTGGGGAAAAGAAGATTGAGGGGGGATATGATTAATATTTATAAATATCTAAAAGGAGGTGGGAGGTAAATCGGTGAGGCCAGGTTCTTCTTGGTGGTCCGTAGCAATAGGACAAGGAGCAATAGCCAAAAACTTGAACATAGGAAGTTCCATGCAAATAAGTGGAAGAACTTCTTTAAAGTAAGTACAGAGTACTGGAAGAGGTTGTATAGTCTTCTTCCATGGAGATATTCAAGACCCATCTAGATACCTACCCATGTGACCTACTGGATGGAACCTGCCTTGGCAGGGAGGTTGGACTCAGTAGTCTCTCGACGTTCCTTCCAACCCCTGCAATTTGGTGATTCTTTGATTCTCACACTACAAAGACAAACTATTTGCTTAAAGATGTTCAGTCATGTCGATACGACACTCCGCTCCGGACTTAACTGAAGACCTAGGTAATTTTCTGTGGAATTTCTGATATGTTTTCCAGTGTCTCCCTAGGCTCATTAGGGTCACGCTGGGGGTCTTATGATGCCTGTAAGGTGACACTGCATATTGTCATCAATATTTCTGCCACAGTTTGAGAGCAGCACAGTGGAATTAGCCAGCGACTCACACAGAATGCGTGGTGACGCTAATAGTTCCCTAATCTGATTCCTGCAATGCAGTTCACAAAAATACCAAAATTCAGAAAAAGCAGCATGTTGGCTGGATGCAGGGAGCAACAAGACTGACTAAAAGATATTTCTGAATTTCTCCATCTCCTGCTGGAGGTATCTGCCTGACCTATGCACCTAGAAGAGGTTGTGACACATTTTCTACAACCCTCTCTTCTAATTACACACCGAAGTTGTCCCTTTGAGTAGAGGTTATTGCTTCCTCCTTTCCCCTCAAAAGATGGATGGAAGATGAGGAACTCTAAAGATAATTGCATTTTTGTGAACTGAAGTTCAGAGTTCAACACAAGTTTCATAATGGAGGTCAAACCCCCCAGTTTCCGCCTTCCAGGAGAGCACTACATTCATCAGCAGTGAATGATGTTCAGATAGAGGAGTCTCCATCCTGTCTACCAAAGATGCCCAGTTTTAAAAAAAGAAATGAAAGAAGCTTCAGCACAAAGGATGGGAAACTTACTTCTGAATACTCTGGTGCTATAAGGCCTGCAGGAGTCCCTGTGGTGAGGAAAGGACAACAGGAATGAGAAGAGACTTCATGAATTGCCTATTTGGATTTGGGACTTGAATGTTGTCTAAACTGTATGTTAGCCACTCTAGTGTTTATGTGGACCCAAGATGTTGTAATCCTGTGATGCATCCCTGACTACTAGACTGGCTGTCAAAGACAGCATTTCATGATAGCCCAGACCACTTAGAGAATAGCAGCAAGGACAAGAAGCAATTTGTTATTATCCAGCCATTTCAGTTTTGTGACAGTTGGGGTCTATTGGCCTCTGCTCAGAAAGCAAGATAAATCTGAGGCCTCTGCAGGTGTGACAGTATTTTCAGTCATGATGGATAAACAGAAATAATAAGTTAAGAACGAAGGTGTAAAGATGACAATACAACAGCATAGAAGACTGTATAAACTGTAGGGTATTCATATACTGAAGAGTGTGGAACAACTGCTTAAAAGCAAACACTAACATTTGATTTTATATGCTTTAAAGCCATGTTATTTTAAAACATTTATGTTTATGTCACCTTGAACACTGATAGCTTCAGCTCAGAGCTATGACACTTAAACATTCTCAACTAAAATAAGAGCATAAAATGTGTGTTTCTAGAATCACAAAGTTTTGCACTGGATCAGCCATGATGCTGCAATTTATGCAAATTGACCAGTAATAAGTACTTGGTAATAAGTTGGCAATTAATTACGTACAAACCAGAACACAAAACAGTTCACTGCCACGTAGCTGCAGTAATGTTGTAGATTATCACTGTTCAGAAAGGCCAAAATAAAATACAGTATCCAATTTCCATGTCCAAAAAAAAAACATTTGAAGACAGTAAAATAATCAGATATAAATTAATATAGATGTCAAGATTGGTTTTCATAAATAGAGCATTTAATAAGCTCCCTTTTCAGAAAGTTTACTGCTTAACATTGGTTAGGCATATGTAAGAACCCAATAAGCATGCAATCTGCTAACTGCTACTGCGAATGCTGTGAAATGACAAACCTAATTCAAATTCTTTAATTACAAGAGGTGATAAACTAGAGAACATCCTTCTACTTTCATTCCGAAATCAATTTTGCCATTGATTTCACAGAAATGAAAGGAGATACAAGGTCCTACTATTATGTGGAATAGAAAGATTGTGAATAATCTTACAAGAGCTCCACAATATCATATCACAAGCAATGTACAAAATTTTTTGTTATAGAAGATGCTGTGTAGCAATAGAATTGTTATTTCAGAAAGTTAGTTGCAATTTGAGTTTTGAGAAAGAAAGCTGAAAAAAATTATTGCTTAAATCACCCCTTGAATCTCCTAAAGCACTACTCTTACATGTATCTACAGTGGGGGAAAATGCATAGCTGATTAGATTATACTCAAGTAGAATAAGCCTACATACTACTCTAGAAATCTGATTAGTCTATATCTGATAAGTAAAAATTGTATTACTGTTAAGAATCGATAAGGTAAACACTAAGATTATATTAGCAAAACAGTTTTTTCTCTATTTAAAAAAACAAAACAAAAAAGCAAAACAAACTACCTACTCATGTGAGTAGTCAAATATTCTGGTTTTAAAGACTTTTGCTATCCAAGAAGAGAATGAGGAACCAAACTGTCTTGATACGCCAGTGCAAATCTAAATTCACTCTAACATATCTGACAACAGAAGTTTGTTCCACTTATCACAGAATCACAGAATTGGGTCGCTGCTACAAAAGGCCCTCGAGAGGGCAGCGACGTGTCTCTGCCCACCTGAGGCACAGCAGAGGAGGTAGTACAGCTATCTCCTAGGCTGCCTTAACGTGGTGCTTTTGTAAGGTACCCCTGTCTGCACTCCCCTGCAAGGAGTCTTGTTATTGCTATTGGTGGTAAGTGCCAGGGCACTTAGCGAACCCGGCAATAGTGTGAGGGTAGGGGGCAGCAGGGCAGGGCTGATTACTTGCACCCCTTTAGGACTTTCTTGTTGAGTTAGTGAGCCTGCTGGTTGCCATGGGTGCACCCCGGCAGAAGGCTTCAAACACAAAAACTGTGAAGACCCATGCAGAGGTCCCGAGCACACGCAGCAGGAAGGCAGTAGCCAAGAAGACGGTCCAGAGCCAGACTGAGGTCTGGTGCATGCATAGAGGGGAGAACAACGGTATGAAGTGTGTGGCGACTCAGACAGAGTTACCATCACGAGATGCTAGTGTGCAGGTCACTGGCTGTGAGGAGTGCCACAGCCTGGCCTTTGCAATGTCACATGAAGGAGGCAGCACTTGTACAAGGTGTGAGCAATTGAATGACTTGCTCAGCCTTGTGATTAGCCTGAAGGAGGAAGTGGAGAGGCTGAGGACTATAAAAGAGTGTGAGAGGGAGATTGACTGGTGGTGTCAGTCCCTCTCAACCTCAGGTTCTCGGCACACAGACGAGGCTCCTCACGGAGCACATCAGCCCCTGCCACCTTACAAACACCTGGCAAAGGGGAACCAGCCAGCTGACAGCGTTTCAGCAAGCCCCCTGTCCTCTATTCCCCCTAACAGCAATTTGAGAAGGGAGGAGGAGTGGAAACGGGTACCTGCTCGGCGGAGGGAGCATCCCCCATCCCGACCATCCCCGGCTCCCCAGGTGCCTCTGCGTAACAGGTTTGAGGCCCTGGAAGTCGAGGGGGGGACGAGTGAGAGTGCGGAGACAGGTTCACCCGTGAGGTTGCCTCAGGCGAAGCGGTCGCCCCCGACCCTCAAGACTGCTTCTACCCGTAAGGACAGGAGGGTGATTGTCGTAGGCGACTCCCTTCTGCAAGGAACAGAAGGCCCTATATGCCGGCCCGACCCTACCCGCAGAGAGGTGTGCTGCCTTCCTGGGGCACGGGTCAGGGACATTTCAAAGAAAATTCCTGGGTTGATTCGGCCTTCAGATTATTACCCACTTTTAATAATTCAGGCTGGCGGCGAGGAAGTTGAAAAGGAAAGCCTGAGGTCTATCAAGAAAGACTTCAGGGGAATGGGGCGTATACTTGAAGGAGCTGGGGTGCAAGTGGTCTTTTCTTCTATGCCCGTGGTGTCAAGGAAAGGTACAGGGAGGATCCAAAATACCCAACTCTTCAATAGATGGCTTAAGAGCTGGTGCAGGCGCAAGAATTTCGGCTTTTTTGAGCATGGGGCAATTTACACTGCACCTGGCATGATGGCTGCTGATGCATGCAGCCTGTCCCTGAGGGGTAAGAGGATCTTAGCTGAAGAATTAGCGGGACTCATTGACAGGTCTTTAAACTAGGAATGAAGGGGGAAGGGGACAAAATAAGGGCTACTGGGGTTGAACGGGTCATTAGAGGGCTTGTACCGAACTCTATGGGCAATGACGGCAGAGTGCATAGGGAAGGAGTAGGGCAGGGGGATGCTGGGGATGCTGCTGTTCTAGGGGATCCTAGATCCCATATAAAGGTGGCGAGACGGATAGCCCGGCTGAAGTGCCTTTATACCAATGCACGCAGCCTGAGTAACAAGCAGGAGGAACTGGAAACTGTGATGCACTCGGAAAGTTATGACCTTGTCGCTATCACAGAAACATGGTGGGATGACTCCCACAATTGGGATACTGCCATCGACGGCTATAGACTCTTTAGGAGAGATAGGCGAGGTAGGAGGGGTGGGGGAGTTGCTCTCTATGTCAGGGATTGGATAAACTGTGAGGAGCTCCCTACGAGAAACAGTCAGGAACAGGTTGAGAGCCTGTGGGTTAGGATTAGAGATGGGACTAATATAGGTCAGCTGGTGTTAGGGGTATACTACAGACCACCTGATCAAGGGGAGGCTGTTGACGAGGCTTTCTTGCTCCAGATGCGTGAGATGTCTGGCTCACGGGCTCTTGTCCTGGTGGGGGACTTCAACCATCCGGACATCTGCTGGAAAAACCACACGGCGAGCTGCAAGAGCTCCAGAAGGCTCTTGGAATCCATTGACGACAGCTTTCTGGTTCAGGTATTGGACAGACCGACCAGAGGTGAAGCGTTGCTAGACCTGCTGCTCACCAACGCTGAGGAGATCATCAAAGGCGTCAAGGTCGGAGGCTGCCTGGGCTCCAGCGACCACGCCCTGGTTGAGTTTGTGATCTCAAGCGATGTGGGCCTGGCAAAGAGCAGGATCAGGACACTAAACTTTAGAAAAGCAAACTTCAAACTACTCAATGGATTGCTGGCCAAGATCCCCTGGCGCGCTGCCCTCAAAGACAAGGATGTTGAGGAGAGCTGGCGGCTCTTCAAAGATGCCCTCCTGGAAGCACAAGAGGTCTCCATTCCTCTGAATAAGAAAGTGGGCAGGCGAGGTAGGAAACCAGCATGGCTCAGCAAGGACCTGCTGAGAGAACTGAGGGCGAAGAAAGGGGTGTACAAGCTCTGGAAACAAGGCTGTGTCACCTGGGAAGAATACAGGAATGCCGTCCGGACTTGCAGACGTGGGATCAGGGAAGCCAAGGCGCAGGCAGAACTGAACTTGGCAAGGGACGTGAAAAACAATAAGAAAACCTTCTACAGGTACATTGGCCAGAAGAGACAGGCCAAAACGGGCGTACCTACTTTGGTAAATTTAAAAGGAGAACTGGCTTCAACAGATGAAGAGAAAGCTGAGGTGCTGAATGAGTTCTTCACCTCGGTCTTCACTGGTGGCCAGGATTCTAGTCTTTTTCACGTCCCTGAACCCTGCATCCCCAAACCTCTATGTGGGGACCAAGGAGGTAAATCCCTCCCCACTGTAAGGGCAGAGCAAGTCCGAGAGTGCCTCCTTAGACTGAATGAATTCAAGTCTATGGGGCCGGATGGCTTGCATCCCAGGGTCCTGAAGGAGCTGGCTGAGGTGGTTGCCGAGCCGCTCTCCATCATATTTGAGAAGTCGTGGCTGTCAGGTGAGGTCCCGGATGATTGGAGGAAGGGTCACGTCACTCCCATATACAAGAAGGGGAGCAGGGAGGACCCGGGGAACTACAGGCCGGTGAGTCTCACCTCCGTGCCTGGGAAGATCATGGAACGGATCCTCCTGGACAACATGCTCGATCACATAAAGAATGAGCATGTGATCCGAGACAGCCAGCACGGCTTCACCAAAGGAAGGTCATGCCTAACTAATCTTGTGGCCTTCTATGATGGAGTGACGGCATTGGTGGACAAAGGGAAGGCGACTGATGTCATTTACCTGGACCTGAGCAAGGCCTTTGACATGGTCCCCCACCACATCCTCATCTCCAAATTGGAGGGAAGTGGATTTGATGGGTGGATGACCCGATGGGTAAGAAACTGGTTGAAAGGCCGCAGACAGAGGGTGGTGGTCAATGGCTCTATGTCCAGGTGGAGGCCGGTAACAAGTGGTGTCCCCCAAGGGTCTGTCTTGGGACCGGTGCTCTTTAACATCTTTATTAATGACATCGATGAGGGAATTGAGTGCACCCTCAGCAAGTTTGCTGACGACACCAAGCTGAGTGGTGCGGTTGATACGGTGGAAGGAAGGGATGCCATTCAGAGGGACCTCGACAGGCTGGAGGGCTGGGCTCGGGTGAACCTAATGAGGTTCAACACGGCAAAGTGCAAGGTTTTGCATTTGGGCCGGAAGAACCCCAGGCACCCGTACAGGCTGGGAGGAGTGGTCCTTGAGAGCAGCTCGGCAGAGAAGGACCTGGGGGTCCTGATGGACGAGAGACTGAACACGAGCCAGCAGTGCGCTCTGGCAGCTCGAAAGGCAAATGGGATCCTGGGCTCCATCAGGAGAGGGGTGGTCAGCAGGGACAGGGAGGTGATCGTCCCTCTCTACTCGGCTCTTGTGAGGCCCCATCTGGAGTACTGTGTCCAGGTGTGGAGCCCTCAGTACAAGAAAGACATTGAGATTTTGGAAAGGGTCCAGAGGAGGGCGACTAAGATGATCAGGGGGCTGGAGCACCTCCCCTATGAGGACAGGCTGAGGGAGTTGGGCTTGTTCAGCCTGGAGAAGAGAAGGCTGCGGGGTGACCTCATTGCAGCCTATCAATACCTGAAGGGAGCCTACACCCACGAGGGGAGTAAACTCTTCAAAAGGGCTGACAACAGCAGGACTAGGGGAAATGGATCGAAGTTGAAGGAGGGAAGATTTAGGTTGGATGTTAGGGGGAAGTTCTATACAAGGAGAGTGGTTAGGCCCTGGAACGGGCTGCCCAGGGAGGTTGTGGATGCCCCGTCCTTGGATGTGTTTAAGGCCAGGTTGGACAGGGTCCTGGGCAACCTGATCTGAATGTGTGTGTTTGGTGGCCCTGCTAGGCAGGGGGGTTGGAACTACATGATCCTTGAGGTCCCTTCCAACCCGGGTGATTCACTTATCTCTTATTTGAATGAGTTCTTATCTCTCACAAGTAACTGTCCATCCATAACCTCAAGCATAAAAAGCCTCTAATCTGCTGATTGCAAGAAAGATATTCCATGGGAAATATCACTGTACTTGATGAGTTACCACACCTTATCTCTAAGTATCAACTGCAGACCTCCATCAGCTGCAGAGCTATAAATTCCAGTTGGGATTTTTCTTCTATCTGCTATGTTTACTCTAAAATTTTATGAACCATTTAAATAGAGTAAATCTGCTAATGTCAAATGTGACATAAATTGGCCCCTTAGAATGCCTGGACAGAGCTTAGAATGAAAAGCTCTATCTACCATGCAGACTAGCAGCAGATTGGGATGCAGCAAGGGGCAAAATTGAGGTAGCTAACAAATTCTCTGAAAAAATATTCACCTGGCATTCCAACTGAGACTCATCTTTAAATAGTGACTTTTTGTGTGTCGTGCTTTGTTCTATCATATGTATCCTGCAGCAGTGGCCAGCACAGGGTGGCAGTGGAGGTTAGTAGAAGAGTGACAGTGAATCTTTTCCAAGTTTGAGTGATGTATGACATGGCAGTGTTTCCTGTAACAACAAATGGCTAGATTCAGTCTTCTGAAGCTTATTCTCTGTGCTGCAGTACAGTGTTGCCATTCTGCTACTGTCATGACATTTAAATCCCACTGCTGGCTATTCAGTGCTAGAAATCACTGCTCTTCCCTCTAGAACAGTTTGTCTGGTTGTTCGTTCCATGTTGCCAAACAGTTTTAAGATAGTAAATGGTTATCCAAATACGAATATCACTCAAAATAATTCAAGGCTCATCCTTCAGTCAGGAAATCTCAGACTGGTAGTGTCAATGAAGGGAATACCACCGCTGTCGGATTGACAAGTGGCACAGCAAATAAGGATTGGCATTGAACAAGTTTAGATTAGCTGGGGATGAGGATTGTATTTATGTAGCAGAGATCCACACAGCTGGGGTAAGCTCAGGTGCCAGGGGTATGAAGTAGGTATTGAAAAGTCTATACAAGAATACATATACATATTATGCATTTGTGGGAGGAAAGCTTCAGCCTTTGTCTTGTTTAGCTTTTCCTTAAATTATAGCACATTAAATTTTAGATGCTTCCACCATATGTTA
Organism: Centrocercus urophasianus; assembly: GCF_019232065.1. Lineage (NCBI taxonomy): Eukaryota > Metazoa > Chordata > Aves > Galliformes > Phasianidae > Centrocercus > Centrocercus urophasianus. The sequence continues at coordinate 579,092 of NW_024884141.1, read as the reverse complement.
AAAACAACTCAAAGCAATACACTTCACCTCTAAATGTAGCTGCCCAGGTACATGGCTCTCAGCATCGACAGTGACAGGAGAGCAGATTGCAAATCTGACAGTTCCTACACACCTCAGTCGCTCTGTTGCTCTACAACTCAAACACGGCTCCTAAGTTGAAGGTAAATAACCAAATAAAGAGATAGCCCAGGCTGCCAAAACAACCTATCAAAATCTTTTCCTAAAGTTACTCCATTTTCTATGATCGTAAATATGTGTAAAGTGCCTCTTCCCTTTCCACAAATGAATAATGTCCTGTTCTGTCACTCTGTTCTTTTTTACAGAGCCCCAACGTTGTTCCAAGAGCTGACCAGTGAAATGTTATACAAAGACATGGCATCACATTTGGGCTAACAATTCTGACACGGGTTAATTTTCTTGAGTGCAGTGCTTGTTCCAAAAGTGGTATGTTTGACTGTCTTCTACGTAGCAGTCATATTTGTAGAATCATAGAATCATAGGATCAGGTTCCTCTATAAATAGTATTGGTGTATTGTATCAGAATTGTAGAGTGGTTTGGGATGAAAGGGATCGTGGAATCCTAGAATGGCCTGGGTTGAAAAGGACCACAATGATCATCCATTTTCACCCCCCCTGCTATGTGCAGGGTCACCAACCACCAGACCAGCCTGCCCAGAGCCACATCCAGCCTGGCCTTGAATGCCTCCAGGGATGGGGCATCCACAACCTCCTTGGGCAACTTGTTCCATGGCATCACCAAGCATGATGATCTCAAAGGTCATCTAGTTCCAGCTCTTGCCATGGGCTGCCAACCACTAGATCAGGCACTAGGTCAAGTTGCCCAGTGCTCTATCAAACCTGTCCTTCAATACCTTCTTCAATTCTAAAATTGAGACAATAGCTTTCCCCAAATTCTTCTCACAGACCTTATGACAACAGATTAATATCTTAAGATGTCTAGACACTAAGGAAATACCATTAAGTATGCAGGGTAAAAAAAAAAAAAAGATGGGCCTACCTTGGCTCAGATGAGTAGGTACAGTTGGAATGATTGATAGGGTGTGTCAGAATTCATAGTAAACATTAAACATTTCAAACAAATATTTGTACCTGTGACTTCACATTAGATGAAAAAGAGGCAGATGCCCAAACAGAAAAGCTCAGAGGCACACAGATGTATACACAAGCTCCATTTAGACTGCAAGAGCCATCAACAAACAAGGCTGAGCGAAAACCTTTGGTTTTTTGGCAATGCTCAAGTCCCAGAAGGGATGACACAACCCAGGTCTGCTTGCATGGATAACTGGAGCTTTAATTTGCGAAGCCCTGAAAGCACAGGGTATTCAGACCTAAAATTCATAGCCTTCTGTAGCACAGAGCAGTTTATTAATTATATGGTTCACAGACAGTTTCCCATTTATATTTTTTGCTTCCCTAGAGCACCCAAAACAAACAAACAAAGCAAACAAATCCTAATTTGCATGACTGTTCCCAACTGGAAATATATATATATATATTCCATTAGCCTTTTCAGAATTTTTTAATGTTAATTTCTTCAGAAATGCCTGTGCAATGCTCCCTTGACATATAGGATCAGCCCCAGGGCAGGATTCCTATGCTCATTTGTCGTGGCATATGAGTGATACCAACAGAGCTGAAGGGACATTCCTCAGGCACAACACAGGAGACATTCAGAACTTTGGGCAAATAAATCTTTGGAAAACGCATTCTAGGTGGCTATTCACAGCCATTTATGTGATAATGAGTGACCTTTAGTTTTCTATATCCCCGTAAATGTGTATGGCATTACAGGGCATGAATGAATGAAAAACAGAACTTGCAATTTAAAGTACAAATGAAAACGAACTAAAACATAGTCTGTTATGGTTAAATAGAACTTCTTTCCATGGTATTACGGAAACAGGTGGTTGATATGATACAGGCTTATGTGAGATGCTGAATAGCTCTACATCTTAGGTTATGCCACGAAATTAGGAAATTCTTTTCTGAAAGAGTGGTCAAGCACTGGAATGAGCTGCCCAGGGAGGTGGTGGAGTCACTGACCCTGGAGGTGTTCAAGGAACGTTTGGATTTTGTGTTGAGGGACATGGTTTAGTGAGTGCTACTGGTGATAGGTGGATGGTTGGACTGGATGATCTTGAAGGTCTTTTCCAACCTTGGTTATTCTGTGATTATAATCCAAACCTGTATTCATTTGCATTTTGATGAAAAGCCAGTAGCAGCTTCAAACATGTACAAAGGAACATCTGATATTCTGATACTAGAAGGAATGTTTCTTAATGAGCTGCTGGTCACCACCTTACCAACACTGAGAAATCTTCTTACGGGATATACCTGACACCTTGACCAGAGACTGCCATCTATATCACCTTCATCATTAATCAAAAGCAGCACGTCCTTCAACAGCCCAGATCATACTTTAAAAAGGATCTTGAAAGTGTTTGCAGACCTTAATTGATACAAACCTGGAGAGATTAACTTCTCTTTCACTATCTCTATGAAACATTGCCAAGCAGGGCATCACTTCTACTCTTTGTCTTCTACACAACCTTCTACACATTTTTAGAGTACCAAGCACAATGAGGTACCTTGCTAAGGTGCAGTTTCTTGCTGTCATTGAGGAAAGAGTTACTGACCTGGAGGCACAGTGTTCATGCTCCACTTGAACCACCCTTTGGTTAAGAACACTCACCACTTAACTGGGGACTAGAAATACTTCAAGAAATACTACTAATCATATTTGTGGATTATTGCAGGATGTAAACAAAGAGTGGAGCTCTCTTTATATATAGGTCCATAAACTCAGAATACTTGAATCGCTCATGTTTGACCTTAGCATGGAATTTCCCGTGCCAGAAAAGCATAGCTTTGGGGTATCAACACTCCTGGGAGATAACCCTTAAGCTATGTATGTGTTAACAGAAAAACTGTGCTCCAATCATGCTCTGCATCAGGGAATAAAAAATAATAAATACTATAGAAGTTGGATGTGCACACTGTTTTTAAACTCCAGTGATGCTGCCAGAACATTACTTTAAATCAGGATTTGAAACAGAAATCTAAAATCCTGTCCAGAAAGATATTATTTATAGATGTATATATATTTGCTCATAAACCTCATGAGCTGCAGAAATTTTAGGCAGCTAATTCTTCAATAAAAATTTACCCTTAAATAATTGTTGTCATGAAGATCAGTACTGAGTTTCAGCTTAAAGGAGATCTGAAATTATAGATTTATTTTGTTTTCAGCTGTGCACTGCTGCACTTGGGTGACTGGGTGTGCTGTAACAACATCCTGGTGCTTCTCATAAAATAAATACAGCAATAAAGACAGCAAATATCCTATACATAACATGTGCTTAATGAGATTACTCATTGTAAATAACTCATGTGAAATGTTTCCTGAGGATGAAGTCAAGCAACTAAGTGGGTCAATCTGCAGATAGTGGATTTGTACAACTTAATGTGTACCATTTGAATTTTAAGACTTATCACCTTAAGCATTGTCACCTTAAGACTTGTCACCTTAAGAATTGTCACCTTATCTGAAGGATTTCTGAGCTTGTTTTGCAATTGTGAAACTCCCCCCTTCTTTGTGCCACTGGGGTCACATTAACTAAAACTTGAGGAAGGTAAACATGGGTCGTAAGTATATATATGGCATTGTCAAAGTGTCATTGCATTTTTTAAAGTCTTATTTCCCTTTTCTTTCCTCAGTCCTTGATTAAATAGAGCACCAAGTGGCTCCTAGTGCCGTTTCTCTCAAATTTTGCTCCTGAGCCAGTCCCTTCTGTTAACACATGCACTGCTAGAGTCTGCCACTGTCTGCCCAAGCATGAAGGATTTGCTGCCCTGCTGGGATGTGCTGTACTTTACTACTAATCCAACACTACCTCACTTTAGCTGAACTTTTCCCCATTGAATCCATAAATCTGATTACAGGAGAGATGTCCCAGCTCTTCCCCACTTCCATCATAAAGGACACTGGGAAGGGGAGAGGTGATGCAAATGAGAAAAAAAGCATCGAAGGGCTGAGCAAGGGGAAGAGGGATTTAAGAGGCTAGTTTAAAACCAGATTTAGTATCTGGAAATTGATGACAGCGTTTCAGTAGTGCAGGATACAGACAGCCTCTTTAAATGGTGAAGAGGTGGACAGAAAAGTGCCTCTAGCACTAGGCAAGGAGAGGTGCAGGAGTGAGAATGATGAAGAGCTGCAGGAATACCATGACCCAGCAGAAACATGCACGGTATTGCTTTAATATTGCCTTTAAAAATAAAGCTGAATTTTAGCACTTCGAATTTTCCATTACCATCAGCACAAAGGTGAAAGACACAGGAACAGAGCATTGTTTTAATAGCTCAGTTTTCAAATATTTCACATATTAGCCAAAAAAAAAAAAAAAAAAATCCCACCACCCAGATTGCAGAATTTATTAGCTAACAGTGTTTTAATAGAAAAAGACTTAAAGCTCAGGGAGAGTGAAAAAGCCCCTGCAAAAGGCACTTTCTGAAGTGCAGAGCTATTTACGTGTTTTATAGAGCACATCCACACAGGAGAGGAAGGGACACAGTTCACAACGTGAAGTCTTAGGAGAGCAGTGAGTCTGGCCAAACAGAGCCATTTATTTGTTTTGTGTTTAAAGAGAGCAAGACTGATTTCAGAAACAATTCTTCCAGACTCAGAGCATTAAAACAAAAGAGAATATGTATGTTTCAATATGTTCCCACTTGGCTCCACTGTAGAAGAGTCAGAACATTCTTTGCATAAAACACAACCACCAGAACTAACATAAGGGCACCTTCCAAAAGTACAAAGTTCTTTAGAATAACTTCAGTGAAGAAGAAAATCCTTGAGTAGTTTGAACCAGAAATGCTTATGAGTTAACTTTCAGATCAAGCTAAAATCAGATACTGTGCAGGGCTAGAGTGCATTCTTGTTCCTCCAGTGTTCCCAGTAAACTGGGAGAAGTCAAAGCCAAAATAACTTTATCATCTGTTCACTGATTTATCCCATATAAACAGAACCATAATATCCTACATCTGTATGCAGGGCTCAGGAAGGAGTGACTTTACTCTCCTTGTGAGGGCAGAAAGACATCAGGCTCAGCTGCCAAGCACACTGGCAGCCAAAATGTGCACTATATTCCCATGGTAGCATCTACATAAAGCTACAGCCCATGAGATTTGGACACTCACTACAGGAGAGACATTGAGGCCCTGGAGACTGTCCAAAGATGTTCAACAAAGAAGTGAAGGGTCTGGAGCACAAGTCTTATGAGGAGTGGCTGAGGGAATTGGGATTGTTCGGTCTGGAGAGACCCAGTCACTCTCTACAACTCACTGAATACAGGTTGTAGAGAGGTAGGGGTTGGCCTCTTCTCCCAGGTATCAGCAATCAGACAAGAGTGAATGGTTTTGAGTTACACCAGGGGATATTCAGGTTGCATGTTAGGAAAAGGTTATTCCATGAAAGAGTAGGGAGTTATTGAAACTGGCTTCCAAGGGAGGCGGTAGGGTCATCGTCCCTGGAGGTGTTCAAGAAATGTTCAAGTGCAGCCTTGAGGGACATGGTTTGGTGGGCATGGTGGGGAAGGGTTGACAGTTGGACTTGATGATCTTAGTGGTCTTTTACAACGTTAATGATTTGATGATTCTGTGATTGTATGAGCTATGGTAGCATGCACAGCTCTCAAAATCTTCATACAGGTTCCACTGTTCTCAAAGTCCATGTTTACTTCTGAACACTGAGGGGTCAGATGGCACTGAATGAGGCTCTGCAAAGCAGTGACTTAGGACACTCACTAGAAATCTTTTGTGTCCCAGATAACCTTTGCCACTCCTTTCTGCTGTTTCTTAGTAGCAGAAGACATCCCAAAAGGGTGGAAGGGGATTAGGATGATGGACCAAGAGCTCTGTAGTATGAAAAAGCAGAGAGAATCTATTAACACTGCACAGAGAATGTGTTGAATGCTGACCTCAAAAAATGCCGTTAACCCCAAATATTTCTACAACACAGATGCAGTCTGTGATACTTCATTATCTCTGCATAATAGATCTAGCAAGCAAGCCATCCTAGCGAGAGGAAAGTTTAGTATGCCAACAGCAAAGCAGTGAAACTCCTTTTGGAGTATCTTATAATCATACACTACAAATCCTTTGGAAGACATGACTAAAAGTGTAAGTGCAGACAAAGACACCCTTAGGTAATTCCCTTGATTAAAACTCTCAGATTTAAAATGAATCTAATTAAGGACATTGTGAAGGCGCAGAAAGTCAGTGTTCACTTATGCCCTCTTTTGCAGATGGTGAGTTGCCAAACAGAACTGAGAATCTTAATTGCAAGAATCATCAGTAAATTCAAAAAAGACAGTAAATTAAGGACTGCAAAAGCATCAGACTGTTACATAACTGCTACATCTCTTGGTTCTTGCACTAGATGGAAACGCAATCCCAGGAGAGGACGTAGCGCTTTTTATAAAGACTGGTGAAAAAGGACAGAAAAATCTCTCCCAAACTCATGGGTTCCAGAGTGATGCAGACATCATGGATGAAAGAGGATGCTTGCCCTGTTTGCTTTACAGTCTTTCACACTGTTTCCTACACTGCTCTTGAGAGGTACCCAAGCATATACCATAGTTGTTGCACAGAGTTGTCATAGCCAGCTTACAAATAAATGCTTACAAATACTCAATTCAAGTAAGTAGACAGAAAAATCTGGTTGGCTGCACAGGAAATGGCTTAATGGGAAATAAATAAATAGATAGATAGATTAATAAATAAAACAAAACCATAGAAAAGAACCAGCACAGGAGTTATCTTGTGAACTCCAACTTATTTGTGTGGTATTGCTGAGCTCCTTCACTCCATTCAACATTTAAACACAGATGGAAGCAACCTTCAAACAGGCAATTATTTCATGAACACATGCTGTACTCTGTATTTCCAGAAAACAGTCACCAAGTGAACAATTGAACTGCATTCTAATAGTAAGCTTTTGTGTTCTGTTATTTTTTCCCCACTATAACTGTTTAAAAATAACACTGCTTGTAGAGTGTTAGATCACTTCTAGTGCTAACAAAGACAACAAAGCCTGATCCTCAGTTTACCATTTCTTGTGTCAATATGCAAATATACAAGATAGCAGGTCTATAGAAATTACCCATGCATGCACGTGTCTGGTGTTACACAACAAGCGAAGACTAATCAATCTAAATCTTTTCATTTTTGATGGCTTAAGAAAGAAATATTATAAAAAAATACCCAGATGGGAAGAAAAATTATTTTACTTATGGAAGCTTATGAAAGTAACTGTCCAAAAAGTTCTTGATGTTAATGGAAATCACTGAGTGCAACTGCTTCTGACCTAATTAATTTTACTATCAAATATTTCCATTTCAGAGAGCACCCCACTGCTATACTTCTGCTTATGCCACAGCCCACTCTATACGAACAAAATAACAACCAGGCCACATCACAAAGTCAATCCAAATTCTATGAGAATGTAAACAAACAATTAAGACTTAAAAGTTAGTTACTGGGCTAGATCCTCAGATAGAAAACATCTGTTTAGCTCAGTGGTTCAATAAATATGTTTATGTGGGTCTATTTTCATAGATAGATTAACAATGATATCATTAATTTTAACATAATTTAAAGACAACCAAAAATACAGAGTTTACAATCACTTTCAAGATCAGCAAGAGACCAAATGAGGACAAAAACTGGAATCTGTTTCTCATTCATCTACTCATAAATGGTGACAAGTTGATAGCTGAGGACCAACATCAATCTGTGGTCTAGAGCCAAAGAAAATGTCACCTAAATCCTGCCAACTCTCAGCTGAGATAAATCATCACAGCTCTATTAGTCAGGCCTCTAACTTCCAGCATCCAAGGATTTGGCTCTATATACAATGTATATTCAGACAAGATATAAATCAATGCAGTGTCAACTTGACCGCAGTTTCTTTTTTCTCTTCAAATATTACTATGTCCTTCATAGTTAAAGCAAATCTCACTGAGGCCATTTAATTGACAGCATTTAAGCAGGCCATTTCCACTCCAGTAAAGTTCGCTTACTGCCCACCATCTCAAAAGTTACTCACACTCGACTAATTTTCCCACTTATTAGTCCACAAAGCACGTAGGATCACCAGTCTTTCTTTCGTGAAAAAGTGGAAAAGATACAAGCATCTCCCTGTCATGGTGCTACCATCTGAGTCTGGGGACAAGCAGTGCTATAAATGTCACTTATTCCTGGCAGTCCCAGCAGGAGCATACAGATTAATTCCCACAGTCCATGCCCACGACTGGGCAGAACTAGCAGGCTCCTTGTCATCACGCTCAGCTGGAGCACAGTTAGTTAGAGCAAGTGGCAGGAACTCCACATTCCATTTGATTTGGATTCCACCAACAACCATGCTTGCCACATCACGCTTGCCACTGATCCCCATGCTCCACATGGAATGAATTAAAAAAGAAAAGAAGATGCTGAATTTATGAAGAAGCCCTTCTATACCCAACATTTCAACAGCTCAGGCTTCCCACAGAGTTTGGTTTGGTCTCAGGACTTGCTTCTATTCTTTCTCAAGCACTAAGTCTTGAAACTTTACCTGGCAGCACTGCTCCAAATACAGAGACTTACCATTCAGTCTCTCAAAGCTTTGCATTAAAAGGCTCAAACTTACGGTAGAGTGCTGAATGGGTATCCAGGCAGGTGTTTCGACTGAGCATTTGTGGGATGGGCATCTGCCATGGCTCTGCTGCAAACAAGTGAAAATGGCATTACACACAACACAGTACGTGCTGCAATCACTAGGCACAATGGGCTCCATTCCAGATGGAGCATCTAGGATTTTACTAGCAACTGTTAGGCCTGACAAAATCATTTTTCTATCACCATATAAGATCTGCAGCTCATAGGATCAATTTTTACCCACTATTTTTTCAATGAAGTTCTCAGTTAGGTGGATGAATGCAGTCTTCATCCAACCTGAACCCCAAGCAGCTGCCATCTGGTTTCCTTCCACAACAGAGCATTCAGGGAACAACAGCAGAGCAGGTAAAAAAAACCAGCTTTTTTTTCCCCCATTTCGTAACAGGCTGCATTTTTTGTATTGTGTCCTATTTGAGCTGCAGCCTGAATCACCCCAGGGCTATTTCCCAGGAGGAGTAAATCTGTCCCGAAATATCAAGGGGTATTTCTTTGCTGAGTAGAACACATTGGTTGCTCCCCAAATTGAACATGGAAGAGGAAAAAGAGAAAGACTCCTGCAGTTCCCTGAAACTTTGCAGAAGCAAAAGAGTGAGGGGTTAGCTTTTAGTCTAATGTTCCACATGGCAGTGCGAGATCCTACCATCCAGCTTTCAGGCTGATCTTCCTGTAATTTCCCTTGCATTTGCAGTGATTCAATTACATTTTAACAAAGGTTTGGAGCTCATCAGAACAAATTGCAACAGTGGGTTGGGTCAGAGTCTCTCTGAAGAAAAGTTCAAAATAAATTCTACTGTCTGCCACCATTACTCTCAGCATTTCATGTATGAGTCAAACTATTATTTAGCCGATTGGAGGGCTCCCTTAAATAGGTGTGTTCTTGAAGCTGAACATCACATAAAAAAAACAAACAAGCAAACAAACAGAACAACCAGCCTTTTGTTTCATTCTCATTTAAGACAGTCATATTGCAAGAAGCTACAATACATCTTTCCTCATGCTGAGAGCAAAGGAGGGCGATCTCTGAGAACAGAACTGATGAGGCTTCATGCTACTTTCCATTCTGATTTGAGAACACTAATTAACAAAGCGTATTTCTGCTTTCTTCTTTATCACCAAAAAGCATATCTAAAGCACTGCAGTTCTAAACACTTTTATAAGGAGGAAAATAAAGTAGGAAAAGCTGTGCTTAGCAATTTCAGATTTGTATTTCCCAAACATTAAAAAACTTCTATGTTTCCAGCTAGACACCTTTAAGGAATATTCAACAATGCATCGTTAATAAGCAGAAAGCATTGTACATTTAGATGCAAATTGAGAAAGTCTTTTTGAAAGGATTAGAAAAAGTCATTGGTACCATGGCAGCAATATGTTATCACCTACAAAGAAGGGATGAATGCTTCACCAAACCAAGGCTATCAGAATAACAAAACTACAAATAAACTTTGATCAAAAGGCTGGATAAAATATTGCCTATTATTATTTTTCTTTCTTTCATTAACAGTCTAACATAAGACCAAATAAAGCCAAGAAAATTAATAATCTGCTTTGGACAGGAAGTCCAATTTTTTATTTAAACCTCTAACCTTACAAACCATGTATAGCAGTGTCAAGAGATTCCTTGAAAGTATCCTCACATTCTCTAAGAGGATATGTCTGCAAAATAAAAGGTCCAGATCTTACAGAAGGAGGAAGAGCATTCTATAGATATTCCTTACTTTGAGATTCACAGCAAAAATTGTCCCAAAGCCCAGAATCACAAGGCAAATGCTGTGCATTCCAAGGCCAGAGAGACAGAAGTAATGGAAATTGCTCACAGGCAGCAGCTTTCCAGATATCCCACATTTACAGCTCAAGGGTTGGATTGAGTATGAAGTTTGAAGATTTCTCTTTAAAATTCATGTTTGAATTCATATTTGAGTGGTCAATGCTTTTTGCATTTTCATTAAAAACAATGCTTTTTATAACTTTCATATCTCCCATACTTACTCAGGATGCAACAATTCCATATCAGGTACTAATGAAGCTCTCTGCATAAATGTGCTCAATCGTATGTACTTTTTTTTTTTTTTTAAATAAACTACAAATTCCAACATGTCATACATTACAGACACCAACTATGAAACAAGTTACCCACAAAGTTAGCAATACATAAAGCATTCTGGAAGCACAGGAAATGCAAATAAGGATAGGAATAAATAAATTGGGAATTATTTGCAGATTGTAAAAGGAACTAACTCAATTTGATTAAGTAATAGTTAATATTTTCACCAGTTTAGGAGTTTGGTGAGTATAAGGACCATAAACTCTGGCCTACAATTACACTGGAAAGCTAAAAATCCAAAAAGTGACGAAAATCCATCATTTGAAATAATTTTTTTAACCAGTCTTCAAAGGAGTACAGAGTGATTTGTTGTTCACTTTTCACCTTTACTCATATTTATATGCCAAAGGAATATAGTTTGCCTTGCTGTCTGGGAGAATATGTTGCACTAAAAGTTCTCCATCTGAAATGGAAGCAGAGAGGCTGTTTCTCCATTGCTTATGAATGATTTCCAGTCTTGTATCATTCCTTTTCCTTGAACATACCTGGCACTACTAAGCTTTCTCCTTGATACAGATGCATTGTACTGACAGACCTACCCAGGCATGGGCTTCATCAGAACTTCAAGCAATCAGAGCTTTCAAAATGAGCAGTAAGAGCACCAGCTTGTGACATTTTTGTATAAATAAACCTTGGAACATAAAAGAAAAAAATCTATTATTCTTGCTGAATTCTGCATTTGTGACAGCCTTCTTCCAGGCCTGACGCTTTAAAACCTTGATAAATTGCTTAGCAATAATACAGTCAGGAAGCAATGAAGGGATGACCAACATCTGATGCTAACCTCCTTACTTATCTGGAGGCACCATTACATGCAATTACCAATCCAATAGGTTTATCAGAAATGCAGACTCTCAGAGGTAGCAAGAAGACAGAAAGTATCAATGTCAGAAGGCAAAAGGAAGGCTTCAAGACCTTCAGACTCTTTGAGCCAAAAATGTCTACTTTCCCAGCAAGCAGCCTTAAGAAAGCTTCTTTCATGTGTACTTAGTCAGATGTTGAAATAACTGACTGTTGTTATTAGCCCTGGTTACAAACATCAGTATGATGTAGAATCATAGAACCACAGAAGAGCTTTCGTTGGAAAGGTTCTCACACGATCATCTAGTTCTGATCCCACTGCCATGGGCAGGATTGCCAACCACTAAATCAGGTGTGCACCTTGCATATACATTAATATAATGCAGAATGGTAGGCATCAGTGCCTAGGAAGTCACTCTGATTTTCCTGCAGGGAAATACTGAATCAGAATGGGTAAAGCTGAGAGTTCTGTGGCGCTGCAAAGCAGAGGTTGTTGGTTGCAGAGGTTGTTGGTCACTCTGGAGAAAGTAGCAAGGAAAGTAGAGAAGATATTGGTGATCAGAATCAAAAGGAGTCACAGGCAAGATTCCTTTGGTATCCACAAAAACAGCCAAGAATATGATTTGCAAATTACACAAAAGTACTTGAGTGAGGTCTCCAGTAACAAAAGAGTCCTCTGAAGTCAAACCCAATGGAAGATACTTATCTACTCTTGCACAGCCTGACAAATTATCTTCTCTGATGCAGAGGATTCTCTGGGGAAATGAAAACCATAGAACTAAAATATAATCATACATGAGGCAATACCCCTGACCTAATGATTCACTCATAAATAACCATTCTCTTCTCCTTGACTGCACACATCCTCTCATTTTTTCAGAACTCTTGTATCAGGTGAAGGGAGGCAGAAAGAAATTTGCATGGTAGTAGCAAACAGATTAAAACACAGAAGAAATGCATGATTATGTTGAGTGTGCCAGGAGACCTATCTTTTCTGCTTTTAATGTCCTTCATGTCCTTCTGGATATTGCAAGGAATCCATTTGGTCAGCTTCAGCTATCTGAAACGCTTAAAAATGCAGCTCACCTCAGCACTAGGAAATTATCTTCCCACGTCTACCCAGGCCCTCAGAATATTAGAGAAAGGGTTTGCTAAGGCTGCATAGCTCTGCTGTCATTAAGAAATGCTATCATTACTTCAGGCAGGATCAGGCTTTCTAATTTTCTTTGTCTTACTCAGTATCTTCCACCTTTCCTTACGTGCGCAGCTCTCCACTGCTGTGCAGTAGCTTTAAGCCCGAATCGTATCTGCCTGAGCAGTTAACTGAACATTTTATTTTCTCAGTTTATAGAGCTGTTCACAGATTTATGAAACAAATCACACTTCTTTTTTCATAGTTAAAACTAATCTCAATAAAGACGTCTCTCTGAGATCAGCAAATTATAATCTAATGAAATCTATTGAAAATTTCAGTTGCACTAAACAAGGTCAATGCTTAGAAGAAATGAAATGTCATTCAGAAATGAAGATCAAAGTAATTCCCTTCTATTCCTGCTGCTACCATAGAGACGAAGGGAGGGGGAAGTGGGGGAAGAAGAGATTTAACAGACTTAATTCTTCCTGAAATTTATAATTAACTACAAGGGAAAAGGGACAATTACCATATTTCTAAAGAATAAAGGAGAAAAAAAGTTGAGCTTTTGACAAGATATAATTACAAGACATTGCATATGCAATGCACATTGGTTTGTTCTGTGCAATTTTCTTGAGGCTCCCCCCTAAAAAAAAAAGATTTTTTTTTTTTTCTGAAAAAGACAATGCGTGCCTCATCAGTTTACATTCATAACATTTGAAATCCAAGAGCTAGAGGCTTACAATAATTGTTCCAAAATTTAACATTGGTAAATGAAGATTTGAAATAAATACTCGGTTACACTCCCCATCTGTCAGACTTCTGTGAGTACCTTCTCCAGCTAACATGAATGGTAATCAATGAAAAGGATCTTCCTGCACTTCTAAGAATGTGCAGTTTAGCCAGCAGCCAGCCCACAGTCATCAAAGCTGTCCTCAAGTACCACTTCAGAGTGGAGTTTACTAAATTACATGTAAATTGCATGGATTCAGCACTATCACACTGTTAAGGTCTGGCAGGAAAACACCACATTCTGAAGTGCTCATCAGGATCTAATAATGACTACAGGAAAAAAAAATAAAAAAAACATTTTGATTTTAGCTAAATGTGAATCTCTGGAGGGAAAATCATTAAGATTCCTTTGTTTCTGGTTTATTGGAGCCTGGATATTCAGCACAAAAACTTAGCTACCCAATTTATGATTTGAAACTGCAATGATTCCAAGCCTGAAGCCTTGCAGAGAGAAAAACAACAAATGTTGCCCAGATCTATTTAGTACTATTAACAACATGCAGGCAGATAGAAAAGTGGTAATTTTTTTTTGTTTCATATCCAGCTAAATTTAAATCAGATCCCCATGTAATGCAGCACTCTACAGTTCTGCTAGTTTTCTCAAGATTATAACATCCTCCAACACCTGAGGTACCACTTTAATCTCAGTATTTATATCTTGCTTTATCATTTCCTAATTTTTGGACTGGCTGTCTCAGATACACACATCCGATCCTGTAGGGAGTTCTATAGAATAAGCTGAATTTCACTAAGGATACACCATTTTAATCTATATAAATACAGAATTTAGATTAACTCAATGTAAGTGAGGAGGTGGGAAGACCCCTTTTTAATGAGAACTGTTTTGGTTTTACTGTTCTAAATCAGAGAGGCCAGAGTAGAGAGGTCCTTCCAGTGGCATCATGCCACCTCTGTTTTGTGCCATTCTTCAGCCAAGTTCTAAAAATACCCCTTTACTCTAATTGTTGGGCAGTGGAAGTCAACTGAGTTGGCTAAATACTAAATTAAGGTTTTCCCCTCACTGGGAGAATCCACAGAACCCTGCTGGGACACAAGTTTGGACCTACCCTTCCCAAGCATGAAGCACTGTCAACAAGGACTTCTAATAATACACTCATTGAAGACTAGCAGTTTCAAAATCAACTAGCTCATCCACAGCAGCTCCTCAGTCAGATTTACAGAATTTTGCTTTGTCTTCTACGTTGAGACTACAGGGAATGGAAATCTAATGCTAATGAAAAGACAAGCTGTATGTTTTACAGCTTTACTTCCCTGTTTTACTCCTAACTTCATGCCGTGAAGTGAGATGATACATGCGTGGAGTGAGAGAACCCTGCTGAATTCATACCCAAGGTCTATGCTAGACGTTGGTGTCATACTTGTGAGTAGTGGCTTCTTATTTTCCATGACCTTTCCCCGTATTGAGACTTATGATCAAACATCCATCAGAGTTTTGCCTAAAGTGCATACATGGATCTCCTCTGTTCTAAATATATTGCCAGATGAACAGAAGAAAATAGAATAGACAGATGTTGCTGGCTCCTGGCTACATTGCCAGTCAGAATTGAACATGTTCATCATCAGGATGGCTCAACATAAACAAGCATGTGACCCTTCTTCCCAGTGCCAGCAGAAAACATAGATTTTTTTTCTTTCCATCCTTATTTCATTGTTTTAAACACTTGAATTAAATTCTTAGAAAAGGTGCTGGAGGACAAAGAGAAAGAGAGAAAGAGAGAGAGAGGAAGGAAGAAAGTGAGGAAGAAAGGGAGGGAGGGAGGGAGGGAGGGAGG